>NW_026067937.1:13190859-13216540 GCF_014885135.2 Alexandromys fortis | reverse complement strand
TAAAAAACAAGGACTTCTTGAAGTTTGCAGGCAAATGGATGGAAATAGAAAACACTATCCTGAGTGAGGTAAGCCAGACCCAAAAAGAGGAACATGGGATGTACTTACTCATATTTGTTTTCTAGCCATAAATAAGGACATTGTGCCTCTAATTCGGGTTCTTAGAGAAGCTAAATAAGAAGGAGAACCCAAAGAAAAACATATAGGCATCCTCCTGAACATTAACCTTCATCAGGCGTTGAAAGGAGACAGAGACAGAGACCCACATTGGAGCACCGGACTGAAATCTCAAGGTCCAAATCAGGAGCAGAAGGAGAGAGAGCATGAGCAAGGAACTCAGGATTGTGAGGGGAGCACCCACACACTGAGACAATGGGGATGTTCTATCGGGAACTCACCAAGGCCAGCTGGCCTGGTTCTAAAAAAGCATGGGTTAAAACCAGTCTCGCTGAACATAGCAGACAATGAGGACTACTGAGACCTCAAGAACAATGGCAATGGGTTTTTGATCCTAATGCATGTATTGGTTTTGTGGGAGCCTAGGCAGTTTGGATGCTCACCTTACTAGACCTGGATGGTGGTGGGTGGTCCTTAGACTTCCCACAGGGCAGGGAACCCTGATTGCTCTTTGGGCTGATGATGGAGGGGGACTTTCTGGGGGAGGGGAGGGAAAGGGGAGGCAGCGGTGGGGAAGAGACAGAAATATTTGATAAATAAATAAATAAAATAAATTCAATAATTTAAAGCTATTCATAAATGTAACACTCTGTATATCTTGGTTGGATAGTAAATGTCCTCCATAATGTTCTCTGTTTGGATACTCGGCTCTCTACCAGTTGAAATATTTTGGAAACTAGTAGAATCTTTTGCGAGATGAAGCCCACATGGAAGAATTTGGCCAATTGGGAACAGGTTCTTGAAGCTTATATCCAGGTCCCACTTCTGACTGGAGCCCTCGGCCACTGATGCTGAGACAAAATATCCTGTAGCAAGTGATGGAGGAAGGTCATTGGCTAATAAAGAAACTGCCTTGGCCCATTTCATTGGTTAGAACATAGGTAGGCTGAGTAAACAGTACACGATGTTGGCAGAAAGAAGCTGAGTCAGAGAGTCGCCATGATTCTCCCACTCCAGACAGATGCAGGTTAAGATCTTCTCTGGTAAGCCACCTCATGGGCTACACAGATTATTAGAAATGGGTTAGATTAATATGTAAGTGCTAGCCAGTAAGAGGCTACAGATAATGGGCCAGGCAGTGTTTAAAAGAATACAGTTTCCATGTAATTATTTCGGGCATAAACTAGCCATCTGGGCGGCCGGGTGCCGGGGACGCAGCTTCACTGCTCCTTCTACAAGCAAGCAAGTCTTCTGTGCCTTGATGAACTGTACCATCTTAATCATGTGCCCAAATAAAATCTTCCCCCTTTAAATTGCATCTGTCACTTCACAATACTACCAAGGTAAAGGAAATAAATTTTGCAAATATTTTTTGTCCATTAGTGTTTGGAACTGTTTTTATGGGCAGCGTGCACATGCATATTTGTCAGGAAGAAGTCACATGAAAGAGTATTGACAAGCTGTGGGTTTTATTGAGTTATGAAATCTTCCTATGCAACTGTTCGTTCATCTATTTTAATTGGACTGATGATGACAACCACATGGCATGCTGAAAAGAGTCCGCAAAACAATGTTTTAAAGGCATTGCATTGCAACTGATATAAAATTGTAATAAATAGGACTAATTGTGGGACTCTAGCAACAGAAATTATAGTGTAAATTTATGTAGTCCTGCAGATGAGAATAATAATGTATAGATGATTAGACAATCCCTAGAGACAAGGCAGGGAGAATACCATTTCAAAAGGAGGCAAGTTATAGCTCATAAAAAGTTTGCCTTTTTAAGCATGCAGAATATACTACCGGGCCAGTAAACCTCAGCATTGGGTCAAATCCTACTTGAAGGCTTCATGGTTTTACAAAGGTGGTTTTATTGTAACATAGTAATGTTCATTTGTTTATACATTGTCTTTGTTTATTTCTTTATTTCCTGGCTATAACTAGATACATGACAGGAAGAAACTTGGGCTCAGAACAATTCATTCCATCATGGCAGGAGAAGGTATGGAAGGGATATGAAACAGCTGATCAGCTTTCATCCTCACTCAAGAAGCAGAGATAAATAGAGGTGTGTTGATGCTCTGTTCACTTACTCATTTTCTTTCCATTTTCCTCAGCCAAGGACTTCAGCCCATTTTGTGTTACTGCCTACATTCAGGTAAGGTATTCTGTCCTCAGCTAAACTTCTCTGAGAAACATGAAGTAGGATCCCCCCTTGTATGCTGTGAATACTACTGTTTAATAAAGAAGCTGTCTTGGGCATGTGCAAGGCAGAACAGAGGTAGGCAGGGAAAACTAAACTTAATGCTGGGAGAAATAAGTTAGATTCAGGGAGAAGTCATGGAACTGCCAGAGGAGAAAGACACAAGCCACCAGCTGGCACCAAGTCTCGTGGTAAAATATAAAATAATAGAAATGGGTTAATTTATTATTTAAGAACTTGCTAGGAATATGCTATAATGATTGACCAAGCACAGATTTAATTAATGCAGTTTCTGTGTGGTTATTTCAACTCTGGGTAACTGGAAAACAAACAAGCAACCTCCTGCAACAGAAACATACTTAACAGTTATGACAAGAGACGTTTCTCTTGTACTAGTTGACTCCAAACCCCATGTTGCTGACAATGACTACTAGCCATCACATTGCTATAGGTGCTTTTGTACTTTGATAGTATCCATATAATTCCAATGAATACAAATCATGCCTATTAGTTAACTCTTTGCAAATTATCTGTGAATTTTGCACTACCTCAAGACTTATAAGAAAATTTTCTCCATCAATTATTATAGCATTTTAGTCAAGGAAAAGTAATAAGGTGAGAACAGGTCATTAAAAGTAATTACTCAAAATTAATGAAGCATAATACAAGGGAAAGACGTAGAGGTAGAGTATTTGATAAAATCCTGAAATTCGGAACAGAAGGAAGATTTACAACCAGTTTTAGCATTGACAAACATCAAAATAAAAACACAAAATGCTAGAGAGTAGCTAAGTCGAGTCAAGCATGATTTCTCAGCATAGGTGCTCAGCTCAATGCTTAAGAGCACAGCACAGCTGTCAGTGCTTAACTAGAGTGTCAGTTCTTCCTTCATTTGCTCTCAGGACTTCCTCTTCCTCCTCTGCTACCTGTTTTCTCCATACTAGCAGTTTGTTATTAGGATTTTGACTCCCAAAAGCCTTTCTTATCCTGTCCATTGTCTCTTAACACCTTATCTTCAAAATTTATATCTACTTTTTTTTATATTTCCATTTCATGCTATTACATAATATTATGAGCTTCTTAATTTCAAAGAGCCACACTGTTGAAATGGTGAAACTATTCCCGGTATCTTTTATCATATTTTTTCCGTACTTGTAAATTAGATTTAAAAAAAAAAATGGCAAGAGTTGGACTATAATGATGTTAGGATATTTTAGTCTCAAGATATTATTGATGTTTACTTAGATAGCAGACATAATTAATTCATAGCACCAGCCCCACTTCCCCCCCCAAAATCTGTTAGTCTTTCAGATTATTTTCAAGAATGTTGCAATGTTCTTGCCTCGGGGTACTTTAAATGCAATGCTTAAGATAATGGTAGAATTGTCATTTGTGAATGGGACAGTGTAGATTTTGATAGAGGAGAAATTTTAAATGTCCTGGTATGATTAGAAAAAACTTCTCAGAATGAGAGAAACTGACAGTTAAGTTGTAACTAAAGAATGTTTGATGGCCAAATAAAGTAATTACAACATATCAAAACCTATTGCCTCAGAGACTTAATAATAATTCTGAGTATATTATATTCTACCAATGTATTTCAATTAACTAATATCTATTCCTTTGACCAAATAACTTATGAAATCATTCATTATTTCACATACCCCATCTCTATTCTGTAATTTATATGATTATTTCCAAGAACTATCCATGCCAAAGACAATTTAGATGCAATGAGTTCATACAAGCCAAAACTGTAGCCAAATAAATACTTATATTCACACACAAATGCAATCATACATGTATATATTATAATTCCACAATAATTAAAAGTATAATTTACTTAACATTGGCCATTATTGCTATTGATTTATCATCTTATAATTTTGTTACCTTTAAATGAGAATTAATTCATAAAGTCACAGATGCACATATATACAAATTGTTAAGTGGTACATAGCTAATAGGTGGCAGAACTAGAAAATTAATACAATATTACTTCTCTATAGAAGTTACTAGGGATATTTAGGTTATTTTATATAGACTGTTTAGGAGATGTAAAAAGTTACCACAATAAGAACATATTCAAGGACAATTTTACATAGAGAAATAGATGACATGAGTTGAATTACTATTGTAGGATCAATTTAGGGAACTGACATTTAGAAAAATAGTTAGCTCCATCCATTTTAAACTTATACTCCTTTTATGAAGAAAAATATTTCCTAAATTAATCAGGTAACAATAAACACTCTTTTAATATACCTTAAGGTTGACATATGGGATTATGAATTCTTCAAAAGCATGCTCAGTTCATGCTTTTTAAACCATGGTCTGATTCTCTTAGCCAGCTAAGAAGAAAACTGATCAGGAAGATTTTTTGGGCATAATTCTCATGTGCCTGAGACAGAAGTTAATATTTGGTAACGGAGCCTGTTTCTATTAAGTTGAAATATTCCAGGGTGATTTACATTTGGATATTTTCCAATCTGAATTCTAGGTGTGCTAACGTTTTGTCATGGTCTGGTGCCAGCCCAGACCCTAAATTATTTTTCCCAACCAGAGGCATGGAAATAAAGACAAAACTCTCATGGCTTTATCAGGAGGGAGATTCTCAGTGATCCCTCATGACATCCTGAGTTCACATCCTAAAAATTCCTCTGTGTTTTTTTTCCAAACAGCTTTATATATCAAAATAAAAACTGATGGGGAAGATTATTAGCATTCTGCTTTCTAGGTAATCAGGTGAATATCTCTGGTCACGTCCACACCTTTGACCATGCCTTTTTATGTCCATTTTGTCATGTCTCCCTATCTTTCTGCTCTGTATGCCAGCTCTGTCATGTAGGCTGAATTAACATCTATTTTTAGGTATCCTCTAAATTACAAAGAATGAGCAGAATAAAATCCTGATCTGTTGCTAGGGAGGTAACCACCTCCTGTGTGGCAGGTGCAAACTATAGCCTTAGATTTTGGTCAACATACTAGGTAAAAATATGAGCTTTGTTTTATCTTCTTTTCTTTGAGGAGTTTCAAAGAAGCAAAGGGATGATAAGAAGATATTTAGAATCAAAATGAATAGAGCCTTCATCCAGTAACTGATATGACTAGATCCAGAGATCTACAACCAATCAATAGGCCAAACTCCAGTAATCCAAATGAAGAGAGGGAGAAGGAACTATATGAGCAAGGGAGGTCAAGAATATGACAGAGAAATACAAAGACAGCTGAACCAAGCTCATGGAAGCTTGGGAACTCTAAACCAAAAGCTCTGGAATGATGTGGGATGTCCTTATGTACATGTGTTGCTTTTATTGGTTTATGAATAAAGCTGTTCCAGTCAATGGCTTAATAGTAAAGACAGACATGAAATAGAGAGTAGGTGGAGTCAGTGAGATGCCACGTTGCTGCAAAAGGAGGCAGATGCCATGTAGCAGCTCAAGAAGCAAGATATAAACCACGAACCTCATGCCAAATATGAATTAAGAGTGGTGGGTTAAGATGTGAGAGTTAGTTAGTAAAAAGTCTGAGTTAATAGGCCAAACAGTATTGTAATTAATATACTTTCTGGGTGATTATTTGAGTCTGGACAGCCAGGAAACGAATGAGCAATCTCTACTTACAAATAGTGTCCAACATGGTGCTAACACTCATAGCCTTAACCCACTTTAGATCTGGGTCCTTGTATGCCTGCTCAGGATTAGGATGAAAGTAGCTAAGAGTACACCAGCACTCAGCACTCTCTGTCTGGGCAACCAGCCAGATCACATCTGGTAGGCATGCACAGGCAGGAGAGCATGGCAGATTGCCACCACCATATAAAGAGATATTTCCATTGCTGCATGGAAGATTTAGCTTTTACTCAGAAAAAAGGGTGTTATGTGTTGCATCCTTCTTTCCAGAGTTTAGGTGGTGAACACAGCCCCTACCCTTTTGTCCCAGAGCTGGCAGTAAAGGTACGTCCACCATATTAAAAGGCCAAGGAGGATGGAGCCAGAATCCAGGGTCTCTTTGATCACACTACTTACCATTTTTAAATGCTCCTTGTCAGAAGAGGATTTCAGATATGCAATAGGACAGATTCATATGTAAAAATCCTCCAAACAAAACACAGTGTGTTCAAAAATGTACCTAGGCTTGGGAAAGTAAAGGAAAAAAAGTAAGATAGTTATCAAAAGAAATAAATAGTTCTAAAAAAGAAGACAAAGTATTCAAAGAGACAGTAAAAATAAGAGTACAGACAGTCATGGATTAAATGAGTAAAGAAAAATAAGCCATGTAAAGATGGAGTATACACAGAGAGTTTAGATTGTGTACATTATTGTGTTTTTTTTTAAAAAAAATTGGCTCTAGAAAATATTTGATTCTGGGGTCTGCTAAACTAAACCAACAAATACATTTTAAAAATATTTAGACTTCAAAATTTGAGTCTCAGGATATGTTACTTTGGAAAAAAAATGTTTTGTTTTTGTTTCCACAGAGGATGAGATCTTGTGAATTCCTTCCAGGCTAATGTGGTCTGATGAAAAAAGACAACCTGAAAAGTCTCTGTGAAACCTAAAAATACTTTGTCCCACAACAATCAGTGCACAATTTGGAGAAAACTACATCCAAATTTCCAAGATTGTTGTTTATAAATGTTTGTTTCATTTAAAGGGAGATATGATGAACAGATGAATACTTTACATTGATATGGACTTTGAACTACTGACAAAAATTTAAAGTTGATTNAAAATGTAATATGTAAGTAAAATTTACAGATTAGTAGTCATTTATAATAGTCAAGATTGTAGTCAGGTTAGATTTTCTAGATATATAAAGATATATTTCAAATAGATAGGTGTTCTTCAAAACTTTCAAAGACATACAGAATATGACACTTAAAATCTTTTAAACTTAGATTTTCTTGACAATGAGACCTGTCTGCTTCTGGAAGCATCAATTACTTCAGAGAAATTGTTGGGCATTGAAGAAACTCATTAAGGAATGTCCTTCAATATGACAAGGATAACCATTTGAATAAGAAATGGCTCTTGTCTTTACTGCTTGATGGTATACTATATGAACTGGACAATCAGGAACCACAAAATAGTCAAAGCAAATTTTTCCAAAAGGTGAGAAAGTACTTTAGGGTTCCTGATTTACAAAAGAAATTGCCGAACATTTTGCATGACACAGAAGAAAGCAACTGATGAACTTTGCCAGTTCAAGGCAAAACAGTCTTTCAAATTTCCTGATTTATGTAAATGCCTGCTTGATACTATTGGCATGTAGGCTGAATATAGATGTCCCAGTGTTCCAGAAGAACTTTTGGTGGCTGTTTGGTGGAAGATAGATGTCTTGGTGAATTCTAAAGTTTTGGAAGTTGCTTACAATGTGCTTCCTCTTTACATGGGTATTATTAAATCCCTGTGGGGTCTTTGATGGAGTTGAAGACAAATAGTTATAGTTTTTTGTCTTAGTTACCATAAAAGATAAAGTAGATATAAATATTGTAACTGTAAGTATTGTTTGATACCTGTTTTGTTAAAGTTAAAACCGTCCCTTTTAATTAGACAGAGAAGGGGAAATGATGTGGGATCTCCTTCTGTATATGTGCTGCTTTTATTGGTTGATGAATAAAGTTGTTTAGGCCAATGACTTAGTGGAATAAATCCAGGCAGGAACTAGAGAGAGAGTGGGCAGAGTCAGGTAAATGCCATGTAGCTCACAAAGGAGACAGACGCTATATAGAAGCTCAAGAAGCAAAAGGTAACAAAACACAAGCCTCGTGGGACAATATAAATGAATAGAAATGAGTTAATTTAGTATGTAAGAATTAGTTAGTAAGAAACCTGAGTTAATAGGCCAAAAAGTGTTGTAATTAATATACTTTCTGCATGAGTTTTCTTCACATCTGAGCAACCAGGAATTGAACTAGCAGTCTCTGTTTACAGTGGAACCTACATCAGAACAAACTAGACCCTCCATGTGTGAGGGACAGTGGTAAAGCTTAGACTATCTATGAGGCCCCTGGCAATAGGACCATGATCTATACCTGGTCCACTAGCCAGTTTATTGGAGTCTATTCACTATGATGGAATACCATGCTCAGACTTAATTCAGGGTGAAGGACTTTTTCCTGTTCCAACTTATTTTGCCAGACTTTGTTAACTTCCCATGGGACATATTACACATTGGGCAGAAAGGGTGGGGAGTGGACAGGGTAGAGATGGGTGGCAGGAGGAGGGGTGGGGGAGAGCTGTGAATAGAATCTACAATAAAACTTAAAAAATAAATTTAAAAAAAGAATCAAACTGAATTGAAGTCTTAGGTGGTGTTGGCATTTTTATTTATTAAGAGAAGCTCCAGCTAATGAAGTGCAGTGTTGTGGCAATGTCTATAGTTGTTATTAGTCTTAGAGTCCTGTGAAGTCCCCTATATTTGACAGTCCCCATAATAGAGTGAGCTATGCACCTCCAACTTTAATGTATATACAAATCACTTGGGATCTGATATAAATCCCATTCTGTTTGAGAAACTCTGAGAGTCTACATTTCTAAACAATGTCACGTGATACCCATATTATTGGATAACAAAGTTAACTTATTCACAGAGGGGAAATATTGGAATTACCAGTAATAAATGTGAACTGAGCCTGGTTTTATGTCTTGGCATATAAAAGATATAAAGGAAAAATTATAGAAACTTGCAAAATGTTGTGAGTGAATAACATAAAACAAGTTCCCAAAAAAAGAATATATAGCTAAGTATGAAGATTCAATGAGAAAATATTCTATATTCTTCCTAATACTACCCTCCTAACTATACTCGGAGCCAGTTTTCTCTAAGTCTTTATCAAGTCACTAGTTCAAATATAAATTATCATTTAAAAACATTGGAAAGAAGAATAAAATATAATCTTTAAGATATCTAAGAATCAATTTTCTATAAGTTCAGCTTAGAATTTCTCAGAGTCTGCCTCACTATTAAAACCTTGGTGATGACTACTTCAGTAGGGTGGGTAAATTTACCATTTATCACTGGCTAGTTATGGATGTGCTACCTGCTTTCTCTGACCACCTGTAAGCTGTCCTCTGATGATTACACATCTGACTCACATTAGTAATTTTGAAATGTTTTCTGATGTATTTATTTTCCTCTTTTAAAATCCCTCCACTTTGTTCTATCTCTCCCCATCTCCAAAATTTATTTAATAACCTTCAAAGGTACTGAATTCAATGATAAAAGTAAGGTTAAAAGATATCCTTCTGGCATTAAGAAGCTTGATATAAACAGATTTTAATAGTAGCTAGTCATGTCAGAGGTGTCATCAGATAGTGACTGGGTGAGGAAGGCTTTTGATCTTCAGTCCTGCTTTGAATTGATGTTTCTATGTGTCATGGAAATAAAAATGTGAAATCCCACCATCTCTCTGAAATTACTGAAATGCTGTTAAAATAATTAGTCATAAAGGAACATGTGTTCTGTAATATTTGATGGACCAACAAGAAGTGCTTAAATAGTACATTATTATTGAAAGATAAACTTACTTTATATAAGCCAAACAGAAAGATCAAAGTAACACAATGATAGTATTGCTATGTCCACTATAGGAAATGTGTATTGCAGGGGATAAGAAAGGATGTGTCTCATTTTAGTGTGGATGACAGAGCTCCAATTCATGGTCTGAATTAGAAGGAGGCAGGGACAAGAGAAACCTACTGGAGGCACCAGTAAAGAGATCACTTGACAAAATGTAATATGTATAAAGATGCACTGAACATTTTGATTTGTGATAGTTTTATTCATGCACTTGTCCTCCTTCTACCACTGTGTAATATTTAACTATTGTAGGTGAAGTCAGTGCATCTGATTTGATATCTGCTCACTATTTTTGAGTGTCCTACCTACAGTATTACTACAATGTGGCAAGAGAAACTATTCTACCCTTTCTCTTACAGGAAACTGTGTCCACAGAAGTCTTTAAATTAGGCTTTTTCACAGCCTTTTGTTACAGTTGATGTTTATGTTTAAAAAATATGAATGCAGAAGAATTTAGAATAATAGATATCACATACAATGTTGAATTTTCTTGTGGTTATGCTGAGGGTAGTCTTCAGATATAATAACCAAGACCTACAAAATCATGATGGAATGAGAATATGTGGACTAGTTTGAATTATTTTCATCATTTTGAAAATATAATGATTCATATTTCTTGTCTTTTTTGAGTCTTAATGTGTATCTAGAAGAGTTTGTGGGCAAAGGGGGTATAGACTCTTTTGTTACTATTTAAATTCTAAAATTCCCTAATTACTTTAGTTTATTCACCAGAATAGATTGAGCCAGTCACATAATATAACACTTTTAATTTCTTTTCTCATTCTCTTTGACCAGCTGAGGAATGCTAAGACAGAAAACATGGAAAACTTATTACAGAGACGTTTTCCTTAATATTTTTAATAGCACCTGTTTGTTTTTTTTTCCTTGAAAAATAATTTTGAGAAAAAATTCTTTTCTGAATGGCCCATATATTTAATCTATGGAAAAGTAAACATGATCATTCTTGTACCCAGTGATGCTGAGTTTAAAGAATATTAGAATTACTTGAATTCTAGCTTCACCAGCCTTAAGAATCAGAATAATCACTAAAATCACCCTGCTAAAATCTAAAGTTTAACAACAAATAAAAAATAGATTGCATAGTTTTCCTGAGCATTGAGTGAAGTATTTGTTCTCAAATTCGTACTATATGGAAGATGGTAACCCTTCAATTACTACTCAAGTCACTTTTTGATAGTTAAATTTAAAGAAAACACACAGAATCCTTATGAGAGTGACATAATCAACTATCAGGTTTTCATAAGGAAACAGTCCTTAAAAGGCTAAATAACTTTAGCACCACTCACCAACAGATAAGTTAGACCTCTAATGTCCCTTAAATGGGTCATGGGTTAAAGGATTGGTGTCCAGGATACTAGATAGGGATAGGAGTAGAGGTATTAAAAATAATAAGTGTTTGGGTGACTTTGGTGTAGAACTTAGTGCTTTTTTTTGCATTTCTTTGTTCCTTAGACATGAGCTAAATGGTTTTCTCTATCAACTGTTCACTCAAGCATGCAACACCTCCATACATGTCCACCATAATCAATCTCCCTTCTCCCCATTGCTCTTACTTGCCTCAAGGCCAGCCCATGTTCCAGCCTGAGCCCTTTTGAGCTACTTTATGGCAGGCCCTTTCTCCTTAACCATCACTTCCCAGTCCAAACTCCTTCACTGGAGGGGTACCTACCCTACATTTCCCTTTTAAGATCCCTACTCCATTCACACACTGACAGTTGTCTCCCTGCCCCCACACCAGTGGACCCTAATGCCACTAAACCTGCCCCACTTGCCCAAGGGGACAGAGTACTCCTTAAACAACTAAGCCTTAGGTCTCTTGAACCTCGATGGATAGAACTTCTTGAAGTAATCCATACTACCCCCTTGGCTGCCAAGTTCCTGGGATATCCATCTTGGGTCCAGTCTCAAGCAGGCACCTACTCAGGACACTTGGTCTGTCCAGCAGACAGGACCTTCACCTTCCAGTTTTCCAGGATGCCACAATGAAGAGGCTACATTCCCCACGTCGTCCTGTGCCCACGGGAAATAACCAGACTTGAGCCAATACCCCTTTTTCCTAACAGAACCTAAATGTTAGTCAAAATATCGCCTCAGCTTCCTGTTATCTCTTATACAAACAGTCTGGAATGTAAGCCCCAGTCTCTGGCCTCCATCCTTGGAGGCCCTGTGCCCACCAAGCCTTCACCTCTTCCTGGAGGAGGGTCAAGACAGCCTGCCAAAATCTTGATCACTCCTCAGTCTATTTAAACTGCTTCCCCGGAAAGTTCCCACATGGTCTCCCCTCCAATCTCCCCCACCACCACCAGCGGTGGTCGCCTTAGCAGCCTCCCAGTTCCCCCTTGGGACTACCTGAGAGTGCAGGAATCCCATTAAACCTGGATATTTCTTAATTTGGCTTGACTGGAATTTTTGCATTGGCAGAGAGCTAGCATTAGGAAAAGTTCCTAAAACCAACATATTCAAATTCTCTAGAATTTGGATGTCTGTCATTTGCTGCTCAGAAATATAAAGGTCATTTTGTACCTGTCAATTGAGACCAATATAAAATTTTGTATATGATAACACTACTGTCAGTGATTGTTTATTGAGCAAACCTTTAGAAATTGGGAATTGAAAAATTACCACTCCAAAAAAATCCATCTCAACACCAAATCATCAAAAGATGAAATATAGAGGTCTCTGATGATCTACTCTATTGAAAATACTATAATAATGCCAAGTTCAGGTATATGCTGGCAGTTAGCATTGTTCCAAACAAGAAAATATTAGCAATAAAGTACACAGTACAGGTCTTAATGGAGTGCAAGTTCCATAATTTATAAACTCAGAAACTAAGAAAAAAAACTTGTATTTTCCACACATTTAAAATGGGAATTACAAAGTTATGTGTTCTGGATAACCCATTTGAAAGGATAAAATGAGAAAAGGTGCATTAAATGTTCAAAATTATTGTTGTCATTAATATTATGGGAGGAGGAGTAAGGAATTATTAGACAGGAAAACTGTAGGCATCACACAAACATGGAGAGCTGCCTGATTTCTGAGACTTGCTTGGGAAAGTGCAGGCTCTTCTCGTGGAAAGACTAGAAGGTCATCACTCATCACATGTAAAATAGGTAAGTGGTGCCATTCCTTCTCTTAAAAAAAATCAATGTATTCTGAGAATAATACTAATCTGTCAAAGAAACATGAGCCTTCATCCTCTTCAATTTGTACAATATGAGAAATTGCATGGATCTGAAGCAGAACATCAAAAGAAGAAAGTTAATGTCCCTTGCCTAGCAAAGAACCAGTCTGAAACGTTTGTTAAAACATACTAACTCTTCCAATGCTCTAAATAATCAGGGGGGTTCTTTTATCCATGGAAATAAAATTCTTTGTAATTTGAAAAATGCAATGTTTTATTGAGAGGATGTTTCATAACTTCAGCAAGACTGGTTATTAAAGCTATATATAGTGATTTTGAATTCGTCCAAATAACATTTCCAACAGCCTCATTTGTGGAATCTAATCTGCAGAAATGAGAATACTGGCATATCAGAATTTATATAAAGATACATACTTCAGCATTTATGTGGCTGTAAAAATAAACTGAGATTATTGCTAGAAAATGGATAAGATGCTGATAATAATGGATAATGCAAAGTAGTATGCATATTTAAAAGTAATTTTAGATAAACACATTTGGAACAAAGTAGACAGAGGTGAGAAAAGAAGGAAAGTAAGAAGAGCACTGCCAACTATAAACCTTTTTTCAGGAAATCATCAAAACCATAAACACTTTCTCTACAGTTTATGAGAAATGGGTGGTGGATTATCTAGAGATGTCAGCATGATTTAAAACTGTGGCATGTGTTTGATTTCTCCTCCATGGTGTCCTGACTACCAGATGAGAAAAAAAAAAAAAAAAAAAAAAACATAGCTTTCCTGAAACTTGTGAAACATCTTAATTTCTTCAATGTCAGCTTATGTTTTAAGTTTTATAAGATGCCTATCTGTAAATCAGTGTTCTCTCGGCTGGAAATAGATTGAAGGCCCCATTTAAGAATATAAAAAAAAATATTGAAAACAACCCACATTGTTCAGACATAAACTACGCACTGAAATCACGCCAGAGTAAGGCCAATAGCAAAACAAAAGCAAGATGTGGGCAAGGCTTTAGTACTGCTTCTGAGCAAGTTATTGTGGAATCCATCTCAGTCTCAACTGTTCAGAAAACTAAGTCAATACAATTAACTTTGAGTGAGTTTGATTTGGGTTCCTGGCATTGCAAAAAATAAAGAAGAGAAATGGCCAAAGACTTGCTTTGTTATATATTTAAAAAACCAGACGTGGAAACTTTACCAATTAAATGGTATTCGTGTTTCTCTATTAACATAATATGAAATTCTTTCTGAAGGGAGCTAAAGATGATGTAGTTGGCTAGTTGAGATAGAGAAGATCATTGCAGAAGAAGAGACGAAAGCAGTGTAAGAACCAGAGACAGTAGATGACTACAAGGGAACTCTGTTTTCTGGATACAGCAGGGCAGCTGTATGAACTCACAGTGCTAATCACAACATGCTTAAGACTTGTGCATGTTCAAGCCAAACAAAATCATAGCAAGCAGAGGGGGGTAGGGTATGAAGTCTCAGCTCTAGCCAGAGGCATTGGCAATTCTCAGGTGCTAGTCCTGGAAGGGTCAGTTTTTTTCTCAGAGTGTAACTTTTGATAAGTAGACCATACTCCACAAATCCAAAGTTTGTTGGTTAGCACAAATGGATATGAAATGTCCTTCCATTTGCTCTGAATATGTTTTATTACCATTGTTTAACAAAGAAGCTGATTTGGCCTGTGGCAGGACAGACCGTAGCCAAGTGGAAAATCCAAACAAAGAAGGCAGAGTCTAGGAGATACCAACAGTCACCAGAGAAGTAAGATGTGAGGTAGCAAACCACGAGACTCACAGTAAAATATAGAATAATAGACATGGGTTAAAATCATAAGAGCTAGTTAATAATAAGCCTGAACTAATGGACCACACAGTATGTAATTAAGCCTCTGAGTGGTTATTTCAAAAGTTACTGCAGGATTAGGCAGGAAGAAAGAACTCCAACTACACAAATTGGGCTTGATGAGTTTGCACAAAAAGAAAGAAGGAAAGAAAGAAAGAAAGAAAGAAAGAAAGAAAGAAAGGAAGGAAGGAAGGAAGGAAGGAAGGAAGGAAGGAAGGAAGGAAAAGAAAAAAAGACATGGAGTGGGAGAGGTGGCTTGGTGGATAATAGTACTGTCTATTCTTTTCGAGGACCCACGTTGGAGTCCTAACACCACATGTTGCTTATATCACTCTGTAGCTTCAGTCTTAAGAGGAATCTGATGTCTCTTTCTGGCCTTGATGGCCACTACATACACATGGGGTATAGACCTAAATATAGGGAAATACCCACACAAATAAAATAAAATAACATTATTTAAAAAGAACACAAAACTGAGTGGTTAAAAACATGTGTGGATCTAGGGAGAGTTTAAAGTGTAAATATTATCAAAATAAATTGTACACAATTTTCAAAGCACTCATAAAATGCTGTTTCTAAAGAGAATTTGAAGATGGAAGAGTAAGATGGTGAGGGGTGGATCTTGAAGGAACTAAGGAAAGAATGGGATAATGAAGATGATCACTACACATACAAAGATATGCTCAAAGAAATAATGACTTTATTAATAATTTTCTTATTAATTAATAATTTTATTGTACCACTAAGATACAAAAATATAAAAATAAATTCTTGTACTTTTTAACTCAAATTTTCTGCATTCCCCCTTACAAGCATGTTTTATAAAATTTTTAGTATCACATCATCAGGTGTGAAAATTGAGCCTCAAGAGATTTAGTAAGTCTGCCCAAATCACATGTCTGGGAGAGGTTGGCCCAACATGTTAATATTTATCTTTTTTTTCTGTACTGCTGATATGAATTAAACTTTTTTTTCTAACCCTTATGACTGAGGATTGTGTATAAAATAACATCTGTTGCTGCACATTGGAATTTTGGAGAGTATGATCAACATGTAATGTCTGGGTAGGGAATTTATTACTGAAATTAAATTTTCTGATAAAACATTGGTAAGCAATACTTTAGTAATGCTAGCAGATATATGTTGACCTTGCTCAGCACTCATCAACTCTTTCTTCCTGAGCCTTTATGTTCCTATGGGATTTTGTTATCTGACTCCTCTGACCTCTTTGTTTCTATCTTCTTTAAAGTGTCTTTTCTCTCCTGTTCCCATTTGTCCTTCTGTTACTTGTTGAAATAGGAGCGGCGGGGCTGCGTCCCCGGCACCCGGCCTCCCGCATGGCTAGCTTATGCCCGAAATAATTACACGGAAACTGTATTCTTTCAAACACTGCCTGGCCCGGCTAGTTCCAGCTTCTTATTGGCTAGCTCTTTTATATTGTTCTAACCCATTTCTAATATTCTGTATAGCCCACGAGCTGGCTTACCAGGGAGGATCTTAATCTGCGTCTGTCTGGAGCGGGAGAATCATGGCAACTCTCTCACTCAGCTTCTTTCTCCCAGAATTCTCTTCTGTCTACTCCGCCTACCTAATTTTCTGTCCTATGAGGGCCGAGGCAGTTTCTTTATTATTACAAGACCCACCTCCATCAGTTACTGTGAACTCTATATTACTCCCTGCTAACTATACCTTTAACATTCCCTGTCCCACCACTATGAGGAGTGTATTGCCATAGGCTATGTATTGTGCCCTAGAAAGTCATGTCTATGTTCTAATCCTAATTTCCTTTGCATGTGAACTTGTTTGAAAATAAAGTTCCTGAACATGTAATTAATTATACTAAGCATTGAAAGTGTATATCATCTTGACTTTAGAGTGGATTCCAAACCCAGTGACTCATGTCCTTTCAAGAAGAGGTCAAGAAGAAATAGGAAAAAGCAATATGAATACAGAATTGTGTGCCTATAAAACACAATATCTAAATATCTAAATTACCATAAGCTAGGGAGCATGGGGTACCTTCTGGTACTGAATCTTCAGTCAGAGCCAACTCTTTTGAAACCCTGGTTTTACATTAACAGTTTCTGTAGAAATTATGTATAGCATCCATGGGAAGTAATACCAGTATTACCATATTTAGATTTATGGTCACTTCCTTGACTTCAATGTGGATATCCCTTTATACATAGATCTCAGTTTATACAATGTTTACTACTTAAGATTTTCATTTTATTTATATCTAATATATGTATGTGTGAATGTGTATGTTATGGTATATGTGCAGTTGTCAGAGAATAACTTAAAGGAGTTGGTTCTCACCTTCCACTGTGTACTGTTGATCTGTCAGGTCTTAACGCTTGACAGAATTCTCTTTATCCACTGATCTACATCATCTGCCCCAAACTAACATTTCATCTGATATCCCCAAACTTGTATTCTCTCCTATGTTGGAAAATGATAGCATGGTAGTTAGCCAGAACAAGTTTTCCTACTTAACTAATAGCTCTTTAGGCTAAAACTTCATTCACTAGAAAGAGATGAATATTAGTTAAATTTATCTGTAATGCTGATCTGTATTCCTAGCTCTAGCTCAGTTAGCTCTATTTCTTACTGAAATCTACTGGTATAAAAGCACAATTGTGCTCCTACCCATAAGAAGGAACTATAAAGATTCTCCCCATCCTAAACTGGGATCTCTCAGCACTGATCTCAGCTCCATCTGGGAATCTTCCGTAGATAAGTCTGAGTAACCCAGAAACTTCAAAGGCAGCCTATAGTGTTCACTCTTGCTGGTTATTTACACAATGCAAACAATAGATCCCTACTCCCACTTACATTTAGCACTCCTAAATATGTTAATAGAACTTCACCTGCCCACCACCTCTTTAGCACATATTCTTGTCATTTTGTTCTTGAAGATCATAAATGCTTTTTACCTCAATAAATAACAAATATTTCCCTATTTCCTACTTTAAAAGTAAAAACAAGATTTGACAAAAGTTTCAATATTGCTGCCCTTCATCTCCAATGTTGTCTCTTCAAATAACTTGATTGAGTACCTGACATTCTTATTAAAACCAAAACTATAACCTTTAATCTCTGAGAACTTTGCTCAATGTCTAGATTCAAGAATATTTCTCTTCTCTACTCAAATGTATCACTCACCACTAGGAATTACAGAGAATTTAGATGATTCGCTTGTGTCTAGAATGTTATTTTCTTTGCCCCTCCCGGACTAAAAATATCTACCATATTTTACATTTGCCATAAATGTTTTTTTTTCCTCCCTCTCTGGCACCATCTCTTTTTTTCTCACATTTGGAGTATGTGGATGTATTGGGGAGCAGGGGAGGGAGTTTTCTAGCGGTGGAAATTAAATCAAAGCCTTTGTACATACAAGGAAAAAAAATAATACTGAAGTACATCCTAGCTTCCAAATGATACATTCTTATTGGAAATATTTTTCAAACTCCTAGACAAAGTTAGGCTACTCATTTTGTGTTGTCCTATTAATATTTCTCTTAAAATTTAAAAGCCTTTGTGGAAATCTATATTTTTTGTAGAGTATTTATATAGTATCTGCTTGGTTCTCCAGGTACTGAGGTGCTTTGTCTTTGTTTCATGTTCATTTCACTGTGTGGTCAGCCATGAAGTCTCTCAAAACACAATAAAAGATTGTTAAGTAAATGCTGCTGAATCAATGTGCAAAACACACTTTCTCTGTTTTTTGCAGCCAAGTACACATTGATCCTTATCTTAAAGATCATACAGTTTTGATCTATAGGGATTCTTGAAAACTTTTATTTCAAATTGGTAATTGAAAACTTGATTCAGATATGCTATTGTGGTGGTAGGTAGCATAATGAGGTATATCTTGGAAGTATCAGTTGTTTTCCAGCTACAATCTGCTTCTTGTAATGAGCGGGCACAGGGAAGCTAAGGTTCTTCATGGGATACTACTAATTTACAGAAATGTTCAAGTCATGATCTCCTGTATAGTTTTAATGGAGAGATATGTGATATAAACTATTATTCAAAACCAATTTCCCTGGCCTGTTCCTTGCTACATGTTCCTGATATTGTCACAGATATTTGTGTTTTAAATAAGAGGATTTTTTTCACCCTTAATCACTTATATCTGCTCCATGAATTCAAAGCTCAGAAAAGAGGTTGCCAGGCTGTGTTGATGGAGAGGTTTAATTTAATTTCTAGGGGCACTGAGATGCAGCATGTTGGACAGCTACTAGTTCATGCAGTCAAGAGCCATAGTTCTTCTGGTGTTATAGTCTCACAGAGGGAGTAAGCCTAGAAATTACTTGATTTTTAGTTGAATGTGAAGTGGGTATCTCAGGAAAATAGAATACTAAATATACCTAAGGAGAGTGTACAGGAAGAAATTTATAATTAAGTCAGGCTTACAAATGAGAAAGTGATTTCTTCCTCTGGTCCTTTTTAAAATACCATAACAAACTTGAGTCTAAGCCATGACACAGAGGTCTGCCTCTGACACTCAGCACCTGTCCAGGATGCAACCTGAACTCTCCACCTTATTCTTCAACTGGCCTTAAGTGGTCACAATAAGTCAAGGGTATTTTTGTTTGTTTGTTTGTTTTTCTCTCCATACTCTGAGGGATTTCCAACATAATGATGAAGTCAAAAGTGTAGTAGTAATTATATTAGAAAGTATAGTAGATATTAATGTGCATTCCCAGAATTGATTTTATCATTATTGTAAGATTTAGCTTAAATTAATCCTTTTTTTTAATTTTTATTTATTTATTTATTAAAGATTTCTGTCTCTTCCCCACCACCGCCTCCCCTTTCCCTCCCCCTCCCCCAATCAAGTCTCCCTCCCTCCTCAGCCCAAAGAGCAATCAGGGTTCCCTGCCCTGTGGGAAGTCCAAGGGCCACCCACCTCCATCCAGGTCTAGTAAGGTGAGCATCCACGAAACTGCCTAGGCTCCTACGAAACCAACAGGTACAGTAGGATCAAAAACCCATTGCCATTGTTCTTGAGGTCTCAGTAATCCTCATTGTCCACTATGTTCAGCGAGACCGGTTTTAACCCGGGCTTTTTCAGACCCAGGCCAGTTGGCCTTGGTGAGTTCCTGATAGAACATCCCCATTGTCTCAGTGTATGGGTGTACCCCTCGCGGTCCTGAGTTCCTTGCTTGTGCTCTCTCTCCTTCTGCTTCTGATTTGGACCTTGAGATTTAACCAGCCTCTACCTGTATAATGTCTAAGGATACATTAGGACAATCTTAAACATTATTTTCTGAGGCTCAAAGATAATTTCGTTAGTGTTTAGAAGAAAAATACCTTGGTAATGTCACATGTAAATCTCAGCAACTCCCCTGAGTTGGAGGATATTGGAATAGAGAAACAAAGGAAAAAAACCCTTTGCTTGTCTAGTATCTACTTATGAGTGAGTACATAACATATTTTTCTTCCTGGGCCTGGGCTACCTCACTCAGGATGGTTTGTTTTATTTCCATCCATTTTTTTGAAAATTTCAAGATATCATTGCTTTTTACTGCTGTGTAGTACTCCATTCTATAAATGTACCACATTTTTTTATTCACTCTTCATTTAAGGGGAATCCAGGTTGTTTCCAGATTCTGGCTATTATGAATAATGCTGATATGGACAAAGTTGAACAGCCAGTCTATAGTCCACAACTCCAGAGGATCTAGGTAAAAAGGAAAACCCTAAGATAGACATACATGGAACCCACTGGGAAGGGAAAATAGACAAGATCTCTTGAGTAATTGGAAGTGTGAGGGAGGGGGCGAGGGTGAAAGGAGAGGGGAGAAAGGGAGCGGGGAGAAGAACATGAGGAAACTGGATGGTTGATATCATCAGACAGAAAAGGGGGAAAGAACAGTGAGGGAGAACAAAGAAAGGGATACCTTGATAGAGGGAGCCATTATTGCCAGGTTAGCTAGAAACCTGGCAATAGGGAAATTATCAGGAATCCACAGAATGACCCCAGTTAAGACCCTAAGCAGTAGTGGAGACAGTTCCTGAACTTGTCTTCCCCTGTAATCAGATTGATGACTACCTTAATTGTCATTGTAGAACTTTTATCTAGTAACTGAGGCAGATGTGGAGATCCACTTCTAAGCACTGGGCCGACCTCCCAAAGTCCAATCCAAGAGAAGAGGAGTGACAATATGAAGAAAGGGGTCAAGACTACAATGAGGAAACCCACAGGAAACAACTGACCCGAGCTAGTGGGAGCTCACTGACTCCAGACTGACAGGGAATCTACATAGGACTGAACTAGGCCCTTTGCATGGGGGCAACAGTTGTATGTCTTGTGCAGTTTCTGGGGCCACTGGGGGCAGGGTATCAGGATTTATTTATAGTGCATTAACTGGCTTTGTGGAGATCATTCCTATGGAGGGATGACTTGCTCAGCCTAGATATGAAATTAGGAGGCACTTTGTCCTGCCTCAACATGATATGACAGACTTTGTTGACCTTCAAGGGAAGCCTCTGAGGTGAGGATGGGGGAGAAGGTGCAAGGAGTGAAAGGAGGCGAGAGAGGAAGAACTGTGATTGATAAATAAAATAAAAAGACTGTTTTATAAAAATAAAGTAAAAATAAATATTTTTTTTTTAAAAAAAGAAGAGAATCGTGTCATTTGAGTTAGCATGGAGGTCTTGATGTGACAGCTAGTCACATAGTGGAGTGGGAGGCTTCAGAGAAAGAGTAAAGCAACCCAAAGTATCAGAAACATACAAAAAAAAAACCCAGGCAAACAAAAAATACTCCAGTTCTGCCCAGTATCCAAAAGGAAGAGACAGAGAAACACAAAGAGAGGGCAGATACAATGTATTTGATGGCAACATAATGGTATCTTGTAGGAACAGCCAAATATTTTCTCAAGGATGTTTTACTTATCCCAGATATACCCATAAGAAGGGAACAGAAAAGAAAATGTGTAATGTATAGAAGATGATGTCCAATAGAATGATAAAAAGTAGAGTGAAAAAAATGATATTTTCTTTTAGGTATTCAGGGAAAGAGAAATATTGCAACTTAGCAACCATTGCCATCGTCTCTCCTTTACATATCTATGCCTCTAGAGACATGCATGTGCTATTTTCAAATTAGCCCTCATGCCTTATCTCTACTGCTCCTATGCTGTTTCTTTAAATAGAATAATTTTAAAGGAATTTTTAAAAAATTCTGAACATTGACATTCATCCAATGGTATCTCTACCTTTTAGTAATGTGTAGTATAACCTTTGGCATTATCTTTTTATGCTCTTGATGACAGTCTCTTCCCTCTGAGGCCTTGTGGGCACATGTTTTACATTTCTTCTTCATTTGTGGTCTAGGTTCTAAGATGGGGATAAATGCATTTTTACCATGGATCTGTTCTAGGACAAATTAGCTAATATTTACAAAGTATCATCAACACCATAAATGCTGAAGAAAGGCTAAGAGTCCTTGTGTGACTTTGTGATGCTCTGATATGAAAAGCTCCTAGACACATGATAGAAGGCAAAGTTCAGTGTGATAGGAAAGCATTTTGCTCTTGATTGCAACAGCTTACACCAGAGTAGGAAACCATCTCACCATAGCTTAAAATAAGTTTCTTAAAAGCATAATGAAGTCTAAGAGTGGCCATGGAAAAATAAATAACACCTATGCAAGAATGTGGTTCTACAATTAATGTTCTCGTTATCTGTCATTGGTTTATCATTTTCTACAAGACTATATGTATCATGATGTGAATATGCCATAATATGTTCCATGAAAAATAAAGCAAAGCAACTCAGTGTTCTAGGAAGCATAGTTAAGTATCTGGTCACTTCTGTGCCCTCAATCACTGCAAAATATCTCAAAAGCGTGTCAAATATTAGTTTCTTCTATCTTACCTTTTTCTTAAACCCACATCTTAACGGAAATTATTCTTTTCAGGGAAAATAACATCTTTGTAAACCCAAATAACCCATGTTTGTCCCCAGCTGACCTCACAATAGTGTTTTACACAATAAATCATTTTCTTTTTCTTTTGTTTTGATTTGTTTTCCAAAACAGGATTTCCCTGTAGCTTTTGACCCTGTCTTAGAACTAGCTGTTGTAGACCAGGCTGACCTTGAACTCACAGAGATCTGCCTACCTCTGTCTCCTGAGTGCTGGGATTAAAGGCATATGCCACTACTGTCCAGATAATAAATCATTTTCTTCGACTTTTTTTTATTATTGTCATCACCACAGGTCTCTTTTCTTCAGAGTGTTATTCTTTTCTCAAATTAGTCCTCTTTACAATCAAGAATTCCTACATCATCTACTACATAAACTCAAATGCCTCTTTCAGCCACTCTCCACTGTTGCATGAGGCTGAGATTTTTTTACTATGCATTGCTGAGCCTTACTAGCTATAAGAAAAAAATTCTGTCCTTCATAAATTACAAAGTCTAAAATATTTGAATATTGCAGCATGGATGCACTAAGACAGTCCTTACAAGATAGCTCTGAGAGTGTTCTTTCCTCATCTGCACTTTAATTTTTCTTTTCAAAACCTGGATAAAATATGTATTTAATAGGATATTGTGACAACCACATGACTTGTTCATCTGTCTGTAATAGCTTTGTCACAATGGTTTAGACCATTTGTTTTCTGAGGGGCCTTCAACAACAACATTAATGGCAACTAGAAACATGCTGGAAATGCAGGCTCCAGAGTGTCTTCCCATTCTGCTCAATTACAAACTCAGAACCCAGACCCTAGGCTCGGGGATTCTAGGTGATTTTGAGATGACAGAATCTGAGAACTAAATTAATATTGTAAAGTCCAGTACTGATGGCTCTTTGTCTTCTCTGCTTTTACAACTGTTTTCTCTACAACAGTAGCAACATGGGTCATGAAGATAATGGGAAGTTTTACAACCACATCTTAGCAATGTAAGCCCTTAATGCTTTTTTTTAAATAAGCAATTCTCATGTTGATGCTGTTTAATGTTAACAAACATTAAAAGAAATTGATGATGAAACCCAAATGAACCGTGTTATGAAAATTATTGCTTGCTCTTCTTTTAAAGTATTCATTAACTCTCTAAACATCTATGCTTTGAAGAGAGGGAGAAAGATTGATTTTTACATCTAAATAGCTTATCAATAGTGACACAAAATGCTGTTTTCAGTTACTTTGAAAACAGATCAGTTCTGGAATCTGAGCCAAATTTAATCCTTGTCTCATGTTGAGGTTGAATGGAGTGATTTAAAATAGGGAATGAAGATATGTTCCTAATGATTAAGAAATGTCAGCCGTGGAGGTAAATCCTGGGTTTGAACAGTTCATAGAAGTGCTGAGTATAGGGACTGCTCCTCTGAGGTAGCCTTTTGTTGCTAAGAGGAAATGAATGGGACAAGGATGAGAATAGGGTCATTACCTATCAATTTCAGCTTCCCACCCTTATTTTGGAACTTCATGCCAATAATAGGACTGAAAACAATTGCTTCTAAACAATTGTTCAATACAGACAGATTAAAGGTTTTTTTCCAGACAGGAGGCTTCAGACTTTACTGGTGAGAGCTCTAGAAGATGTGTTCTGGCATCACCTTTCTTTTCTGAAGTGGTTTTCATGCCCATACAACCACACCTACAATGTACTCTCACTCATATATGCAGATATACACATTATCCAAACACGTATGTGATATGGGAAGTCCTTCTATATATGTGTTTCTTTTATTGGTTAATGAATAAAGAAGACGCTTTGGCCTACAATAAGGCAGAGTAGAGCTAGGCAGAAAAGCAATACTGAATACTGGGAGAAAGCAGGCAGAGTCAGAGAGACGTCATGTAGCCACCAGAGGAGAAAGACGTGAGTGTCCAATTGGAATCTTGCCAGTACACCATGAACCTCATGGTAAAGTAAAAAATTGTAGAAATGTCTAAGATGTAAGAGATAGCTAGCAATATGTTTAAGTGATTGGCTAAGCAGTGATTTAATTAATATAGTTTCTGTGTGATTATTTGGTTCTGAGTAGCTATGGGACAAGGCAGGACAGAAACCTCTGCCAACAGATTGGTGCACCAGGTCTTAATCATTTGGAGCTGATGACTGTCACCCAGTTTGGGTCCAGATGCTTTTGTGTTCACTCATGGTAGGGAGAAAATAGCTGAGTCTATGCCCGCGACTCAACAGTCCCCGCCTGGGCAGGCCATGGGATCAGGTCTGCTAGGAATGCACAGGCAGGAGAACATGGTGTATTCCTGTCACCATACCAAGAGAATTTCCCTAGCTGTGCAGTGCGCTGCATGGCAGATTTAGCTTTTGCTAAGATAAAAGGGCTTTAAATGCTGCTTTCCAGATTTGGGGTGGTGAAGATGATTCTTAACCAGCAGTCTCAGAGGCAGTGAACACACCTCTGCCATGTTGACTGGGCAGAGCTAACAGGTAAGGCTGAGTTGGTCCTAGCCATGCCCATTTAGCATTTAAAAAAGACACTCCTTGTCAGAAAATACTTACAGATACACACATTATAAATACAAATTTAAATGAAAAATATTCCTGAATGGGTCACAGTGTTAAATAAATGTACATAGGCTTAATAGATAAAAGTTACAAAAGAGTATAATAAAATAAATATTAAACATGAAGAAAATATAATTGAGTAAGAAAAATAAGCCAAATAAAGATTGAATATATACAAAGAGTCTGGATTACGTATACTATTGTGAATTCTTTGAATTTTTTGACTGCAAAGAGACTCTGGGGACTGTTAAACTAAATATATATA
>NW_026067937.1:13160066-13190626 GCF_014885135.2 Alexandromys fortis | reverse complement strand
TGACAGTGCCCCCAATCAGCAGGAAGTAGTATAGACAATAAAGCCCAAATTCCCTGAATGATTGTTTATAAATATTTGTTTACATTTAAATGGGAATATTATATAGAGAGGAATACTTTGCATTGGTATGGATATGGGTTTATAGTTATAAATTTAAGTTCAATTTTTATATGTATATTTCTGCTCTTAATTAAGGTGTTGTGTTTGTGCAGCTCATTTAAAATATAATATATAATTAAGAAATATAGACTAATAGATAGTCATTTACAATAGTCACACTTACAGTAATGTTAGTTTGGTTTTCTAGATGTACAAAGATATATTTCAGATGGATAGATATTCTTCAGCTCTTACAAAGACTAACAGAATATGGCATTTAAGATGTTCAAGAACTTAGGACTTTTCATGACAATGAGATACTGCTCCTGGAAGCACCAATCTACTTCAGGATGATGATGGGCATTAAATAGGCTCTTAATGGAGTCTGTTAGCCATTTGGGCAAGAAACTGCTTGATGTTATGCTGTATAAACTGGACATGCAGGACCCACAGAAAAAGTACTGCAGAACTTGTCTAAAGCTGAGACTGTCCTTCAGGGTTCCTGCTTCATGAAAGATTTTGTTGGGCATTCTGCAGGACACAGAATAAAGTGACTGTCAAACTGCCAATATAGTCAGAACTGTCCTTGAAATTTCCTGCTTCATGGAAAAGTCTGCCAGATACAATGGTCCTATAGGCTGAAGATGGGTGCTCCAATGTTACAGAAGAACTTTGGGTGACTGTCCATGTAGTGAGATGTCTCTGTCAATTCTAGAGTTTTGGAAGTTGCTTACAATGCACTTTTTGTTAATTTAGGTAACATATCCTTCTGTAGTCTTTGATGGAGTTGAAGAATAGATAGTTATAGTTATTTTTTCCTTAGCTATGATAAAAGATAATGTTGACATAAATATTGTAACTGTAATTCTTGCTTGAAACTTGTTTATTATATGTAATTTTACTATGTTAAATTTAAAACCATCATTTTTATTTAGACAGAAAAGTGGAGATGATATGAGAAGTACTTCTGTATATGTGTTGCTTTTATTGGTTAATGAATAAAGAAGCCACTTTGTCTTGTGATAGGACAGAGTCCAGCTAGGCAGGAAAACTAAACTGAATGCTGGGAGTAAATAGGCAGAGTCAGGGAGAAATCAAGTAGCAATGGCCAGAGACAGATGTGCTGGAACCTTGCCAGTAAGCCACAGTCAAATGATGATACACAGATAAACAGCAATTGGTTAATTTAAGATATAACTGTTAACTAGAAGTATGCTTAAGCTACTGGCCAAACAGTATTTCAATTAATACAGATTTCTTTGTGATTATTTCAGTTCTAGGTAGCCAGGAATGAATGAGCAGCCTCTGTCAACACTTATGCAACCAATAATACATACATTCTCCTACATGCACCCAAAAATTTACAAACACACAGACACATATAAAGTTTCAGATAATTTTTTTCAGTCCGAGTTTACTCTTTTTACACTATTTTGCTGAATAGTTTTAATTGTATTATTCAAATATAATCATTTATTTATTTATTCATTTATTTCATGAGGCATAATAATCATGAACATTATAAAAAAGTAAAATCTACAAATATATAATTTGAAGAGTAAGCATGGTTATGTGAATATAATCTTATTGACTGCATTAATTTTTCAAAGTACATTTTTAATGACATTTAACTTCTTGAATACATATCTATGTTTATAAATTCTTCCACAAATAATTATATAATTATTCATAAATCCATACATATCTATGTTTTCTTCACATAGTATCCTGTTACTGTTTTAAGTTATTCATATCAGATATAAAAACATATTTTGTTATTATTTTTCTATGATTCGTTCAATTTAATTAACTGATCCATGCATTTTAGTTTTATTTGGATGTGATATATGTTTAATTTTTCTAAAACTAACATTGTTTTATATCTCTAAGAATTATTGAAACAATCTTTAACTTTATTCTTTCAAAGAAATTTTACCAAATGCAATCTGGTTAGAAAGGAACAAGCAGGAGAGTATAGGAGAGAGGAATGGAAAAAGGTTGCTCTTGTGTGAGCCTTTCTATGTGATTCTCTGGGTTATAAATTTGCTTAATGAGGGGCAATATTATTTCTCCCCAAAGAAGTAGTAATTATTTATTATTTTCATTTTTACCATTAAACACTATAGTTTTACTTTGTAAATGTATGCAGTTTCTTCTATGAGTCTTGCCTAGATCCATTTTTTTGAAAGAGAGACAGAGATGAGGAAAGAGAGAGACAGAAAGAAGATAATGTTGGGTATGTAGGAAGGTGGGGCAGATATGATAGGAATTGGGGAAGGAAAAACTGGTCAAAATATATTGCATGGGCAAAGAGGTCAAATAATAAGCACTACAATTGCATGTGGCCCAGCTCAGCTACATTAATGTCATCACCATAAAGTGTTTATTTTTTTATTTTATTTTTATTATTTAACTAAAAATTTCCACCTCCTCCCCTCCTCCCATTTCCTTCCTGCTCCCCCATCCCCCTTACCCTTTCTCTCCAGTCCAAAGAGCAGTCAGGGTTCCCTGCTCTGTGGGAAGTCCAAGGTTCTCCCCCCTCCATCCAGGTCTAGTAAGGTGGGCAACCAAACAGACTAGGCTCCCACAAAGTCATTACATGCAGTAGGATCAAAACCCAGTGCCATTGTCCTTGGCTTCTCAGCCAGCCCTCCAGGCCAGCTGGATGGATGGAGCATGTATTTATTGATTTTTAGACGAAGTTTTGAAAGAAAAATGAGAAGAAATAGGAACTCTGTAAGTAACAGTTAGCAAGTTTTCTATGAACAAAATTACTTCTATTCAACTTAAGCCTTTTTCCACAAAATATAATTTTTATGAAGTTTCAGGAAAATGTTTTTATAAAAATAGATGAAGTATATAGGAACCATAAAAGATGCCAATGTGTATGATTGCTTTAAAGAGTCTATGTGACAATCTCAACTGCCCTCTCCTGGTTTGCTTATTAAGCTGCCCTTCCTCTGTTTATGTGTAACTTCCTTTGTTTTTTCTTCTCACTCTTAGCTTTGGAGTTTGCATGCACAGCTATGGTTTTCATTGTGGCATCCCACATGGGCACATCAGTGTTCTCTTCCACATCCACTCCTTGACTTCTCTTTTCTCTGAAGGTCTTGGAGTTCTGGCAATCTATAATGTTCTTTCTGGTGCTGTCCATGATCATCATGCTCACTTGTGGCTTTGGAGAAGTGGTAACGGGTGGCCCATGCCCATTTACTAGTGCCCACCATTGTGAAACAGTGGATGCATGATAGTTATAAATTTATATTATCCTAATTTGTGAGAGTTTATATCAAAGACAGGTATGAACTGAAAATAATATTTCATTTCAAAAGAATGTAGGAAAAATAGGCTCCTTCCACACCCTCAATAAAATAGTTCCTTTGCCAATTCCTCCCTCTTTTCCAGCATCCATTCTTGGTTTTCCAAATATTTGCTCACATGACCACTGTCTATCCTGTCTATGATAGCTCAAGTTTAATCGCATGTTCATTCAATTCCACAAGCACAGTACTCCAGTAGAATACCAACTCCCTTGGGGAAACACAAATAGTTTGCCTTTGATTAAAGATGTGATCATGTTTTTTTTTTGTTTGTTTGTTTGTTTGTTTTTTAACAATCAAGTCAAACTAGTATGCTTGCAAACAGATGTGTTAAAGATGGCAGAAAAACATTCAACAATTCTCATTTGATTTCCTCAGAAGTATATCACCAACTTCTCTGTCTTTTAATTGGAGATTTTAATTCAAGAACATGCTAGGTAATTATAGGTTAGGTCTTACTTTAGTCATTTTATGACTTACTGTACAATATTAGAAAGGATACTGTAAATTCTGGTCATTAATATCTGTATCTGAAATAACACTTTCAGATTTTAAGGATATTTTGAAAATAGGAAAGTTATAAATACTTCCAACTTGATTGTATCAGTCTGATCAATGTTTTGGAATTTCTTCTAATATAACTCATATTTTCTAATTTCCTATATTTTTGTATTAAAAATATATTTTCCAATGTTCATATCATGGTGAAATATCCATATGGATGAATAAATACGATTATAATAAAAAAGAAGTGCATCACTGACTCAGTGAATTCTAGTGTCCATGGAGATAGGCACATTGAAGAAGGAGGGAGAAACATTTTGAATTGTGCCCCTTTTCACACTAAATCCTTATGCGCTTCCTTTTCCTTAGATACACTATGTATCACTTGTGAACTAGGACAGTAGAGTGTTTGTGTTTATCTTGAAATCTGTTCCTAATTCCTTTTCCGCCAAGACCATAGGGCTGTTTTCAAACAGAGAGCCCTTTTGCATGTGTTGTTGTTAGATAAACAACAATAATCAAACCTGGTTTAGAGTAAATTAACATCCATCATAGTAATCACAGCTGTGAGATTAGCAGTTGGTCTGTATATTCACAGAAAAATGCAAAGGATTTTTAATCACTATGAAATCTCTCTCTCTTTCTTGATCTGTGTGTGTGTTTGTGTGTGTGTGTGTGTGTTCATTTATTTTAGGAATTGGTTATTGATTTGCCGATCAAAATCAGAGGTCATAATGTGGTCTTCTTAACGTACCTATACCTAATAAATAACTTCAAATTTTTAGCGATGTAGAGAGATGTGGTATATTCAGAAACTGTCTATTTATATTCAAAGTCAATGTTTAACATATAATAAAAGTTTTGATCAGGAAAATGTTTGCATTATTTGAAGTATTGTAAACTGGAGTTAAGCATTGCAGAATCTCTTGTTCTTTGCACTTTAATCATATGTGGTTCACAATAATGATTTTCTTCTGTTGCAAAAATAAGTTTCCTTGATGAGGGGTGTGAACTATATTTACCTCTTTTCTTAAGGAAAGACATTTAGAGTGTAGTTAAGAATTACCCTCGTTTAGCATACATGACTGCCTAAGCAACACCTTAACAACTCAAATGCCAATAGATGTGCTAACACTGAAGAAGGGATGAGTGCAGGGCCTCAACCTTAAACAAAAAATTAGAGGTAACTGGGAAATGTTAAGTGTGTAAAAAATGGTTTCCCCAGGGAAGAAGACACAAAATGCTTATCAAATACTAAGAGACCAGCTCAGAGTTCACATCTATAGAAGTGACAGAGTAGTATTATGAATTTATGTAGTTAAGGATTAAAGAAAATTAAAGACAAAGAGACTACATATTGGAGAGAGAATGAGATAGGGTGAATTGGAAGGGTTGGAGAGAGGTAAGGAAAAGTGGAAATAATGTAATTATAATTTCAAAAAATAATTTTAAAAAGCATTAATTTTGACATCCAGTTATGCCAACACCATTTGCTGAAGATACTTTTTTTTTCCATTGTATAATTTTAGGTTCTTTGTCAAAAATCCCAGGTGTCCGTAGGTATGTGAATTAATATCCGGGTCTTCAATTCGATTCCATTGGGCAACCTCTCTCTTTTTATGCCAAAACCAAGCTGTTTTATTTTTTATTCATTTTTTATCCAAAAATTTATATTTCCTCCCCTCCTCCCATTTCCCTCCCGCTCCCCCACTCACCCTCCTTCCTCCTTAAGAGAGGGCAGGGAACCCTGCCCTGTGGGAATTCCAAGCACCCCCACACACACACACACACACACACATCCAGGCCTAGGAAGCTTTGCATACAAATAGACTAGGGTCCCAAAAAGCCAGTACATGCAGTAAAAATAAGTCCCAGTGTATTTATCAATGGCTTCTCAGTCAGCCCCCATTTTCAGCCACATTCAGAGATTCCGGTTTGATCGCATGCTCATTCAGTCCCGGTCCAGCTGGGTTTGGTGAGCTCCCATTAGATCAGGCACACTGTCTTAGTGGGTGGACCAACCCGTTGTGGTCCAGACTGCCTTGCTCATCTTCTCCCTCCTTCTGCTCTTCAACTGAACTGAAAAGAGAATTCTCAGCAAACGAAGTTCAAATGGCCAAAAGACACTTAAGGTCATGTTCAACCTCCTTAGTGATCAGGGAAATGCAAATCAAAACAACTTTGAGATACCATCTTACACCTGTCAGAATGGCTAAAATCATAAACACCAATGATAGCCTCTGCTGGAGAGGATGTGGAGCAAAAGGAACACTCATCCATTGCTGGTGGGAAAGCAAACTTGTCCAACCACTTTGGAAATCAGTGTGGTGGTTTCTCAGGAAATTGGGAATCAATCTACCTCAAGATCCAGCAATACCACTCTTGGGAATATACCCAAGAGATGTCGAATCATACTACAAAAGCATTTCCTCAACTATATTCATAGCAGCATTATTTGTAATTGCCAGATCCTGGAAACAACCTAGATGCCCCTCAATGGAAGAATGGATAAAGAAAGTGTGGTATATACATTAGAATGCTACTCAGCTGTAAAAATTAATGACATTTTGATTTTGCATGCAAATGGATGGAAATAGAAAACACTAACCTAGTGAGATAACCCAAACCCAAAAAAGATGAATATGGTTTGTACTCACTCATTAGTGGACTCGCCCATAAACAAAGGACATTACGACTATAGTTCACAAGCCTAGAGAAGTCAAATAACAAGGTGAACCCAAAGAAAAACATATATAGATCCTCTTGGAAAACAAGATTGCTGCTGGGCAAAAGTTGGGAGCATCGGGGTGGCAGTTGGGGTGTGATTGGAGCAAGAGGAGAGGAGGAGAGAGAAGGGAAAAGGGAAAGACTAGAGAGTCCTTTGGGGAGTGGGAAGGTGGAGATGGAGGAAGGGTGGATATAGGAGCAGGGGAGAAGATATCTACATTAAGGGAGACATTTTAGGGTTGGCAAGAGACTTGGCTCTAGAGGGGATGCCAGGTGTCCATGGGAATATCCCCCAGCTAGTTCCTTGGGCAGCAGAGTAGAGGGTGCCTGAACTGGCCTTGCCCCACTATCACACTGATGATTATCTCAAATATCACCATTGAGTCTTCATCCAGTGACAGATGGAGATAGGGACAAAGTCCCTTATCAGAGAAACTGACTGAGCCCCCAAGGTCCAAGCTGTTTTTATTACTGTAGCTCTGTAATAGAGTTTGATGTCAGGCATGGTAATACCCCCAGAAGCTCCTTTATTGTACAGGATTGTTTTGGCTATCCTGGGTTTTTTGTTTTTCCTTATAAAGCTGATTATTTTTCTTTCAAGGTCAGTGAAGAATTGTGTTGGGATTTTGATGGGAATTGCATTGAATTTATAGATTGCTTTTGGTAGGATTGCAATTTTTACTATGTTGATCCTACCTACCTAAGTACATGGGAGATCTTTCCATTTTCTGGTATCTTCTTCAATTTCTTTTTTCAAAGACTTAAAGTTCTTGTCAAACAGGCCTTTCACTTCTTTGGTTAGTGTTACACCAAAATATTTTATATTATTTATGGTTATTATGAAAGATGTTTCTCTGATCCCCCTCTCAGCTTTTTTATCATTTGTGTATAGGAGGGCTACTTACTGATTTTTTTTTAGTTGATCCTGAATCCTGCCACATCACTGAAGGTATTTATCAGCTGTAGGAGTTCTCTGGTAGAGTTTTTTGAGTCACTTATATATAATATATCATCTGCAAATAACAAAAGTTTTACATCTTTGTATGCAATTTGAATCAACATATAGAAGAATGAAAATCGAGCCATATCTATCACCATGCACAAAACTCAAGTCCAAATGGATTAAAGAATGCAATATAAATCCGACCACACTGAACTTGATAGAAGAGAAAGTCAGAAGTAGCCTTCAATGCATGGGCGCAGGAGACCACTTCCTAAATATAACACCAGAAACACAGACACTGAGAGCAACAACAAACAAATGGAACCTTCTGAAACTGAGAAGTTTCTGTAAAGCAAAGGATACAGTCAATAAGACAAAAAGGCAGTCTATTGAATGGGAAAAGATCATCACCAACCCTACATCAGACAAAGGAGTGATATCCAAAATATATAAAGAACTCAAGAAGTTAGACATTAAAATTCTAAATAACCCAATTAAAAATGGGGTACAGAACTAAACAGAGAATTCTCAGCAGAAGAATCTCAAATGGCCAAAATATACTTAAGGAAATGTTCAACATCCTTAGCCATCAGGGAAATGCAAATCAAAACAAGTCTGAGATACCACCTTACATCTGATAGAGTGACTAAGATCAAAAACACCAATGATAGCTTATGATAAAGAGGATGTGGAGTAAGAGGAAAACTCATTCACTGCTGGTGGGAATGCAAACTAGTACAATGACTTTGTAAATCAGTATTGTGGTTTCTCAGAAAATTGAGAATCAACCTACCTCAGGATTCAGCAATACTACTCTTGGGCATATACCCAAAAGATGTTCATTCATATTACAAAAGCATTTGTTCAGCTATGTTCATAGCAGCATTATTTGTAATAGCCAGAACCTGGATGCCCCTCAACTGAAGAATAGAAAAGGAAAATGAAAATGTTGGATACACACTAGATTACTACTCAGTGGTTTAAAAAAAAAAAAAGGCATCTTGAATCTTGCATGGAAATGGATGGAATTAGAAAACACTATCCTAAGTGAGGTAACCCAGGCCCATAAAAATGAATATGGTATGCACTCACTCGTAAATGAATACTAGCTATAAACAAAGACTGTTGAGCCTATAGTTCATAATTTTAAAGAAGCTAAGTAATGAGGTGAACTCTATAAAAAACATATATAGATCCACCTGGAAATTGGAAACAGACAAGATCACCTGACAAAATTGGGAGCATGGGCCTGGAAGAATTATGAAGGGTGGAAAGGGAAGAGGAAGGGAAAAGAGGAGGGTTGAGGAAAACTTGAGGGAATCAGATAGTTGAAATGAAGGAAGGACAGAGATGAGAGTAAGCAAAGAGATATCTTGATTGAGGGAGCCATTATAGGGTTAGCAAAAACTTGGCTCTAGAGAAACTTCCAGAAATCCACAAAGATGACCCAGCTAAGACCCTAAGCAATAGAAGAGAGGAGGCCTGATCTTTATTTGCCCTGTAGTCAGACTGGTGAGTATCTTAAATATCACCATAGAACCTTCATCTAGCAACTAATAGAAACAAAGGCAGAGACCCACATCAGAGCACTGGAGTGAGCTCCCAAGGTCCAGTGGAAGAGTGTGAAGAATGTGAATATGAGCAAAGAGTTCAAGACCATGATGAAACAATATACCTGAGCTAATGGGAGCTCACCAACTCCAGCCGGACGGGGAAGGAACAAGCATAGGATCAAACTAGTCCTTCTAAATGTGGGTGGCAGTTGTATGCTGGGACAAAGTACAGGGTCACTGGCAGTGGCACCAGGATTCATCCCTACTGCTTGTACTGGCTTTTATGGATCCTGATTTCTTTGGATGGATACCTTACTCAGTTTAGATATAGTAGAGAGGGCCTTGGACCTTCCACAAAGTAATGTACCTTACCCTCTCTGAGGACTGGATGTAGGAGGAGTGGGACAGTGTGTAGAGGGAATAGGAGGAGAGGAGGGAGTGGGAACTTGGATTTGTAATTTTTTAAAATCTAATAAATTAAAATAAATATTAATTTTTCTCCAGTAGAGTGTCACTGGGTATATCAACCACACTCCAGTATAATCTCATGTTCAAGAGTAGCTAGCTAGTCAGCACTAAACATTTACATATTTGTTCTAATTTTTTTAAATGGAATTTTTAGCCATTTTGTTTGAAATTTTTTGTCTCATTTGTTGTTTTGTTTGTTTGGATTTTCATTTTTTGTTTTGGTTTTGTGTTTTGGGGTATAGCAAGAAAAAGCATGCAGTTGGATGGGTAGTGAGGAAAGAATTTAGGAAGGAAAAGCAATGATCAAAGCATATTGTATGAAAAAAAATTAAATGATTTAAAAAAAAACAGTATGAACTCAGCATCTTTTTGAGCTATTGGCCACTTCGGTTCCCTCTCCTAATTTTCCCTTTTCTGTATATTGTCTGTCTCTAAACATGTTGTTTTTTTTAACTACTCTACAAACTAGCCATTGTAGTTTTTATCTATTGAGACTGTTTCTGTGAAGATGTAGATATCTACTCAGCTCAAATGGGAGACTGACCTAGACTAAAGAGAGGTTAACTGAAGTCAACTTGGGTGAGCCATGTGTAACTTAGTATATGGGAGGGCTTACTTACAGGAGCAAGAATTGCTGAAAGGCAGCTGAGTTAGCAAAAGCCACATGGTTAGAGTTCATAAATCTCGTAAAACCTGGAACTCACAGCATGGCATGCAGCTTAAAAGATCTGAGCCTATTTCAGACAGCCTATTTTGTCTGAGAGGGTTTATCTTCAGTTCTTACTGCTAGTATAAACTTGAAGAGGAAGGAACCTTGTGCAGCTAATCAGTTTCAGGAGCTTATAAAGTAGCTAGTTGCTTTCTGAGCTTTAAAGAGACTCCTTTTAGAACATCCTGTATCTAAAGATACATAAATGAGCCTTCTTCTAAGATGGAGTACTTTAACTCTGAGGAAATTGCTATACAAGAATATTCCCCAGTTTAGGCACAGGGTACTTGTCCTCGTGCACACATCTTTCTTCAGATAGAAATGTTGTCCCACTGGCAAATTCTTAGCCTGCATACCATGAGATTTAAAGTCTTCCTTTAACTACTATAGTGCACGTCCCTCTAGAATGAACTAAGCTCAGGCTGTCTGTATTATCTGCATTTCCGTATTTGATCAAGATAAACTTCACTTATGTATTTTCTGCTATCTTTTCTTCTATACAACAAAGTATAAAAATTGTCTTCATTAACAGTACAACCCCAACTCTTGACCAGTGATAAGACCTTATTAGGTAATCAAGAAATATTTGTTAATTTATGTATGAACTAATTACCGAAAAAAAACTAAATCACAATCTAGAAAATACTATTTCATTTGATGTAGAATCAATATAATTTCCTAGAAAACAGTTGGCTGATTTCTCATAAAAACTAAACATATAATTGCCATATGATATAGTAATTATGTACTTGGGCATTTATCCCAGAGAAATGAAAATTTATGTTCACATTAAAACCTATACATAAATGTTCATAGGAGCTGAATTCATAATATCCCCAAACTGGAAATAAGTCAAGTGCTGTTCTGTGGCCTAATAGTTAAACAAATAGCACACCCATGTCATTAAACATCACTTGACAATGAAACAGCAGCAAATGAGTTTCTTCATCCTCTTGGACAGATCTCCAAGAAACAGTGTCAAGGAATAAAGGCCAATCTCAAATATTACATGCTAGAAGACTCCATTTGCATATTATTCTCAAAGGAATGAAATTATAAAGATATAAAAATTAGAGGTTGTCAGGTTTTAGCCACAGAGAAAGAGAACTTGGCAGAGACATGTAATCTTAGTAAACATTCAAATAAAGGACATTTCCAGTGACATACCCTTCTTGCAGTAATTGTGGTGATTGATACATGAATGTAGGTACACAAGAAATTTTTACTTAAGTAAATAAATACAATAACATGAACAAGCATGAAGAAAGTCAAAAAAGAGTAGTAAATTGTATTAATCACATCCTAGTTGTTATACTGAAACTTAATTTTACCTTTGGAAAATCTCTAGGTAATGATTTTTCAGGTTGTTTCTTAAATTTTACATGAATTAAAATATTTTAAAATAAAACATCTTAAAAACCATATAATGTTGAACTATAAAAACTTTAAAGGATATTACTGTTTAAAATATTAAACCCTTGTTTGCAAACAGCACCGAGAGAAACCAGACTAAACAACCTTGTAGAGCTTCCTCTCTAGACAATCCTCACTGACTTTTTCTGCTCTTTTCAAGTCAAGCAGGTTCTTTTATTTGTTTGGAATAGTACTTGGTCAAGGTACCTGGAAGAGATAATTTACAACTGAAAGAGTAACTTTGTATGATACAGTTGAAGATAAACACATATTTCTAAATATGTCTCTTCAGAATTCATATAGCCAACTAGGTCTAACACTTGTGGACCACTGGCCAAGAATAGCTATTAATGAATCCCAATAGCAAATGGAAAATTAACTTAAAATAGCATGAGAGTTCTTGTGACTATGAATGAATTTAGTTATCCCATTTAGACATTCTCAAGCATGAACTTTTTACATGATAATGTGTAACATAATGCTGTCATAAGACTCAGGCTGGGAAGACAGCTTAGCTGGTAAAATATTTACCTTGCAATCATGAAGACATAAATTGAACTGTCAGAATCCAAATGGTGGAATGTAGTTGTAATCACAATGCAGGAAGGTGGAGACAAACAGGGACTCAATGTCTAGTCAGCTTCATCTACCTGGGGAGTTTAGAGAGGGACTTTGTCTCAAAAGAAGAAGAAAGGAGGAGGAGGAAAAGATAGAAGGAAGGGAAGAAATAAGGGAGAGATGGGGGAAAGAGGGAGGGAGGAAGGGAGCGAGGGAAGGAGGAAGCACTCAAAGAGAATCACCTCAGGAATGGCAATAGAGATTGACCTCAGCCCTTTATAGGCACACAGGCATATATACATGCAAAGGTTGTATATGTCTGGACACAATACACTTATTAGCCACCTAAATTTATGATTTGGCAAGCATAATTATGGTAACTACATGATACAATTCACAGGCACTTGCAGCTTGGCATGGGACTTCAGTTTCTTTGCTGAATTTTTGTAGGGAGGAAGGGAATAACACAGAAGTCTGATTCTGAAAGAGTCCTGGAATCCAAATCTGTGACATCTACTTTAAGTCTCTGAAAGTCAAATTTAATTAATTCTCTGTCTTTTCTGTTTTACGTTTTCCAAAGGAATAAGGCATTTTCCTTTGAAGAGACGATGGCTTTGAAGTTGGAAAGAAGTGAGTCTGAAGCCTAGTTCTGTCAGTTACTCACTCACTAGAAAACTAAAGCTAGGTCATGTAAGGGAAGCCCTCTGCATATCTGTCATCACACACCAGGTTGATGAAGTTAATTGCTGTCCTGGCTCAGCTATTTGATAATGTGGCATGGCCATATAAATCATGTTCTCTGACCACACCTGTTTTTTCCTGCAGTTTCTGTGACCTCAACTTTTAGCATTTATTTTTAAACCCAAGAAGACTTCCCTTGATCTCCAAAAACCATGAAAACTATTTTTATCATTGTCCTGGATAGTTTTATGCCAACTTGACACAAACTAGAGTCAACTAAAAGGAGGGAGCCTTGATTGAGAATATGTCTCCATAAGATCTGCCTGTAGGGCATTTCTTAATTAGTTATGGATGGGATAAGGCTCAGTCCATTACTCTGGGGAGATCCCTAGGTTTTTGAATGAAAACAGGCTTGAGCAAGCCATAAAGCGTATGTCCTTAAGCAACACTTTCCCATGGTATCTCCATTAGCTCCTGCTTCCAGGTTTCTGCCCTGTTCATGCTTCTCTCTTGAGTCCTTTAAATTATGGGCTACAATGTGGAAGTGTAAGCCCAATAAAATCATTCCTTTCTAACTCACCAACTTGCTTTCAGTCATGGTGTTTCATCCCAGGAATATTAACCCTAAGACATTCACCTTTCCTTTAGAAGCACCCATTGGGCATCTAACCTCCTTCCGTGCATCATTTACTCTCAGGCTTACTTGTTAAATTTAATGTGAGTCCTCTTTTACATCTTTTTTTGTTTGTTTGTTTGTTTGTTTTGGTTTTGGTTTTTCAAGACTGGATTTCTCTGTAATTTTGGAGCCTGTCCTGGAGCTAGCTCTTGTAGGCAGGCTAGTCTTGAACTCAGAGTTCCAAGTGCTGTGGCTAAAAGTTTGTGCTTTCTCTTTTACATCATGTCTTTCGTTAGTACACATTTCATCTTATGTTTTTACTCTTGAACACAGATAGTATATTAAAAATATCTTGATCAACATTATTCTTTGATTTGCAAAATCTTTATTTCTTCAATCTTTGTTCATATTAATTTATCTGTCTTATTGTTTAGAGATCAATTTTCCAACTTATTTGAAGGTCTAGTCATTCTTTCCTTAGACAGCATGGAGTGTTATATATACATATATATGTATAACACAGCTATCTCATATTTCAAGGTATAGATGTGGCCAAGTTAGAATTTTGTTCTTTTTTTTTTCATAAGAATATCCAATAGTCATGTACCATTCATTGAGATGACATCATCTCCTCTATGACTTTACAGTTTCTTCTTTGTATAATCCAAATGCTCACATGTACATATTGCTTCTGTTTTTTCTCTCCTGTGCCACTGATCTGCATGTTTTTCCCAGTAACATTACATACTAATTATTATAACAATTTTAAAGTTATAAAAATCAGTCATATTGAATCAACTTATTCTTATTCAAAAAATTTTGATTTAAAATACATTCACTTACTGACTTGAGAATACTGATACTCAATTTCAGAACCACCAAAGAACAGACTATAAATTACAGGGACAAAAGAACAAGATAATTTTAGGTGCCTAGAAATATCCTCATTATATACTTCATACCATCTTTGAGAAATAAAGACTTTCCATGGAGGATCTGTCTTGAGCTTAGAAAAACAGTTGTTGCTAATAACCCATTAACATGCTTTACCTCACTGTAAAAATATTTAGTATTGTCTCCAGAAGTTTCCAGTATATACCTCAAATAATTCTTAATAGAAATGAATAAAAGTTGTTTTTCTTGTATTATAATATTAAATGTTAAAAATATGTTGCTGTGAAATGAATTGTTCTATGATAATTTTTTCTCTCCATCTAACCTGCTCTAATATCTTATTATTTTATTCATTTCTAGAATTTGTTATGGAGATAACTCATTTTAACTTAGAAACATATTTTTAATCATTTTACTTGTTTTTAAAAACATGGGTGTTTTTGCGGTCATTTTGTATTGGCATGGAAGGTATGTGATGAAGTGCCTGCCTTCCTCCCTACTTATTTTTCCTACTGGTTAATGAAGAATTTGACAATTCTACTATTTAAAGTATTTTTAGATTTGTTATGTTAATACTTTGTTGAATGACTTGCCTTTTTCTTAAATATTTGATATCAAATCTGAAATATTACTTCTTCTATAGAGCTGATTCAGTATCTGATTAGGTTGTGCCTAAATAAATCCATTATTAGTTGAAAATATTGTGTTCAGGTGGTTCATTAATAAATTGAACCTAATAGAAATAGTGTATGTGTGACTTTCTAGGAGGTATATCTCACTGTTCCAATGGAAGGTCACACATCCAGCAATATTTGGTCAGCACCAATTACCCTGATGTGGAAAGAAAGGACACAATGATTGCTACAAATGGAAAAAAAAGATAAATCTTGAAAAAATTGGAGAAGGAAGAGTTCATATACTCAAAACACTGTTGAACATCATAAGATAGTGTTAAGTGTTGCTACCCTGGTTGAAGACTGGCTAGATCTCATAGTGCTAGAAGTTGTTATGCATTCCACTTGAAATAATCATCAGTCTTACAAACCTACGAACAGTGTGAGCCTTACGAGCCATGCCTCAATATACAATAATGACGTGACCATGAGGGAATAGTCAACCATTTTATAACTGGAATTAAACCTGTGACACAAGAAGCATACTTGGTACCAGTATTGAGACAAGCACCTACTCCTAGATCGTTTATACACTTAGAAGAAAACCTACTATTATTATCTGATAAATGGGTCTTAACTTAAAATAACTCCTATTGATGTGTCATTATTTCTATAGATTAATATATCTCTCAACTTTCATTAGAGAATCTTATATTTTGTACATTTAGTGATCATCATAGAGACAAACAATTGTCCAAGGTTCAGAGAATGAAAGACTATATAGCATTCAGCATTAATTGGAATATATATATATATATTCCAATGTATATATATGCCATACATCTTCCTACAAAGACTCGGGGATCATTATGAAAAAGGAGGAAGAGTTTCAGAGCCGGAGGTGGCAGACGAATACTAGGATCTAGTGTCGTCTGGACACAGCAAGGAATCTGTACATACAAACTCACAGCTGTTTTGTTAGTATTCACATGACCTATCGAAGCACAAGACAGCCCACCTATCAGCATGGAGAAGGAAGTTAGGCATGCAGCTCTAGGTGACGTGCCATACTTAGGTACTGGGAGAAGAGAGGCCATATCTTTCTAAGAGTGTTTGTAACACTGATAAATTAACCATATTCCAATGGAGGGCAACATATCAAATATTATTTGGGCAGTACAAATTGGCTTTCATGGAGGGAAAAAAACACAAAGTTGAGTGGGAAAGGATAGATTTGGGAAAGTTGGGAGAGAGAAATTGATATGATCAAAACTTGAGATTTGGAAATGTACTAAAAATTTTAAAGTACTTTAATAAATGTATATATGAATAATTATTATGTCATAATAAGATTTCTTGTATTTGTAGTATATTGTTGTTTCTCAGGGGAAACACTACTTCATTTGGAAGATTTGGGCTGCTTAGTTAATTTCTTCTGTTATACAGATTGCTTCATTAGTGATTCTAAAAATTGTTGAACTTCGATAATAGTGTTATAATTATAAGTAGGTATATTTAAAAGCAAAAGTTTTCTCCACTTTACTCACACTAAACATTTCAGAAGACTACACTAGGATGTGTGTGTGTGTGTGTGTTTCTTGAGATTTCTCTACCTGCAGTATGATTAAAGTGTTTCCACGTTCCTCTTTATGCTGGGAACCATTTCTGTTGTTGTTTGTGGGGAAGTTTCTTTATATATGCATGATGGATTAGATCACTGCCCTTTGATAATCAGCTAAGTAGTTAGCCCCGTTCCCTCCAAAGATACCTACCTTACTATAATTTACTACCTTCTCTGTGATAGCTCACATTATCTCAGAAGATGCTTAGCAATTCAGATATTCCAACAATGCTCATTTGTGATATGAAACACAGACAAACAGTAGGGAGAGAGAGAGGGAAGAAGAGAGAGAGAGAGAGAGAGAGAGAGAGAGAGAGAGAGAGAGAGAGAGAGAGAGAAACAGAGAGAGAAATAGAGAGAGAGAAACAGAGAGAGGAGAGAGAGGTGTGTGTGGGAGCATACACGTGCATGTGCTTGGGTTTATGTTCATGTAGGTAAGTGTGTGCTTCTTCACATATCTGGATGCATCTAGAAACCAGTGGTCAACCTTAGGTGTTGATTATCGCATCAATCTTGTTCTGTAAGACAATGAGACTCATTGATGTAAGAGTTTATTATTAGGACAGGCTGTCTCGATGCATTTCCAGAGACGTGGATATTTTTACATGCTTTTAGAGGACACTCAGATCCTAGTGATTCCAAGACAAACAGTTAATGAATAAATTAATGCCTATACTTTTTTATATGTCAAAATATTCCTGAAAGGAAGTAAGATATTCCAAACCTTGAAATGTTCTATAAAATGCACAGTCAAGTAATGTGACTTTCAAGGTCAGTTTTTGAGGAGGAAGTGATAGATTTTAATATTTATGCTGAGATAATTTTTAATGCCTTCCTTCCTTCTGGGCTTCCTACTCATTTACAGCAGGGATCTGAAGTTGGGATTCTCCATTAATATCAAAACACAGCTGGAAAAAAATTCATCAGACAGTCAGTCAATTTTTAAATTAAGGCATAAAAAACACCTCTAGCCTTAAAAATTACTGTCATTAATCAACGGCAGAAGCAGCAGTCAATGTAAATGAATCTAAAACACCAATTATAATGACAGAAGTTTATGACCCTGTTCAAGATTTGTCCCCAAAAGATCTCAACTATACTGAAAGAGCACCATTGGCCTTAGGATTTGAAGAAAGAGTAATGAAATAAATAAAAAGCAACAGAAAAAAAGGGGGGAAATTTACCACCTTAAATATATTCCTACACATGTCAGAAATGAACTAACTTTCAAGAGCTATTACCTGTTAATTGGAAAATCAGAGAGCAGATGGAACCAATTAATCTACAATTACAGAATCACCACAATCTAAACAAAAATAATTAAGTCATTTGCAAAAAAAATAGATTTTTTTAAACAGAAAGCCATCTTCACGTCTTTAAAATTTAGCAGCAGAGCATTAATTTCAAAGGTAGAGAAAGACATAAGACTTTCCTGAGAGCTACATTTCTCTACAAGTGAAATGTGCAGTTTTGGCTTCCAAAGAATGAATTCAGGCATAGCATCATATTTATTCTTATTTGCTATGCCGAAGGAACTCTGTTAGGTGTTGATTTTAAAATATTGATCAAAGACAAATGAGGATTGTGCCATCATGGAGCTTGTCATCTGCTGTAAGACAAATAAATAATCATCCATTTAAATATTAAATATGATTTGTGAATTACACTTTATAAAAATGGGGGTTTCTTATATGTACAATATAGATTGGCTGAGGTTTTCATAAATTAGGTAAGGACACCATGACGTAGACTAGGAATCACTTCTTGGAATGAAAAATTTTAAAACAAACTAGGAAAACGGTTTAGGAAGAGAAATACATCCCAGACATGTAGGGCTGCTGTGCAAAGACACCCTGGTGAAATGGTAATATTGGGTGACCAATAAAAGCCATTGTTCCAAATGCAAGAAAGCAAGAGAAAACTTGCTGATAAGAACATGAACAGCATTTTGAAATTCTTTGAGTAAATATTGTTATTCTTTATTTTTATTTTTTCACTTTTTATTTATCTGTATTTGTGCTTTCGTTTTTATATGTGCACCACACGTGTGCAGTGTTTGAGGAAGGCGTGAAGGGCATTGGATCCTATGGAACTGGGATTATAGACAATTGTAAACTACGAGGAGGGTTCTGGTAACTAAACACGAGTTCTCTAGAGGAGCAGACAGTTCTCTACATCTTGTCAGCTCCAAACACAATATACTAAGGTTTTTCTTTGTTAAAAGTGAAATTCACGGAAAATAAACAGGGGTCCAAAATCCGGTGTGGAGTGAGGAAATAGAGGGGTGAACAGGTGGGATCACAGCTTTTGGTAAACCAAAGCCACGCCTGAACTTGGTCCATCCAGCCTCTCAAAGATCATTGGCTCAAGAAGGTTCTCCAACAATGTTCCAAGCCTTTCATGGTCCAATTAGATATCAGCATTCCAGTTTTATTATTTGCCTTCTTGTTATGTACCTTGAGTTTCATTCTATCTTTTTTAGTCCTGAGTCACACCGTGCTTTTCCTTCAAGTTTTAAAATTTTTCTCCTATGATCTTGCTTTTTTCCTGCCATAAAAGACCTTACTTATATTTCTATTTGTAAATTCTAATGCATATTTACTATATTTCATTTTCCAGTAATAATATTTTTCCTTTTCATTGTTTTCACAAGTATTTTTGTATGTATGTATGTGTAGGATGATTGTGCATGTATTTGTTGGTGCACATACACTTGTATACATATGTATGTGGATACTACAGTTCAGTTTCACTTTTTCCACAAATATCTCCCCATCCTACTTTTTGAGAGAAGGTCTCTCTCTCTCAACCATTTGCTCACCAATTTACTAGACTGATTAGTCAGTGAGCCTTGAGGCTTCATCTGTCTTTGACTCTCCAGTGCTATGATTATAGACACACATTACCCACAACAGACGTTTTACATTGGTGTTGCAGTTTAGAACTCAGGACCTCATATTTATCTAGTATCCCCATCACACACAGTACTTTTAGTGTACCATAAATGCTTGTATATACCATACAGGGTTCAAGTCTCTCAATTTTATGTGAGAACCCTGAAAATTGTATTGGTAATATCCTTTCTATCTTGGGTTTATGAGAACTTACCACTATGCGTTTTTTTAAGTAATATTTAAACAATAACATTCTGCTAATTTTTGTGACCTCATAACCACACACTCCATTTAATTTCAACAAACAGAAAATTGGAGATCATAAAAGCATAAAGAAAATTTGATAACAAGTTCAGACAAGAAATAATATTCTTAGGCTGAAAAAATATTTAATTTTTTAAATGGTAAAATATAACATGAAATCTTGAAATACATGGCCATAGGAATTATGTATTTTGTATTATAGAGACAGACATTCAAAGATATTTGGGAAGTAAAATACTTTCTAGATTGATGATAAAACAAAAAATTTAAACCATTTATACAGCAAAATGACAATAGGGTGTATCAATGTAAGTCTCCATATATATCCCCAGACTAAGCAACATCTAGTTACTGTGAAGACCTTCTCTCCAACAACTACAACTATGCAATGGGGATTCCATTCTAGCTAAGAAGTTCTTTGTAGATAATCTCTGTAAGTGTGGTTTACAGGTATTTTTTCCCTTGATGTTATATTGGGGAATCTCTAGCCAGTATCTAAGATTACTTTTTTCCTCTTTCTCCACCTCTAAATGTGTTTGGGGCATATAGTGTAGAAGAGAGGGAAGTAAAAAGATAAACAGAAAGAAAAATGATAATAACTGGTAAATTTATATAAAATTTTGAGACTGGCATATCTCAGGATATGCTTTCATGCCTGAGGAACCAAATACAAATCCCAGAACCATATAAAACAACTGGACATAATGTCACACATTTGTAATCCAGTGCTAAGGTGGTGAAGACAGATCCCTAGGGCCAAACAACCTAGCACACTTGGTAACTTCAAGACAGACCCTGACACGAAGAAAAAGAAAACAAAGATAGACTATACTTGATCAATGACATGGATCTTCTGACCTACACACACACACATACACACACACATGAACACACACACTAACACCATATTTTTATGCTTTCATTGGAGAAAATCTGGGCTATTAATAAAAATTAGCTATGCAATATAGTCTATGATATGGAATATTCCATAAATTGACTAAAAGATGAAGAACTGATTATTGATTTCCCCTAGTACATCAGAATAACCTACAGAATTTACAGTCTTGATAAAAAGCAAAATGAACTATAGAACTTAATTCTTGGATATCTATGTGTCATACTTTTTATTTAAAAAAAATAGTGATAAATGATGTAACCTTAAAAATACATGTCTTTTTCACAAGATTCACGTTAAATGTCTTTCATTGCCTCTAGAAACAAAGCAAGACTCAACACAAGCAAGGCTAAGAGTGTGATCTTGGTTCAGGGATTGGAATCTACTGTAAGGACCAAATAGCATGGCTTTTTAGTTCAAAAATGACTTCTTCCTTGCTGTCACTCTTGTTCTCGAGTAAGTTTATTAATAAAGAACCTCATCTAACCTTTGACATCTGTCTGTGGAGCTACATGACAACCATGGGTAACACAATCATCCTGCAGACCACTTATTTGAACTAAGTTTTTAATCTCATCTTCTAGGAGCCAGATCAACCTTTGATAAACTCCTAGCTTTTGCTGGGAAGAGTTAAATTAGACCCTCATTATATACAGAGTGGATAAGCATACTACTTGAACATATTCTACTGGGAATGCCAGGAATAGAGGATCTCATCAAAATTTAGTGTATAGCTTAAGCAGCCATGGATTATTTAAAAATATAAATTCTGCTTATTCTATTTGGTAGTGTGATTAGGCTTGTGTTGTTGGCATGGAACAACACTTTTAACAAAAATGAAGGTCTGAAGATGTTTACTTTATTAATATTTAAGAATTATAGTTGTGCATGAGGAATTATCATGCTGAGGATATTTGCTATCTGCTTGCTCTGAAGGCTGAAAGACAGAGATGCTGCCTAATTAAAGATGTCTATGCCATTAAAGAAAAAGAAGATTCCAAAATGACAAACAAAAACTGATGTTAATGAGCAAACAATGAAGCAGAGTGAAAATAATGTTGCCTCTACTTAGGATAATAAGAAGGAATCATGCATTTAAGGACAAGAGATACCAGTAGTGGTACTGTTTGATTTAAATAAGACAGAGTTGGGAATGAGGGGGGAGATGAAATGAATGAGAGAAGAAAGGCAAGAAAAAGAAAGGAGAAATGAGCTAAAAGAAAAAGGAAAGGACAAAAGAAGAGAATGAAAAATTGGTATTGATATCCATGACATACAGTAAATAAGTAGACCTATGCCAGTTTTTTAATCGTAAGCAGTGGAGTTCTAGAGGTCTCTGATTTGAAAAGAGCAGCATTGACTAAAGAATTCCAAAATATGTACAGAAAAGTGTTCTCCCATCCTTTCCCTAAAATATCTAACTGAGGAACTGCATATAAACTAGAGAAAATAAGTACCCCCCAAATTACTTGTTTAATGTGAAATATGAATTGTTACTTTTAATTGGATTTTATTTCCTAATGCCTTCACAATATATAAGTTAATAATAAGTATTAGATGTAGAGTTGAAATAAACTAGTACTAAAAGTTAACTACTGCAGCAGTTCGTTACTGGTTGCATAAAACCACTTAAGTATACACTTAAAATATATGAAACACACACACACACAAAGATTTGCTTTTTCACACTAAATTATCATTCTGTTAGGCAACCTAAAGAGAACATTATGCTATTACCCATCAATTCCTCAATCTTGGCATTGATTTATTTTTAAAGAAGTTCTTCAGATATTGGAGGCAGCAATATTTCTTTATTATATAAGATATCTACTTTTACATAGTTAGGTATTTAAATTCTTTTAAACTGTTGACTTACTTATACTAAACATTCAAAATTTAAAAAGTACTACAAGACTTTACTGTACCTATACTAAGTTGTAGGTACTTTGTGGTCATGAGGGGAAAAAATGTATGAAATTGCAAATTAAAAATAAACTGGACTTGTTAATGAATTAATATACATGTATAGTTTAAATCAATTTCCTAATTTGGGAGATGATACTTCTTTCAAGAGCCAAAGATCTACAAAAATGTCAAGCCCAAACATGACAGCTCCTCTACTGAGTTATGTGTCAGGGATATCAAACAGATTCATTAAACAGTGCAAGCTATTGGTATTTCCCTTGGTTGTTCTTCAAAGGTAGAAGATAAGCCTCTACTACTCCAGGGCACCACATACTTCATACCAGGGCCCAGAGACCTCGGAGCTGGAACTGAACTGAGGTTGAAACCATAGATCTTGGAGAATAACCTTCAACAGACACTTCATTAAAGCAACATAATCCCTAGCCACACTCTAAATATGTTTAGGTCCTTATACCTAAATATAAGTGTAGTCCTTGCCCTTTATCAAGGAAGTGCATCTCTTTGTAATAGTTGGAGATCCACTACAGGAAATCAGAACCGATCACAATAGAGAGTTCTGGAGATAAGTCTTAAATGATACATCCCCCAAACTACTGCTATACCTAAGGCATATGCATCATTGTAAAAGAGAAAACAAAAAGATTGGAAGGGCTAGAGGATGAAAAACTTTGTTGTGAGACTGTTTCCCTTAGTAATGGCAGAGGCTTTATTTGTAAACTAAAACCAACATGGCAAGAAACAAAAATTGAATAATGACAACACAAGACATGCCAATGTGGGTGGGAAAAAGTTCAAAAGGTATAAATTCTATATAAAGAATTACAGACAACAAATGAATGTTGAGATGGAAGAAATAGTGTTCTGCAGGAATTAACCTACCAATTAACATTCAGATGCCAGATACCAACCTTCCAAACGTGCAGAAATAACATTAAACAGATTGAGCAGGTTTTATTTGTGTATTTAGGATCTTGTAAATATATACATAAATATATACATGTTAGCTTACAAAATAGCTTCACAATACCCTGAAATGGAGTATAGGGAAAGCTTATTTATATGGGGATAAACTCACCGAAAGATTAGTGATCCACACTCCTCTGTGAGTGCTGGGAACTGGAACCGAATTCAGCAGCCAAGAGGCCCTTGCATGGTTTTCAACTAAATTTATAGTGTATGAAACCACATCCAAAGTGGGCCAGTATCTTTAAAATTATTAGGTGAAGCAGTTACCTCAGCACCTTCCCCTTTTTCTAAATGAAAGAGTTCTAAGCTTAATACAAAACTATATACAATAGAAACAAATATCAAGTATTGTCCAGGGAAAGAAGAGACAAAACCTACATAAAAAATTAGAATTAAAGCCAGCATAAACAATATCAAACAAGAAACATAAGCTAAATGTTTTAATAATTACCTTATCCTAAGTAGTCTATGTCTAATATTAAAAATGGTTTGTCTAGTCCTGCTCCTGCACTAAGGCTACCCACACAAAGGGATGAGTGTCTGCCTTCCAGGCAAGCCTGAAGGTCCATGTGAGGGAGCCCAGACACCTTAAACTTGTGCTGCAGGGTCTCCTGTGTTCTATTTGACCCTGTCCTGCTCCCCACGTTAGCCCTTTTGTCCAGGGTGTATTGTGGCTACCAGGCGTCCCTGTTTCAGTGCTGAGGAGTTCCATCTGGATGGGTGAGTGTATCACAGGGCAGCCTGTCCTGGAAGAGAGCACAACCCCCACTCCCCCAGCTCCTGGTGCACGGGTGCCTTTGTTACCCACGACCNCCCCCCCCCCCCAAGCCTACCCTGTTGTCTGCAAGGTCCTTGGCTCAAGAACAATTTCCTGCTCCTGCACTAAGGCTACCCACCCAGAGAGATGAGTGGCTGCCTGCCGGGCAGGATTGAAGGTCCCCGCAAGGGAGCACGGGCACCTTCAGCTTTTGCTGCAGGGTCTCCAATGTTCTACTCGACCCCGCCCTGCTCCCCACGTTTAGCCCCATCCGTCCACAGTGTCCTGGGGCTACCAGACGTCCCTGTCTTGGTGCTAAGGAGTTCCATTCAGACAGGAACAGTTCCTGCTTCTACAATGAGGAAATACACCCAGAGAGTCGGTCACAGCAAAGACTGGACCAAGACTCCAGGTCTCTCCTGGTTCCATTTGAAGGAAGAGATGGGCAGGCGCCAATCCAAGAATTTCTCCAACAACCTGAAAGGCAACATGACATCACCAGAATCCAGGGATCCTGAAACAAGAAGAATTGAACACCCTACTCCAGAAGAAATAGAAGAATTCGACTTTAAACGGAACTATATGAAAATAATAGAGGACCTTAAACAGGAGGTGAAAAACTGCCATAAAGAAATAGAGATGACAAACAAAAGGGTAAAGGAAATAAGTAAATCTCTCAAAGATACCCAAGAAAAAGAAGAGAAACAAGAAAAAGCAATCAAACAGGTAAGGGAAACAGTCCAAGACTTGAAGAGTGAAATGGAGGTAATGAACAAAACCCAAACCAAGGGAAGGCTGGAGATGGAAAATCTGGGTAAATGAACAGGAACTACAGAGACAAGTATTACCAACAGAATATAAGAGATAGAAGAAAGAATCTCAGACACTGAAGATACCATAGAGAAAATAAATGCGCTGATCAAAGAAAACAGCAAATCTAACAAATTCTCATCGCAAAACATTCAGGAAATATGGGACACAATAAAAAGACCAAACCTAAGAATAATAGGGGTAGAAGAAGAAGAAGAAGAAGTACAGCTCAATGGTCCAAAATATATATTTAATAAAATTATAGAAGAAAACTTTCCCAACTTAAAGAAAGATATTCCTATGAAGGTTCAAGAAGCATACAAAAAACCGAATAGACTGGATCAAAAAAAATATATCCTAGACATATAATAATCAAAACACAAAACATAGAGAATAAAGAAAGAATATTAAGAGCTGCAAAGGAAAAAGGTCAAGTTACTTATAAAAGTAAACCTATCAGACTTACACCTGACTTCTCTATGGAAACCATGAAAGCCAGAAGGTCCTGGATAGATGTAGTGCAGTAACTAAGAGACCATGGATGCAAGCCCAGACTCTATACCCAGACAAGCTTTCATTCACTATAAATGGGGAAAACAAAATTTTCCAGGATAAAAAACAAATTAAAGCAATACATAGCCACAAATCCAGCCTTACAGAAAGTAATGGAAGGAAAATCACAAACCAAGGAGCCCAACAATGCCCACAATAACTCAGACATCTAGTGTCCTTCACCAGCACAACTTGAAGAAGGGAAACACACAAACTCAACTACCCCAAAAAAAAAAGGGTCTACAAAGTTTCCTTGTCCTCCACGGATGTAGGACCACTGGCCAAGGTCCCCGAAGTTGCCGTGCCTGCCCCAGCTGAGTGGCCTCATCCCTCTGCTGAGTGGAGACCCTCCCTCCCCCGCGCAGGCCCCAGCAGTGGATGAGCTATAGTCCAAGCATGAAACAGTGAAGCCCACACTGAGAGCAGATCGCCCCACTACAACTAAATCAAGTAGGTTTTTGGGGGCCTGGCCTGCAGAGGGATAGGCCTTGTATAGGCGAGGTCCTGTCCCTGAGAATCCTCCTGAGTAGGGAGAGTGTTCTGGGCCCTCAGCAGGACACAGGAAACAGAGTGGGGGCATTCCCTGACCCCCTTGACTCCCGGTTAGTCTGCAAGGACTGGTACCCTCTGCTGGGGCTGCTCCTCCTCTGCTGCAACCCCTCTTTCTCTGACCCATCCCAATTTGCATCCAGGGGCCTCCTTCACCCCCCTCCCTTCTGCAGGGCCACGGGACCACCCAGTTTAGCCTGTTTGGGTGCTGGGTCGGGAGCTCGGGGCAGTGGACAACAGGAGATTCTCTGTTTTGGTGGCTAGCCTGCAGAGTGGTAAGCCTTTGGTTGGCGAGGTCCCTAGTGAACAGGGAGACTTGTCCGGGTCCTGAAGACCCTTCTGAGGAGTGAGAGGGATCTTGGCCCTCAGCGGGAACCAGGAAATAGAACAAGGGCATTTTATAAGCAGAGCCCCTGGCAAGCAGGGAAACCTGATCCTGATTTAAAAGACCCATTAGATAGCATCAATAGGGGGAGATGGACAGGCACCAAGGCAAGAACTCACCCAACAATCTGAAAAACAACATGAAAACACCAGAACCCAATGTTGAACACCATAAGACAGAAGAAGAGGAATAAATTGACTTTATGAAAGTAATAGAGTCCCTTAAACAACATGTAAAAAACGCCCTTATAGAAATGGATGAGAAGTATAACAAAAAGTTTGAAGAAATGAGTAAATACGTACCTAAGACCCTGGGAAACCAAGAAAAAACAATCAAACAGGTAATGAAAACAGTTCAAGAATTGAAAACTGAAATGGAAGCAAGGAAGAAAACACAAACTGAGGACCAGCTGGATATGGAAAATCTAGGTCAACGAGCAGAGTCTACAGAAACAAGCATAATCAATAGAATTCAAGAGATAGAAGAAAGAATCTCAGATTCTGAGGACACCATAGAGAAAATAAACACACTGATCAAAGAAAACAGCAAAGCCAACAAATACTCATCAGAAAACATTCATGAAATATGGGACACAATAAAAAGACCAAACCTAAGAATAATAGGGATAGAGGAAGGAGAAGAGTCACAGCTCAAAGGCTCAGAAAATATTTTTAACAAAATTATGGAAGAAAACTTCCCCAACATAAAGAAAGATATTCCTTTGAATATTCAAGAAGCATACAGAACACCAAACGGACTGGATCAAAGAAAAACATCCCCTCACCATATAATAATCAAAACACAAAATATACAGGTTAAAGAAAGAATATTAAGAGCTGCAAAGGAAAAAGGCCAAGTAACTTTTAAAGGTAAACCAATCAGACTTACACCTGACTTCTCTATGGAAACCATGAAAGCCAGAAGGTCCTGGATAGAGATTCTTCAAAAACTAAGAGACCATGGATGCAAACCCAAACTACTATACCCAGCCAAGCTACTATTCACTATCATTCCAAGATAAAAAACAAATTTAAACAATACGTAGCCACAAACCCAGGCCTACAGAAAGTAATAGAAGGAAAATCACATCCCAAGGAATCCAGCATTGCCAACACTGCCTACAATAACTCAGGCATCTAGCGAACCTTCACCAGTACAACTCAAAGAAGGGAGACACACAAACTCGATTACAAAAAACAATAAGAATAACTGGAGTAAACAAGCACTGGTCATTAATATCACTTAATACTAATGGTCTCAATTCACCTATAAAAAGGCACAGGCTAAGAGATTGGATATGAAAACAGGATCCAACATTCTGCTGTATGCAAGAAATACATCTCAACCACAAAGACAGGCATCTACTCAGACTAAAGGGTTGGGAAGAGGTCTTTCAAGCAAATGGTCCTAAGAAAAAAGCAGGTGTGGCCATACTAATATCTAACAAAACTGACTTCAAACTAAAGTCAATCAGAAGAGATCAAGATGGACACTTTATACTCATAACAGGAACAATTTGTCAGGATGAAGTCTCAATCCTGAATATCTACACCCCTAATATAAAAGAACCCACTTATGTAAAAGAAATATTACTAGAACTCAAGGCAGACATCAAACCTCACACACTACTCATAGGAGACTTCAACACACCTCTCTCTCCAATGGACAGGTCAATCAGACAGAAACCTAATAGAGAATTAAGAGAATTGTTGGAGGTAATGAAGCAATTGGACTTAACAGACATCTATAGATCACTCCACCAAATAGGAAAGAATACACTTTCTTCTCCGCAGCTTATGGAACCTTCTCGAAAATTGACCACATACTCGGAAACAAAGGAAACCTCCACAGATACAAAAAAATATCAGTGCCCACTTGTGTCATATGAGATCACCACGGACTAAAGTTAGAAGGCAACAACAATGCTACCCCCAGAAAGCCTACAAACTCATGGAAACTTTACAGTCAACTACTGAACCACACCTGGGTCAAGGAAGAAATTAAGAAAGAAATTAAAGTCTTCCTTGAATTTAATGAAAATAAAGAGACAACATACTCAAACCTATGGGACACGATGAAAGCACTGCTAAGAGGAAAGTTCATAGCACTAAGTGCCCACTTAAAGAAAACGGATAAAGCATACATTGGGGACTTAACAGCACACCTGAAAACTCTAGAAAAAAAAAAGAAGCAGAAGTGCCCAGGAGGAGTAGAAGACTGGAAATAATCAAACTGAGGGTAGAAATCAACAAAATAGAAACACAGAAAACAGTCCAATGAATCCATTAAACAAAAATGTTGGTTCTTGGAGAATATCAACAAGATCGACAAACCCCTATCCAAACTAATTAAATGACAGAGAGAGAACATGCAAATAAATAAGATCAGAAATGAAAAGGGGGACATAACCACAGACACAGAGGAAATTCAGAGAATCATTAGATCTTGCTACAAAAGCCTGTATTCCACAAAACTGGAAAATGTAAAAGAAATGGACATTTTTTAGGTATGTACCATATACCAAAGCTAAACCAAGACCAGGTGAACGATCTAAATAGACCTGTTAGTTGTGAAGAAATAGAAACTGTTATCAAAAATCTCCCTTCCAAAAAAAGCCCAGGACCAGATGGATTCAACGCAGAATTCTACCAGAACTTCCAAGAAGAGCTAATACCTATACTCCTAAATGTATCTCACAATATGGAAACAAAAGAGTCACTGCCAAATTCCTTTTATGAAGCTACAGTTACTCTGATACCAAAACCACACGTAGATCCAACCAAGAAAGAGAATTACAGGCCTATCTCACTCATGAATATCAAGACAAAAATTCTCAATAAAATACTGGCAAACCGAATTCAAGAACACATCAGAAAAATTATCCATTTTGATCAAGTAGGCTTCATCCCAGAGATGTAGGGCTGGTTCAACATATGCAAATCTATCAATGTAATCCACCATATAAATAAACTGAAAGAAAAGAACCATATGATCATTTCATTAGATGCTGAAAAATCATTTGACAAAATTCAACACCCCTTTATGATAAAGGTCTTGGAGATATTAGGGATGCAAGGGTCATACGTAAATATAATAAAAACTATTTACAGCAAGCCGACAGCTAACATTAAATGGAGAACAACTCAAGCCATCCCAATAAAATCAGGAACATGACAAGGCTGTCCATTCTCTCCATACCTCTTCAATATAGTGCTTGAAGTTCTAGCAATAGCAATAAGACAATATAAGGGGATCAAGAGGATTTGTATTGGAAAGGAAGAAGATAAGCTTTCGTTATTTACAGATGATATGATAGTATACATAAGCAACCCCAAAAACTATACCAAAGAACTGCTACAGCTGATAAACACCTTTAGTAATGTGGACGGATACAAGATCAACTCCAAAAAATCAGTTGCCTTCCTATACACTAAGGATAAGGATACAGAGAGGTAAATCAGAGAAGTATCACCTTTCACGATAGCCGCAAAAGGCATAAATATCTTGGGGTAACTCTGACCAAGGAAGTGAAAGATCTATTTGACAAGAACTTTAAGTCTTTGAAGAAAGAAATTGAAGAGGACACCAAAAGATGGAAGGATCGCCCTTACTCTTGGATTGGGAGGATCAACATAGTAAAAATGGCAATTCTACCAAAAGCAATCTATAGATTCAATGCAATCCCCATCAAGATCCCATCAAAATTCTTCACAGACCTGGAGAAGAAAATAATCAACTTTATATGGAAAAACAAAAACCCAGGATAGCCAAAACAATCTTATACAATAAAGGAACGTCTAAAGGCATTACCATCCCTGACTTCAAACTCTATTACAGAGCTA
>NW_026067937.1:13148137-13156761 GCF_014885135.2 Alexandromys fortis | reverse complement strand
AATAGAAGACCCTGACTTTAACCCACAAACCTATGAACACCTGATTTTCAATAAAGGAGATAAAAGTATACAGTGGAAAAAAGAGAACATCTTCAACAAATTGTGGTGGCAAAACTGGATGTCAATCTGTGGAAGAATGAAAATAGATCCATATCTATCACCATGCACAAAACTCAAGTCCAAGTGGATTAAAGACCTCAATATCAGTCCGAACACACTGAACCTGACAGAAGAGAAAGTGGAAATTACTCTACAACACGTGGGCACAGGAGACCACTTCCTACGTATAACCCCAGCAGCACTGACATTAAGGGCTTCCTTGAATAAATGGGACCTCCTGAGACTGAGAAGCTTCTGTAAAGCAAAGGACACTATCACTAAGACAAAAAGGCAACCAAGTGACTGGGAGAAGATCTTCACCAACCCCGCAACGACAAAGGTATGATTTCCAAAATATATAAAGAACTCAAGAAACTAGACTGTAAAAGGCTAATCAACCTAATTATAAAATGGGGCACTGAGCTGAACAGAGAATTCTCAAGAAAAGAAGTTCAAATGGCCAAAAGACACTTAAGGTCAAGCTCAACTTCCTTAGCAAGCAGGGAAATGCAAATCAAGACAACTTTAAGATACCATCTTACACCTGTCAGAATGGCGAAAATAGAAAAAAAAAAGATAGCCTTTGCTAGAGAGGTTGTGGAGAAAGAGGTACACTCATCCATTGCTGGTGGGAATGCAAACTTGTGCAACCACTTTGGAAAGCAGTGCAGCAGTTTCTCAGGAAATTCGGGATCAACTTACACCTTGACCCAGCAATACCACTCTAGGGAATATACCCAAAAGATTCCTTATCATACAACAAAAGTATATGCTCACCTATGCTCATAGCAGCATTGTTTGTAATAGCCAGAACCTGGAAATAACCTAGATGCCCTTCAATGGAAGAATGGATGAAGAAAGTATGGAATATATACATATTAGAGCACTACTCAGCAGTAAAAAACAATGACTTCTTGAATTTTGCATACAAATGGATGTAAATAGAAAACACTATCCTGAGTGAGGTAAGCCAGACCCAAAAAGAGGAACATGGGATGTACTCACTCATATTTGGTTTCTAGCCATAAATAAAGGACATTGAGCCTGTAATTAGTGATACTAGAGAAGCTAAATAAGAAGGTGTACCCAAAGAAAAACAAATAGGCATCCTCCTGAAAATTAACTTTCATCAGCCGATGAAAGAAGACAGAGACAGAGACCGATATTGGAGCACCAGACAGAAATCTCAAGGTCCAAATCAGGAGCAGAAGGAGAGAGAGCACAAGCAAGGAACTCAGGACCGCGAGGGGTGCACCCACACACTGAGAGAATGGGGATGTTCTATTGGGAACTCACCAAGGCCAGCTGGCCTGGGATAAAACCAAACTCACTGAACATAGCGGACAATGAAGACTACTGAGAACTCAAGAACAATGGCAATGGGTTTTTGATCCTACTGCATGTACTGGCTTTGTGGGAGCCTAGGCAGTTTGGATGCTCACCTTACTAGACCTGGATGGAGGTGGGTGGTCCTTGGACTTCCCACAGGGCAGGGACCCTGATTGATCTTTGGGCTGACGAGGGAGAGGGACTTGATTGGGGGAGGGGTAGGGAAATGGGAGGCAGTGGCAGGGAAGAGACAGAAATCTTCCATAAATAAATTAATTAATTAAAAAAATGACCGAAGTTAACTACCGCTGGTCATTAATATCACTTAATATCAATGGACTCAAGTCACCTACAAAAACGCACTGGCTGCCAATTTTTTGCCCAGCAATCTTGCCTATTTCCCATAGCAGGGATAATAACTATATGTTTTTCTTTGGGTTCACCTTCTTATTTAGCTTCTTTAGGATCACAAATCATAGACTTAGTGACCTTTATTTATGGCTAGAAACCAATTATGAGTGAGTACATCCCATGGTCATCTTTTTGGGTCTGGGTTACATTACTCAGGATAGTGTTTTCTATTTCCATCCATTTGCATGCAAAATTCGAGAAGTCATTGTTTTTTATGGGATCTTGGGGTGAGGTGGGATGGGGAAAGGGGAGATGGGGAGAGAAAAGTGAGAAGGGGAGGATGGGGGAACTTGGGGAAACGGGATGATTGGGGATAAAACAAGGTTGGATAGAGGAGCAGGGAATCACATAACTTAATTAAGGGAACCACCTTAGGGGTGGTAAGACACATGAACCTAGAGTGGCTTCCAGGTGCCCAGAAAAATGTCCCCAGTTAGTTCCTTGGGTAGCTGAGGATAGGGAACCTGAAATGACCCTATCCTATATCCATACTGATGAATATATTGCATATCACTATAGAACCTTCATCTAGTGATGGATGGAGATAGAGACAGAGACCCACACTGGAGCATCAGACTAAGTTCCCAAAGTGCCAATGAGCTTTCAAAGTCCCAATGAGGAGCAGATGGAGGGAGAACATAAGCATGGAAGTCAGGACCACGAGAGGTGCACCCATCGAAGGAGACAGTGGGGCTGATCTATTGGGAGCTCACCAAGGACAGCGGGACTGTGACTGAAAAAGCATGGGATAAAACCGGACTCTCTGAACATGGCAGACAATGAGGGCTGATGAGAAGCCAAGGACAATGGCATGGGGTTTTGTTCCTACTTCCTGTTCTGGCTTTGTGGGAGCCTAGCCAGTTCGGATGTTCACCTTCTTAGACCTGGATGAAGGGGGAGAGGACCCTGGAATTCCACAGGACAGGGAACCCTGACTGCTCTTTGGACTGGGGAGGGAGGGGGAGAGAAGTGGGGGGAGGGGGAGAGAAGCGGGAGGAGGGGGAGGGAAATGGGAGGCTGGGAGGAGGCAGGAATATTTCTTTTTTCAATAAAAAAAGGCACAGGCTGAGATTGTATACGAAAACACAATCCAACATTCTGCTGTTTACAAGAAACATACCTCAACCACAAAGAGAGACATCTACTCACAGTAAAGGGCTGGGAAAAGTTTTATCAGCAAATGGACCTAAGAAACAAGCAGGTGTGGCCATACTAATTTCTACAAAGTTGACTTCAAACTAAAATAGAACAGAAGAGATGGAGAGGGACATTTTATACTCATAAAAGTAACAATTCATCAGGATGAAGTCTCAATCCTGGATATCTATGACCCTAATAAAAAAAGCACCCACCCATGTAAAAGAAACATTACTAAAACTCAAGGCAGTCATCAAACCACACACACTAATATTAGGAGACTTCAGCATACCTCTCTCACCAATGGACAGGTCAATTCGACAGAAACCTAACAGAGAAATAAGAGAATTAATAGAGGTAATGAATCAAATGGACTTAACAGACATCTATAGAACATTCCACCCAAATAAGAAAGAATGTACCTTCTTCTCTGCAGCTCATGGAAGGTTCTCGAAAATTGACCACACAGTCAGTTACAAAGCAAATATCCACAGATACAAAAAAAAATTTAGTGACCACCTGTGTCTTATCTGATCACCACAGATCAAAGTTAGAATTCAACAACAATGCTACCCCCAGAAAGCTGACAAACCCATGGAAACTGAACAATCCACTACTGAACTACACATGGATCAAGGAAGAAATAAAGAAAAAAATTAAAGTCTTTATTGAATTCAATGAAAATAAAGAAACAACATACGCAAACCTATGGGATACTATGAAAGCAGTGCTAAGAGGAAAGTTCATAACACTAAGTGCCCACTTAAAGAAAACAGAGAAAGCATACATTGGGGACTTAACAGCACACCTGAAAGATATAGAAAAAAAAATAAGAAGCAGACTCCCCTAGGAGGAGTAAAAGACTGGAAATAATCAAACCATGGGCTAAAATCAAGAAAATAGAAACACAGGAAACAATCCAAAGAATCAATGAAACAAAAAGCTGGTTCTTGGAGAAAATCAACAACATTGATAAATGCCTATCCAAACTAATCAAACAGCAGAGAGAGAATACACAAATTAAACATATCAGAAATGAAAAGGGGGACATAAGCACGGAGACAGAGGAAATTCAGAGAATCATTAGATCTTACTACAGAAGCCTGTATGAAACAAAATTGGAAAAGGTAAAAGACATGGACACTTTTTTAGACAAGTACCATATACCAAAGTTAAGCCAGGACCAGGTGAACAATCTAAATAGACCTGTTAGTCACGAAGAATTAGAAGCTGTTATCAAAATCTCCCTACCAAAAAAAGCCCAGGTCCAGATTTTTTCAATGCAGAATTCTATCAGAACTTCCAAGAAGACCTAATACCTACACTCCTTAACGTATTTCACATTAAAGAAACAGAAGAGGCATTGCCTAATTCCTTTAATGAAGCTACAGTTACCCTGATACCAAAACCACACAAAGACTCAACCAAGAAAGAGAATTAGAGGACAATTTCACTCATGAACATCGATGCAAAAACTCTCAATAAAATACTGGCAAACCAAATTTAAGAACACATTAGAAAAATTATCCATTATGATCAAGTAGGCTTTATCCCAGAGATGCAGGGCTGGTTCAACATACACAAATCTATCAATGTAATTCATCATATAAATAAACTAAAAGAAAAAAAACATATGATTATTTTATTAGATGCTGAAAAAGCATTTGACAAAATTCAACTTCCCTTTATGATAAAGGTCTTGGAGAGATTAGGGATGCAAGGGTCATACCTAAATATAATAAAAGCTATTTACAGCTAGCCGACAGCTAACATCAAATTAAATGGAGAGAAACTCAAAGCCATCCCACTAAAATCAGGAACATGACAAGGATGTCCACTCTCTCCATACCTCTTAAATATAGTGCTTGAAGTTCTAGCAATAGCAATAAGACAACATAAGAGGATCAAGGGGATTCAAATTGGAAAGGAAGAAGTTAAACTTTCGGTATTTGCAGATGATATGAAAGTGTACATAAGCGACCCCAAAAACACCAGCAAAGAACTCCTACAGCTGATAAACACCTTTAGTAATGTGGCAGGATACAAGATCAATTCCAAAATTCAGTTGCCCTCTTATACACAAAGGACAAGGAAGCAGAAAGGGAAACCAGAGAAGCATCACCTTTCACAATAGCCACAAATAGCATAAAATATCTTGGAGTAACTCTAACCAAGGATGTGAAAGATCTATTTGACAAGAACTTTAAGTCTTTGAAGAAAGAAATTGAAGAGGACACCAGAAAATGGAAGGATTTCCCTTGCTCTTGAATTGGGAGGATCAACATAGTAAAAATGGCAATTCTACCAAAAGCAATATATAGATTCAATGCAATCCCCATCAAGATCCCATCAAAATTCTTCACAGATCTTGAGAGGACAATAATCAACTTTATATGGAAAAACAAAAAACCCAGGATAGCCAAAACAATCTTATACAATAAAGGATCTTCTGGAGGCATTACCATCCCTGACTTCAAAGTCTATTACAGAGCTACAGTATTGAAAACAGCTTGGTTTTGGCATAAAAACAGAGAAGTCGATCAATGGAATAGAGTAGAAGATCCAGATTTTAACCCTCAATCCTATGAACACCTGATTTTCGATAAAGGAGCTAAAAGTATACAATGGAATAAAGATAGCATCTTCAACAAATTGTGTTGGCAAAACTGGATGTCAATCTGTAGAAGAATGAAAATAGATCCATATCTATCACCATGCACAAAACTCAAGTCCAAGTGGATTAAAGACCTCAATATCAGTCTGAACACACTGAACCTGATAGAAGAGAAAGTGGGAAGTACTCTACAACACGTGGGCACAGGAGATCACTTCCTACGTATAACCCCAGCAGCACTGACATTAAGGGCAACATTGAATAAATGGGACCTCCTGAAACTGAGAAGCTTTTGTAAAACAAAGGACACTGTCACTAAGACAAAAAGGCAACCTACTAACTGGGAGAAGATCTTCACCAACCCCACAACAGACAAAGGTCTGATCTCCTAAATATATAAAGAACTCAAGAAACTAGACGTTAAAATGCTAATTAATCCAATTAAAAAATGGGGCACTGAACTGAACAGAGAATTCTCAACAGAAGAAGTTCAAATGGCCAAAAGACACTTAAGGTCATGCTCAACCTCCTTAGCAATCAGGGAAATGCAAATCAAAACAACTTTGAGATACCATCTTACACCTGTCAGAATGGCTAAAATCAAAAACACCAATGATAGCCTTTGCTGGAGAGGTTGTGGAGAAAGGGGTACAGTCATCCATTGCTGTTGGGAATGCAAACATGTGCAACCACTTTAGAAAGCAGTGTGGCAGTTTCTCAGGAAATTTGGGATCAACCTACACCAGGACCCAGCAATATCACTCTTGGGTATATACCCAAGAGATGCCCTATTATATTACAAAAGCATTTGTTAAACTATGTTCATAGCAGCATTATTTGTAACAGCCAGAACCTGGAAACAACCTAGAGGCCCTTCAATGGAAGAATGGATGAAGAAAGTGTGAAATATGTACCTATTAGGGTACTACTCAGTGGTAAAAAGCAATGACATCTTGAATTTTGCATGCAAATGGATGGAAATAGAAAACTCTCTCCTGAGTGAGGTAACCCAGACCCAAAAAGGTGAACATGGGATGTACTTACTCATAATTAGTTTCTAGCCATAAAGAAAGGACATTGAACCTATAAGATCCTAGAGAAGCTAAATTAGAAGGTAAACCCAAAGAAAAACATATAGTCATCCTGGATATTAGAAGTAGACAAGGTTGCCAGGCAAAAATTGGGAACTTGGGGGTGTCATGGAATGGGAATAACAGGAAATGGGGAGAGAAAAGTGAGAAGGGGAGGATGGGGGGAGCTTGGGGAATTGCATGGTTAGGATAAAGAAAGGGTGGATATGGGAACAGGGAAGTATATATCCTAATTAAGGGAGCCATCTTAGGGTTGGCAAGAGACTTGACTCTATTGGGGCTCCCAGGTGTCCAGGGAGATGTCCCCAGCTAGTCCCTTGGGGATCTGAAGAGAGGGAACCTGAAATGGCCCTATCCTATAGCCATACTGATCAATATCTTGCCTATCACCATAGAACATTCATCTGGCAATGGATGGAGATAGAGACAGAGACCCACACTGGAGCACTGGAATGAGCTCCTAAGGTCCAAATGAGGAGCAGAAGGAGGGAGAACATGAGCAAAGAAGTCAGGATGGCGAGTTTGCACCCACCTACTAAGGCAGTGGGGCTGATTTATTGGGAGCTCACCAAGGCCAGCTGGACTGGGAATGAAAAACATGGGTTAAAACCAGACTATTTGAATATGGCCCACAAAAAGGGCTGATGAGAAGTCAAGTACAATGGCATTGGGTTTTGATCCTACTGCATGAACTGGCTTTGTGGGAGCCCAGCCTGTTTGGATGCTCACCTTCCTAGACCTGGATGAAGGGGGTGGACTTTGGAGTTCCCACAGGGCAGGGAACCCTGACTGCTCTTTGGACTGGAAAGGGAGGGTAAAGGAGTGTGGGGAGGGGGGGGGAAGAGTAGGGGGGGGGGAAGGGGGAAAGGCGTGGGGGGAGGGGGAGGGAAATGGGAGGCAGGGAGGAGTTACAAATTTTTTCAATAAAAAATATTTTGTCTAAGTCATGAGATGAAAGTAGATAGAATTATCTAGTCTTCAACTCCATGAAAGACCTGAGAAAGAAATAATATTACTTGAGCATACAGGAAGTACAATAAAGCAACTTCCAAAGGTGTAAGAAATGACAGAGACAACCGGTTACCTGGGCAATATATAAAATCCCATTTGCAACATTGGGGCAACCAAATTTGGCTAAGCCCTAGAGTAACTAACAGACCATTTTCAGAGGCAGGAAAATTTGAAAAGCCATCTTACCCTGTCTTGGCAAGGTTTGGTAGTTATTTTTGCTTGTATTCTGCCTATACAGTCTGGACACCATGCATTTTGTCAGTGGTCATGGCAGGGGCAGTTCTTTGCCTAAAGGTCAGTTTTGCTAAGAAGAAAACAAGCTCCAAGTGGAGTGTATTTGGTGCCCAATATTCTCTTGGTGTAGTGATGAGTTGAGCATGCCTGATTTTCATCCTGCCTGGATCCCACAGGGCTAGCTTAGCTCCAAAAATAATAACACACAAACCGTATTCATTTAAACACTGCCTGACACTTTAGCTCTAGCCCTTTACTGGCTAACTCTCACATCTTGATTAACCCATTTCTATTAATGTGTATCGCCACTTGACTGTGGCTTACCTGCATTAGTCTAACCACCATCCATCCAGGGTAGGAGAAGCATGGCATCTGCCTGACTCACCTTTGTTTCTCCCAGCAATCTGCTCTGTATACTCCACCCACCTAAGGGCTTGCCTACCAAAAGGCCAAGGCAGTTTCTTTATTAACCAATGAAAGTAACACATAGATAGATGACCCTGTTGGCGATGGCATATTTGATAGGTACGTTAAAATAACCAGACCAGCTCAAAACAACAGATATAATTTAATAATTGAAAACAGGAACTCACGCTACCGGAGAAAGTCCAAAGTCCAAACAGGCCAGGCAATCACTGCTCACACACACACACACACACACACACACACACACACACAGAGAGTAAGTCCATATAATG
>NW_026067937.1:13119053-13137613 GCF_014885135.2 Alexandromys fortis | reverse complement strand
AGAGAGAGAGAGAGAGAGAGAGAGAGAGAGAGAGAGAGCGCCCATGCACCTCTCTACACCAGGTGGAGTGTCTTCAGTGCTCAACATTCTGTGGGGAAGAGATGGATGCTGCCTGGCGCAATTGTGTCTCACTTTAATAGAACTCTAAGTTATTTAAATGCCCTTTTCTTCAGCTCTTTGAGGTGGTTGAAGATAATCTTTCTATATGTAACTAATGGACCTGATTAGTCTAACTATAAGTATGACAAACATAGATGACTATTGATCCATAATTCTTAATACTTATATAACTTAAAGACTAAGAAAATAAATAACTGTGCAATAAATGAGAACAATGACCTCCAAATGTAAACAATGTATAAGTATCTTGATCAGAGGTAGAAATGTACATTGCAATATAATAAATTTATATCAATATATAAAAATTTTTTAAGCAGAGGTAGAAGCATGCATGTACATAATATTCAGTATAATTTAGCTTTTTATACACAAATCTGTACTATGTAATTGTCTAAAAATAATAATTCACAAGTATTCACTTGATTACTCACTATTATTATTAGTGTGAGTAAGCTCATACCAATCTATTAACCCATCCAATTTCCCCCTTTCTTTTTCAAAAAGATTCTTGAGCTTATAAAATTCCCTGCAACTTCCAGCTGTATACCAATTACAATCAACCCCTAAATGATGGCCATAGCCCTGAGGACAAACTTTATTGGGAAAAGGGACATCATCTTCTAGAATTCCTTTCAGTTCTCATCGGGGCAATGATCTTTCTATGAGATCCTGTGAAATGATGGTTAAGGTCCAAGATTCATATCTTGTATAATTGTAAGGAGTCTCTGATTCTTTGGTGGGGGTCTGGCCGGAACATTGTAAAAATGTGCACCATTTTAGTCAAACAAGTTGGAACCATCTTGGGCAGCTGGTACCCAAAACAGGTCTTGTAGTAGCATTGTCAGCCTTTGATGTCATATCCACCAGGTGGTCTAAGTTGATGAGGATGATTGACCGGGTCTCTCCCTTAAGAGGGCACCCAATCTCATTACAGATGGTTGTAACCCAATGGGTTGCTGGGAATTAAACTCAGAACCTTTGAAAAAGTAGACAGTGCTCTTAAATGCTGAACCATCTCTCCAGCCCATTCCCCATGTTTCCATCTCTGGAAATAGTACAAATCCTCTAAAAGTGAAAAATTGAAAAAAATGAATTACAAATAAATCTGCTCTTCAAGACTGGGTTAAGAAGCAAATGCTAAATTTTGGTTTTGGGTTTTTTTTTTAAATAATCAACTATATATTACCCTATTGTTACAAAGAATATCTAGGTCATGAATAATAAATTGATTATTTGAATAAAGTTATTCTAAGATGTTTTTGCTTACAAAGGTATAATCTTAGCAGTGTAAAAATAATTCTTTGGCATTTTCCCCTCATGATAGAAAAGGAATATTTTCCCAAATAAGCATAGAGGGTTCTACCTACCTGCCAAAGGAAGATACAAACCAGTTTAAGAAAGAAAAAAATTGATAGATCAAGGACGATTTTATAGAAGTCCAAAACTATTACCACTCATCCCCACTTATTTCTAAACCCCTTAAGGCCATAATCTCTCTTCCTAAAAGAAATACTTAAGTTTCATCAAACCACTAGTTTTCCAAATGTGCCTTCATCTGAAGAGAATGGTTATAGAAATATTAGTTAAATTTCTGTCCATATTTTAGAGTATTTCTGTCAACTTCATTTATTTATTATTTATTTTTTTTTTAAAAAAAAAGGGTTTTTCTGTGTTGCCTTGGTAGCTGTCTTGGAACTCTCTGTTTAGACAAGGCTGGTCTCAAAGTCACAGAGATCTGCCTGCCTCTGCCTCTCCCATGCTGGAATTTAGGTGTGTGTCACCATTGCTGGCTATCAACACTTTATTGATATAAAGCAAATCATTCTAATGTTTGATAAAATGTTAAAAACATATTTTTATTTGCTAATGAATTTACATATTGAGTAGCATGAGTAAAATATTTCTCCGGGCCATTTACCACCAGACTGGGCAACTCAGAAAGTTGAACTCTAGCATGGAGAGATTTCCTGGGATATCCTATACTCTTTAGGGTATAGATCCTCATTGTAATCATCATTTTTAGTGGGGTGCCTTCACAAGGGCAATTAAACTCCATATGTCTTATGCCTCTTGTTGAATAGCAACTAAGATTTAGGAACAAACAACACAGCTGATTGGTCTTTTTTTATTTTTTATTGAAAAAAATTTCTGCCTCCTCCCCGCCTCCCATTTCCCTCCCCGTCTCCCTTTTCCCCCCCCCTCCTCTCACTCTTCCCCCCTCCCCCCACCCCTCTCCCCCTCCCTCTCCAGTCTGAAGAGCAGTCAGGGTTCCCTGCCCTGTGAAAAGTCCAAAGTCCTCCCCCCTCCATCCTGGTCTAGGAAGGTGAACATCCAAACTGGCTAGGCTCCCACAAAGCCATAACAGGAAGTAGGATCAAAACCCAGTGCCATTGTCCTTGGCTTCTCATCAGCCCTCATTGTCCGCCATGTTCAGAGAGTCCGGTTTTATGCCATGCTTTTTCATTCCCAGTCCAGCTGGCCTTGGTGAGCTCCCAATAGATCAGCCCCACTGTCTGAGTGGGTGGGTGCAACTCTCGTGGTCCTGAATTCCTTGCTCATGTTCTCCCTCCTTCTGCTCCTCATTGGGACCTTGGGAGCTCATTCCAGTGCTCCAGTGTGGGTCTCTGTCTCTATCTCCATCCATCGCCAGGTGAAGGTTCTATGGTGATATGAAAGATATTCATCAGTATGGCTATATTGGTCTTTTTAAATTTGTTTTTCTTTTTTGAAATTATAATATAATTTTATCATTTTTCCCTTCCTATCTCTCTATGGAGACCTTTCCATATAATGTGCTTGCTCTTTTTCAGATTCATAACCTGTTGTTTTAATTAATTGTTGTTACATATACATGTATATATATATGTTTATATAGCATATAAACATACATGAATAACATTTCTAGATAGGTGAGTACAATCTGCTTAGTATGTATAATGTTATTTATATGTATGTTTCCAGGGATGACCAATTTTTTTTGTAACAGATATAGAAAGGCACAGAATACTACAACCAATCAAACTAGATTGGACTGGAGCCCAGTCCAAACTGATACATATAAAGGAGAGGATTTTCACTAAGGCTCTAGGACCATTGTGGAAGAGGGGGTGAAAAAGTTATGAGAGCCAGAGGATAAGGCAATTTACTGTGAAACTGCATACAACACAACACACCAACCTTAACATGAGCTAAAAAGAGACAAAACAATAAACATGTTAGCATATATGGTGGAAAGCCATGGAAGCCTCAACCCTGTACAAAGAACACCAGGCAATTAAGGAATGCTGAGAGCTGGGAAATAGTCTGCCCCTGTGAAGACCACATCAAGTTCTTCTGATACCGAATGGTCAGTTGTATGTTATTATGTTTCTTTAATTTTAGAAGAACATCAATTCTGATGCATTCCTTTATTTAAAGAACACTATGTGGAAAATCCACTGCAAAGAAAGAATATGTAAGAGAAGCATCTGAGGAGCACTAACATATTTAAATACTGGTAACGGGAGGGTAAAGGACTTTCTGTAGCATAAATCAAGCTTAAATATCAAAATTTTTAAATTATGCTGCCTCAATAGGTTATGGTACTATGTAAAATTTGTCATTTTCATACCTCAGTTCTTTAGGAGACTGTTAAACAGTGTGCTTACAGGTTTTAAGGATTGGGCTGGATGAGACACCTAAAATTTAAATGAAAACATCTTTACTACTACTCAATTAAAGTTGAGAAATGTATACCTATCAAACATTATTATATGTGTATGCTATTTTATGCATATACTATAGTATATATTCTTGGAACTTTCAACATATTAAAGTATCTTTATGTAAAATTCTTTGTGGTAGGACATAAGGAAGTAAAGTAAAGGATAGAAAAAAATATAAAGTAGAACTTTACCCAAAGTATTTGATGTGGTACTAGTAAGTAGTTTCTGAAGAAAGTATATTCTATAACATATTTTGATGAGCATTTTACTTGTCTAATAATCCACTTGTCGCAGTATAGTACAGTTGATATATCACAAGTATGTTGGTGTGTATTTTCATAATTCACCATGGGTTGTCAATAATAGAGAATTTTCTGCCCCTGTTATTGTGTTTCTAGTTTCTACCCATGGCCTAACATAATACTCTGGTACTAAACATTTCTGGAACAAAAGATATAGAAAAAGAGGGAAAAAAGTAGGCAAGACAGATGACCTTCAAACCTTACATTTTGTAAACACAGCCTTTATCTTTGCATTATGTCTATTTATTCAATGTTTAATTATTTGTGATAATTAAGTCTTGTGAAGTTTCTGTAGGAAATTCACTCATGACTTCAAATTGGCTAAAATTTTACGGTCCTGAAGAGTCCTACTACAATATCAATAATAATGACTATGAAAATTTTCTAAAACTCATTCTACATATAGTATTTAGGCCACTTGGTGATGGAAATTCAAGTTCTAGATGAAATTAAGATTACTAAAAAACTTACTCACAACAAAGGCTCAGATTTTCTCAGATTGTCTAATGAAATTACAACAGCCCTGAAAAATAGTAGAGGGAAATTAACAGAGACAGAATAATGAACTATTAGTAATACTTGACCATACTTTGGTTGATTTGACAGAAAAAAGGCAGGCAGTGAGCCAATAAAGATGAGTGACTTCTAAAATTGGACAAGAGGAGAAGATAGGTTGTCTAGCAGAGATGAAAGGAAAAACACTTCTCCTTTGATGCCTTGATGTAAGCAAATGGATATCCACTTAAAGAGCAAGGCTTTGCCTCTAGAACTATACAATAACAAGTTTATATTGTTTTAAACTTTGTGTTTAATATAATTTGTTACAGCAGCCATAGAAAAGTAATGTACTCATGGATGATTGCCACATTTTCCTAGTAAATGAATGGAAATTATATAGAAGCAAGAATGCTGCAGCCTTCACTATAATAAGTTGACTTTAATATATTAAGTTTTAATTACCATGATTGCTACCATTAAGTATGTTAGTAAATATACCATGGCTAATGTGTGGGCTATACTAGTCTAGGTTAATACAGACTATTAATATGAAATTCACATTGTTTTCGTTCATTAAAAAAATACTGCCTTAAAGCATGCAAGAATAATTGTAAAAAACTAGCAACTATATAAGCTTAAAAATTTGAAGAAACACTGTGTTTAGAGCATGCCTAGTGTGCTATAAATTTTTCTTTTAAAACAGATTGTATTTTATTATAAAAATAATTTTGGTCTGGAGAGATGGCTCAGAAGTTGAAGAGCACTTACTACTCTTACAGTGGAACCAGAATTCATTTCCCAGCACCCACACACGTTAACTCATAAGTACCAATCCTTCAGGACAAGAATACCCAATGTTATCTTCTTACTTCTATGGGAGGGGTTTGGAGGGAAGAGAGGAAAAGGGGAAATTATGCAATTATATGTAAATTTAAAAATAATTAAAAATATAAAAAAGATTTATACAGGGAATTCAAGAGGGACTCAGATAACAGTATTAAGAGTAGTTTTTTTTTTCGGTTTTTTGAGAGACAAGGTTTTGCTGTAGCTTTGGAGCCTGTCCTGGCATTAGCTCTTGTAGACCAGGCTGGCCTCACACTCAGAGATCCACTTGCCTCTGCCTCCTGAGTTCTGGGATTAAAGGCATGTGCCACCACCACCTGGCCTGTATTGATAGTATTATACTCATTCAGTAAATCATTTTCCTCAGTATACCCATCTTCCTTTCCCTCTTTGTTACTGATAATATTTTATCAATTTGTATACACATACATTATTTTAATCCTATTCACATTGTATATCACCTGATAACTCTTCCAAAATCTACTCTCCAGTCATCCACCACAATGTAATGTGTGTGTTTGTGCATGTATGTATCTGTGTTTGTCCATGAGTATCTCAAAAACTCCAGTTTTTGCTGGCCATGTACTTCTGGGGATGGGACTATCCATTTGTGCATGATTAGTGTACCATGGTCATACTCAAAGAAAACAGATTCTCCCTTGCCTAGAAGCCATCAGTTATCAATAGCTCATCAGTTACAGGTAGAGCTCTTGAATCTGAGCCATTTGCATGCTAGAATTTTGACTGGTTTGATCTTGTGTAGCCAGCCACAGCTCTTTTTGGTTCACAAGTACAGTTTTCCTGTCATGGCCAGGTGACATTGTTTCACTCTAGTACTTCCTGACTCTGGCTCTTATAATCTCTCTGCCCTTTTTTGCAATAGATCCTTAGCCTTTGGGGGAGTAACTGATATATGGCCATTTTTGACTGAACACTCCATAGACACTCTTTGAGCTTTGACAAGTTGTGAGTTTCTGTGTTGCTAACTGCTATCCATTGTTTCTTAAGATTGCATTGCCCACCTTCACACACTAGTAAAATTCAATAAGCAGTAGTGGCTACCTACAAATATATCTTCTATAGAATGACTATATTTGTCTGTCTAAAATTCATGTTGTGGACCTTAAAGTACATGATGATGGCCTTAAGATTTGGAACTTATTAGGAAACGGCAGTCTTCAGTGATTAAGACAATTGATTCCTTTTTCATCAATGTAATTAATACCATGATTAGAGTACCTCTGGACATTTGGTTAACCCTTCCCCCTTACCATATGCCTACATCATGCTCAAATGCTGTTCAGAGTCCTTCCAAACTGCAAATTGAAAAAAGTCTTTTTTACACTCAATATGAAATTTTATTTTAATATTCTTTGTTATTTTGTTAACATAATGAAAAATAATTAAAATTTTCAAATTTTGGCATTTTTTATTTGAGTCATAGGCATATCAGGGACTTTTACGTTTTTCTAGTTTTTGGAAAGAGGACTTAGGATACTCATTTGTTTAAAATAAAAAATATGTTTGAATATGATAAAAATATCTTTTGAAAGTATAAACTATCAAGAAATAGCAAGATATCTCTTATCTAATTAATAAAGTGTTCACTTGGTTTAATTTAATGACTTTGTCATCATAGTTTAAAATAAAAGCACATGTACAAAATAGCACATAATATTATTTAAAAAACAATAAAACATTTTAAATAAAACAAAAAGTCTAAGAATTGTTAATAGTCCATTTTTATTAAGGCCAATGTTATAGTAGCAACAGAGGTAGTTTCTGGTAGTAGCAGCTTCCTGTGGACTTTCTATAGAGCAGAAGAGAGAGATGTTGTGTGCACCCATTGTAAAATGCACGGACAGGTCAAAAGAGCTAGCTTGTTCTCTTCAATTCTATAGTTATGGCAGTAATCCATAGTCTATCCTCAAAGACCTAAGTTAGTAGTTACTATAGCAGAAGTTAAATTGAGATGTAAGTTTTATAGAGAAACAAGCTTCAAATTGTAGCTGTCATTAGACTTTCAAAAAGTTGTTCAATTTTCCTAGGATCTGAGAACAAGGAAAAAACATAATTGGGAAACACACAAATAACACTATTTCATACCTACTTACTAAGTCTAAGTCTGTGTATTCTATAACAGTCCCGTTACATGTTTATCTTTTATACAGCTTTGCTAATGGTGGAAAACACTGAAACAATACGATGCTGACTGTTACAAGGATGGAAAACTAAAATTTGATCTATTCATATGGTTCAATACTTGACATAAATGAAAGGAAACTGGTGTGTAATTTACAAAATAAGCATTCACAAAAATGTACTCAAATAAAGAAATGATTTGCAATGACAAACAATATCACATATCCAATGTAAACTATGTATAACACTGTAAATATATAGGCATAGATATGTTACTCCTTCTGTTAACATCTCTAGAGATCTATCAGTTATAATTCTCTTTCTCATTATGAATCTCATCATCCCACAGATACATCTTCTATCTGGAGTAGTTTTAAATGGATTAGAAATAAATACTGTATTCATAAAGATAAAAAAAATTCAAATTTATTTTTTAAGATTTTGATATTATGATGCAATCAAATAATTTCCCCACTTCATTTCCTCTCACCTAACTTTCCCATGCACACCAGTCCACCCTCCTTGCTCCTTTTCTAAATTTTTTAGAAAATTTTATGAATGAGAATTTATCTTAGCCCCACCTTTAGATATTCTGGCTTGCTGTCAAAGGAGGACAGTGTCCTAAGTGAAAAAACTATTGTATGTAAGAATGAATTTATAGCCTTTAATATCTGAATGTATTCTGTTCACTACAGTAGGCAGATATGATCATATCAGTGAAAATCATAAGAGAACACAGATGGCCTTACCCAGAGGCCTCTTACGCAAATCTTACCCTATTAATTATATCTACAGTGAGAGAAGAGGCTCCTAGAGTGCAATAATTATGGAAAAGCAGTGGTGGAGGAGAGCCCATGAGAAAATCCACAGGAGCCTGACATGGGTAATAATACAGTAACTCAGTAATGAAGAAGCTGACGTCTGCACAAAGGAAGCCACTTGGTAAACATTTTCATTATTGGCAGTTACTTCCCTGGACTCCTAGTTGTATGGACCACTTGAATTGCAGGTGCTCTTTTGGGTACCTGGATGATTTTTTTTTCTTGTTTCAATAACTTTTGCTTTTGGATAAAAGCAATGAAGTCAGAAGCAATATCAATTATTTGTTTCTGTATTCTACTCCAAGCCAAATAACATGGGAGCAAGCATGCTGAGCAGAGAGTTTAACTCATATTTGTCTTTCCATCCATCAGCTGTCAGATAAATTCAGGGGAGTCTCCTCAGTCCTGTATCTCCATTCCAGCTGTGCTTTCCGTGGTGTTAGCTTCATTTTGATTGATTTCAGAAAAGTCAGAGGGCAAAGTAACTCCTTCAGAGATGCAATTTTTCAGCGTTGAAAGCTTGTGAGAGGCTTATTAATAAAGGCTTGAATTAATTAAAAGAGTAGTTCAAGAGGGGTTACCACCTATCACCGTGAAAGGACAGCACCATGCCAAATGATTGACCATTATCGATTAAATGTTTCAGTTGGCCATTTCAATAGTCAATCATTGTTGAAGAGTCAGATTCTTCAAAATATTAAACAGAATGAAAATAAGGATTTTTGCCTAGGGACTGATTTCTTAAAGTTTTGGTAAGCATTTGAAAGAATCTTTCTACATCCAGGTGAACTGTGGGCAATAAGTAAAAGTGTGGTGATTGATTATCCAACTGCTGAAAAAGCAATAGTTGCTGCCTATGGCACTTGTAATCACTCTGAAAACAAGTGTCTTGGGGCTTGTGGTGAGAGTAGATCTGCTGCAATGAGCAATTGCAGAACCATATGGATGTTTTCTTCTAAATAAGGACACAAAGGGAGCTATTTGTTGATCATTTGTTTCAGATCATAAGGAAAATAATGGCCATTTGTTTTCCTAGTTTTATAGGTGGAAATAGCCAAGAAGTCTATATTAGTTCCTTGTCTCATTGTTGTGACAAAGTACCCGACAAAAACAACTTAAGAAAGGGTTTATTTCAGCTCACAGTTTAAGAAGGTATGCAGGAGATCATGGGAAGGAAGCCTTGAAAGCAGGACTGAATGAGGCAGCTCCCGCATTGCCTTCACTTGCTTTTAGTCTTAGTAAGCAGAAAGAAAAAATGCTGCTGGTGTCCAGACTGTCTACCTTTTATTCAGTCTCAGATCCCCCCACTCCAGGGAATTATGCTCTACACATACAGAGAGGAGTTTCCCTCTTTAGTTATATTTTTCTAGGAATATTCTTATAGGCCCACCTAACCCTGTGTTTTTATGATGATTTTTAATTTTGGCAATTGACATTAACACGTACACAGTCCTAAGAGCAGTAACTGAGGAATCTCTAAAAGGGGCATATCAGAGCTGAGAGTAATGCTATGCAAGATTAAGGGGTGAGTATATACTTAATACTTAGTAGGACCAAAAGATGATCAAATTGATTCATTTACACTGTTATTAGGGAAACTATTAATTATTATATTCTCATTATTCTAAAAAAAGATGTAATCTTACTATTTTACCTATGGCCCCCCAGCAATTAATAGTATTACTATTATTTGAATCTTTTTAGCTGCTAAGTAGAGATTTTTTTTGTTATATTAATCACATACCAAAATCACTCAATTTGACAAAACAGTTTCCTCAGCTCTCTCCGATTGGTGCTGATTCATCACTCTAGGGCAGGACCTAAGAATTTATAAGCTACCAACATTCAAATCAGCCCAGACACTGCTGTCCCAGGATGCACTGCCTTTATTTCCATTGTTGCTTGTGTCACTTTGTCCTCTCTTCAGATTGTGCAACATTCTTATTGCAAATTATCCAGCAAACAGATAATTCTTAGAGAGCCACTCTATTGATTTCCAGGGGTAAGTTTCCTTCCAAAAACCCAAGTATATAATCATGAATACATAAAACTTTTTGATGAGTAAACTGGATGGAAAATGTGCCAATTAATAGTTAGCTGTGCATGACAACCTGTGACTAAGTCAAGTAGGTGGTGGATTCAGTTATAAATGAAGTAAAGTTCCTTTTCTATTACTAAAGCTGGGGGTGCCCCGCTTTCTATTCCTTGATGATAGACTGTGATGTATACTTTTGTATTCCTAAGATGTTTCTGTTGATTGGAAGAACCCCATATTCCTTTATTAGCTAATAGTTAGCCTACTTAACATTCAAGATCTCTTTAAACACTCATGTGAAGTTCCCTATATGAGAAGATGTGAAATACTAAAATAATTGGGTTGTGACAAAGACATACTGAACTGAGTAGCTTCTCATCATCACAGCAAATGGTTTAGTTTTCTATCATACCAAGATGCTTTCATATTTATCGTAGTCCTTTCCTACATATTTCATTGCTTTTTGACATTAGACATAAGCATTGCCTCAACTTCAGGCACCAGAAATATGGAAGGAATGAACTTTAAATTCTTGAGCAATGTAACAGCCCAGGAAGAGGCTACATCAGCTCGCAAAAGAATAGAAACTCCCATGAAATTTAAACAAGTTCAACTAAGGAAATCTCCACTGCCACTGATGTTTAAAAGATTCCAAATGATATCCTGTAGATGACAACCAATGCCACTGAAATGCTTAGAAATGGACTCTTCTCAAATACAGCTTCCATCATTATTGGATCCTCCATTGTTACAGCTTCACAGAAAGTTCCCTCAGCTTGAATACTAAATAAGTTCCTCCAAACACATATGAAGACAACTTCTAAATGACCTGCAAAAACCATGTCTGTAAACCATATTTCTGTGTGCTTTAATTCGGGTCTTAGATTCTTTTTTCTGTTTTTATTAAGATTTTTTAATACAATCTTTGCTCATTTTCTCATTTTGCATGGCTGTCAGATCTTAGCTTCCTAACAAGTCTGACTCACAGCCCCTTGGTTGATCATGTAACTGAAGGTGGGCATCTGTTGAAACAGGAGTGGTGGGGCTGCATCCCCAGCACCCCAGCCGCCTGCTAGCTCATGCCCGAAATAACAACACACAAACTGTATGCATTTAAACACTGCTTGACCCATTTCTATCTAGCCTCTTCTAGGCTAATTCTCACATATTAATTTAGCCCATATCTAATAATGTGTGTAAGCACCCCAAGGTGCGCTTACCGGGAAGATTCTAGCCTACTTCCATCCTGGGTCGGAGGAGCTTCATTGTGTGCATCTGCCTGGGAGAGCGGAGCATGCCTCTCTGTCTGAGGCATCTGGCTCTGAGAGGAGCTGCATTACTTCTGACCTCACTTCCTCTTCCTCCCAGCATTCTCTTCTGTTTACTCCACCCACCAATGTTCTAACCAATAAAATGGGCCAAGCCAGTTTCTTTATTAGCCAATGACCTTCCTCCATCAGGCATCCCAAAATTTTAGTTAGCAGGAAATATTTCTGAATGAGTAAAAGTTTATTTCAGGTTAAATATATAATTAGGCAGATTTCTCTGACAACACTTGCCTGTACTGTACCATGCCACTCTGTGGAGTTTATGGTTCTAATGCAGAGCAAGTGCTCTTTGCACTGTGTGTGACCGTAGTCATTCCATATTATGCCACAACAAGACCCGGATGACTCAGATCCTAGACTATAGTCGTGAAAGAGATAAGAAGAATAATCCTCTCCTTAATGAGAAAATTTACTTTTCCTACCCACAATTTCCAACTGACAGCAAAGTACTTACAAGTTGTCATGAAATTCTATTGGTAACCTAGCTTTCTTTCTCTCTCTCACTGTCTGTCTGTCCCTCTCCCTTTCCTTCTCCTTTTTCCTCTCTCTCCCTCTCCCCCACATTCCAGGATGCTGGCCAGAATCTAAGAACTTTTTCCTGATGTCTTGGGCTTGATTACTCTTTCTCTAAAGTTCCTGTCTCAACCCATGTGCCGGGATCTACATCAGCTTTACTTGAAAGACATGCCTTTTATACACTCATTTTTTTCTATTATCCTCATGTAGGCAACTATTGAAACATGAAGCTTATCTGCCTTACGTTTTTTCTTTAAAACTCTAAGAAAATTGTCCTAAAACTTCAAAAAATTCTTTGTTCTTTATCCAAAAATGGCTCTTCTAGAAACATAGTGGCTTATTTTTTGCAAAAAGATTTTAATATTCTCATGCCATCATGATATAGCATGTATCAAATCAATGTTTTCTAGGATTCATGTCATATAAAAATTGTTGTATTTGGTTGGCAACTTGAGTTTTATTTTAAACTGAATTTCAAATTTTGAATTGTGATTAGGACAGAATTTTCAACAATTTGTAAATCGTCCTATAACACTTCTCTCATTTTTTTACATTATTACATAAATACAAGAAACAGGAGCCTCAGCACTGACAATTATAACATCAAAATGTTATTCAATTTAACAAGCATTTAAGATGTCTTTTAATTCTGCAGGATAAAATATTCGTTGGGATTTAATTCTCCACATAAAAATATGTACATCATATTAGTTTTAAAAAATTCATCCATTATTAAGACAGGATATACTGTATTTTTAACAGTGTTATTTTAAAATGAACTTCTCTAATCTTTGTTAGTAGTAATGCTTGATTTATATATTCAATTCATATACTTGTTTACCTGACATTACTTAAACTTTAAGTGGTCCCAGGCAATATATTCCTGCTGGAAAAACTGTCATGAGCTCACTAACCTTTTTTCAATTGTCCTTCAGGCCTGCTACACAGGAGGGAATGTCATGTGTGCTACAGAAACCCTTGTCAAAAGCCATGTTTGTGCATGTCATGGACCCAATGTAGGAATCTAATTTTGTTATTTTGCTACATAGGCATGCTATCTGATTTCAAATTAAATATTTGTGTTTTTATAATAAACCTAAGATGGTCTCAGTCTTCTTCAGAGACACTTTTTCCTTGGACTGGACAACAATGGGGAGATGAAGAAGTACATAATTGGTCAAAGTACTATTAATAAAAAACTGAGTACTCCATCCTAAGGAGACATTTATCTTAACCCTACTTAACCAAGACTCAGGCAATATTGTGGGAAAGGAAGCAGAAAGAATGGAAAGGCCTAAGATTGTAGAAAAGTGATGTGAACTGCTGTCTTTGTACATGACATATCTATTAAGTCGTTAATCACATAAACCATCTCTACTTGCACAAGATCTACAAAGAATCTTCTACAGAGACTAGCTATGCCTTCCTTTTCATGCTATACATAACAAATGGGCCATTGTTGTCAAATTAATGCCATTCTGTCAAAGCAAGATACCCTCTGTGTGAAGACAGACACTTAAAAGAACTCCCACATTAGCTCAGAATTGAGTATAGTAGAGGGTTATTTGCTTAGGTGTAGACTCATAGATCACAATCTTCTGCTCGAATGGGGAACAGAAACTGAATTCCAAAGCCAGAAGAGAGGCTGGACAGGTGCTTTACATCAGCATTTATATTATCAGTGGCCACACCCAAATGGGCAGGTAACTTAAAGGCTACTGTTGGTAGGAGTTCCTACAACATCTGTGGGAGAGAATTTTATTCCTGGTACTAAAATCTTGGAAGCCTTGAGCTAATGTATAAGCATTGGAGGAAGTCCTGGGTAAATGTGTATGGTGACAATGAGGAGAGTGTCAGACCCATAGGAATTGCCAAAGTCTTCGCGGGGTTGGGCTAGAGAAATGTATAAGCCTTCAGGTCTCAAGTTGAACTTCATGCATTTGGCATTAGGATATGAATACAAGCCTATGAGGATCAAAGAGTGGGAAGTCAATATTTAAATGAGTTTGGCCCCATAGGTTTGTTTGTTTGAGTACTTGTTTCCCAGTTGGTACAACTACTTGGGAAAGAATTGAAGGTAGGACCCTGTTAGTCGAGATGTGTCCCTGGGAGTGAACTTTGAGGCTTCAGAAGTCCACACTATTCCCAGTTATTTATCTCTCTGCTTCCATTTGTTGATCATTATGTAAGCTCTCAGCTACTGTTCCATAGCCATGGAACGCTGTTATCATGCTCCTACAATACTGTTAATGGACTCAGTCTCTGAAACGATAAGCTTTAATAAACTCTTTCTCCTACACATTTTCTTAGTCACAATGTCTCTTCATAGCAACAGAAAAGCAACTAAGAAAAGATATCTCCATTTTATGCTCAACATATGAAATAGACAAATATGCATGCACTAACAGCCAGAATAATAAGATTATTTTTTCCTGTATTGAGATGATGGGGTCATAAGAATAGTTCAAATATTTTGGGTTTGTTGAAAGAGTGAGTCTGAACAAAATGCAATTCTATATATCAAGAATGTTTAAATAATAGTAACTATCTATCTGTAAGATATCTTCTGTCTTAAACCACTGTATCTCCCTGAAAAGGAAACAGCTAAGTTGTCAGTTGGCTCTTCTCTATAACTTCCTTTATGACATCTGGAACATGAATTTATGGAATTGCCATAAAGCATGAGTACATGAAGGATATTTGACTAATGAATGGAATGAAACAACTGAGTAGAAATAAAAATCAATAAGTCTACCTAAACAGAAATTGTTTTTTTCATTTTTTAATTTATTTAGTTATTTATTAATTAATTAAAGATTTCTGTCTCTTCCCCACCACCACCTCCCATTTCCCTCCCCCTCCCCCAATCAAGTTCCCCTCCCTCCTCAGCCCAAAGAGCAATCAGGGTTCCCTGCCCTGTGGGAAGTCCAAGGACCACCCACCTCCATCCAGGTCTAGTAAGGTGAGCATCCAAACTGCCTAGGCTCCCACAAAACCAATAGGTGCAGTAGGATCAAAAACCCATTGATATTATTCTTGGGGTCTCAGTAGTCCTCATTGTCCGCTATGTTCAGCGAGACCGGTTTTAACCCAGGCTTTTTCAGACCCAGGCCAGCTGGCCTTGGTGAGTTCCCGATAGAACATCCCCATTGTCTCAGTGTGTGGGTGCACCCCTCACGGTCCTGAGTTCCTTGCTCGTGCTCTCTCTCCTTGTGCTCCTGATTTGGACCTTGAGATTTCAGTCCGGCGCTCCAATTGTTGTCAAGTAGAGATGACCACATGAGTGAAGATCATGGGTCTTACAGGTCTGATCCAAATTTTCCATTTTGCTAAGTTCTTCAGCTCCATGAACAGCTATTCTGCCACCTATCACAGAGCCTGATGTTTCTATTAGAATTCATTGCTTTAACCTCATGGGCTTTTTTGACTTTAAGGGTTGTCTGTTAAATTACAGCTATCTCTGGGACATATAAAAAGTAAAGCTATTATCAGGTGACCCTCATGGGAGATTAGCTGATGGCTGCTTGTTGAGAAAGTGCTAGCGTGGTAAGGAAAAGACTAAACGAAGGGAGCTGACTTACGTACATTGGTATTTTGAAAGGTCAAGGGTTTTTATATATTCTATTGGCTTTACTCTTAAGACAAACCAAAAAGAAACAAACAAACAAAACACCTTTGTGCTTGTAGCTGTTTTATGTCTATGTTTTTCAAAGAGAAATCAAGTGCATTCCGGTGAAATCACTTACCTGAGATAATTCAGCCAGGAAAAATAACTGCACTGGAATTTGAACCGTGATTTGTCAAGTCCTTTTTTTTTCCCCCATTGGGCAGTTCCCACTACCGAAGGCCAGGATGAAATTTCAGGTCCTAAGAGACAGTCATTTATATTCAGTGCCAGAAATATAGTGTCATTTCCCAGCTCCTTTATCTGAAGTGTCAATGTGAAAAAAAAAAATGCAGCTCTCAGGCCAAAAGGAATAAGAGATAGTTTATTCTGGAGTCAAATATGAATGGCCGTGGCCCAGGAACACAGATTTCCTTCCTACATTCCATGTTCCAATGTGCTAACAGTTGCATGGAGCTTTTTATAATAGCAGAAACAAGAAATTCACAAACCAAGAAACTAGATACACTGGGGTTTGCGACACGCAGAGAAACTTCTACTCTAGGCTCAGATCCCCTATGATAACATCTTAGCTTTTAGATTGCTGGAAGCAGGAAGAGAGGGGGTTGTCTGCACATCCAAAAAAGATTTCTTCAACAGCAACAAGTCATTACATCCATGTAGGTGGGCAATGCATGGTTATCTAGAATATGAGACAGCACAAGATAATTTGGGTCTTGACCTGCTGTATTCCAACCTCCACTAGCATCAAAGTTTCAATTGGTTAGGTGAACCTTCATCATGGAAACTGTAGTTAAGGGCAGTAACTAATCATTCATGTTCATTTATCGGGGCTGCCCTTGCAATATGCCATAGACTAATGTGCCTTCAGTGCCCTCTCTCTAGCCTATTGGGAAGGAATCCTCACCACTTCTAGCTTTTGGAATTCTCTGGGATTTCTAAACTCATGGCAGCACAAATGCAATCTCAACCTGTTACAAGTCTTTCTCCGTCCTACCAGTCAGCTCCCAAGTAATAACACGGAGACTTCTTATTAATTATGAAAGCCTAGCCTGTGGTTAGACTTGTTCCTAACTAGCTCTTATAACACGTGAACCCATTGGTAGTAATCTATGTTCTATATGTGGCATTACTTATCTTCCATGTTGCACCTTCTGTTTCCTCTCTGTGACTCCTTGGTGGCTTACTAGTACTTAAATTCTTCCTCCTCTTACTTTCTCTTCTGGGAAATTCCACCTATAGCTCATGTAGCTATTGGCGATTCAGTTTATTATTTTATCAATCACAGCAATACATCTTCACACAATGTACAAATATCCCATAACACCAACCTCCCTCTTCCCAGCACCATCTGCCCTGTAACTACATCTCTCTGCATCTCCATATGATTTTCTCTTCCCCACATGTCTACTTTCTAACAAAAACTAGTTGTTTCATAATATGACCTACCCTAATAAAATTCACTCCATCTTAACCGGATAACTCAAAGACTGTATTTTCAAATCATGCACATTCACACTACCCTATATCACATGGAGAATATGATTCAACTCACAACCTATTCATACAATTTAGTAACTATACACTTTTGTTAAGCAAACCTCTCATTGGAATGCAGAGGACATGAATAAGAACCAAAGGTTACAGTGCATTTCTCAAAGGAAAGCTGTTTTATTGTTGTGCTGGAGGCTAGGGCCTCCTACATTTGCATTCTAAGCAAAGAGCTCCAGGCGGATTAATGTGCTAGCCAAGTGCCAAGTTCGGTTGTGTTTACTGTATGAATAAAACTTTCAGCAAGACCTTTCTGGCCATATTTCCAAGTCAAGCAACTTAAGATTCTGGCCTTTTGGAGATGGGAACCCTTAAAATGGGATTACCTCTGTCCTGCCTCCTCATTGCAGCTGGAAGTGATTTACCATTTCTTATGTGAAATACCCTCCAGAATGATGGACTCTCTATTGTACTTTTACTGCTCCCTTATTTACACTAATGATCACTGCTGTAGCAAAGCCACTTTCACTTCCATGTGCCAAATACATAAGAGAGCCTTCAGATGCCATAAGTTAGGGAGAGTATGCATGAATTAGTTTGGGTTGCATTTGCAGTATAAGAGAGTTCAAAGGCTCTGTCAATTCTAGATTTACTATAGCAGGGCTCAATCATTTATACTCAGCGTCTTTGTTGTATTCATTTGAGAAGAAAGGTGAGATAAGAGACATTTGCTTAGTGTTCCAACAAATAGGCAATTACTCAGAGCAGGCAATGAAGGAGATTTTAAGGCCCCTCTCTAGGATGAGAACATGAAATCTTAGCTGTCTCTTCTTTTGTACTGGCCTGATTTCTAAGCCCAATTCAGTTCAAAGACATATGTTTTCCATTTATGTTGCTGAATTCTATCTCTAATAGCAAATTTATTTCTTTGACAGTTTCTTGAAATCTGGAGAGATGGAAATTTTTTTTTAAATTCAGAAATTTATTTTGTTTAATCCACAAGCTTTATATAGCTTTAGTTAAAAAATAAAATAAAATAAAACAAGTGAAACCAAGACACTATGTCCAAGTCCAGGCCCTCCCAGCCTGCCAATACAAGAGCTCTTCAGTTTTGTGTGCCAATTGGAAGAGTAAG
>NW_026067937.1:13116248-13117343 GCF_014885135.2 Alexandromys fortis | reverse complement strand
TCCTTTTTGGAGGCGGGGAAGGAGAGTATCTTCTCTGAATGGGAGGAGAGTATCTTCTTGGAGAAGGCGAGCGGCGGCGTGGAGGAGGAGAAGGAGTCCTTCGTCGCGGTGGTGGGGTGGGAGATCTGCGCCGCAGAGGAGGAGGGGGAGGAGGAGGAGGAGCTGGAGAAGGAGATCTTCGCCTTCTGGCTGGTGGTGGGAAGGGACTTCTCCTCCTTCTACCACGAGGGGAAGTCTCCTTTTGGCGCTTCCGAGGTGATGGAGAGGCACTCCGAGAAGGGGAATGTCTCCGCCGTCTGCCTACCTCACCATTCTTCACATGGGATCTCTTGGGCCGCTCATCTTCTGAGGTGGAAGAGGAGCCAGAGTCAGACGATGACTGCTGGTTCTGTCGTCTGTACTGGCGCCTCTGCTGCACAGAATCAGCTGCAGCCATCTTGCTGCCTTTGTCTTCTTCAGACTCAGACAGCTCCACTTTTCTTGGCTTGGGTGCTGGTGACGGCGATTCTCTTTTCTCAGTACCTTTATGTTTTGTCACTTTACCCGAAGTTCTTCCTGGAGATGCAGAAACACAACTTTTTCTTGTGCGGTTCAACTGCTGGGGGGTTGGAGAATGGCGAGTTTTGGGTGGTGGAGTTGCTGGAGACGATGGCCTGTGCCTTCGCCTTGGAGGACTTGCTGAAGGAGATAACCTACGAGTTTTTCTAGGGGGGCTAGATGTCCTCTTGGGAGGCTTCTTTGGCGGTGACCGGGAAAGAGATGAAGAGGACGAAGAGCTACTTCCAGACAACGATGCGGAAGAACGCCTCCTTCGTCTCCCTGGAGACCTACTCCTCCTGTGCCTTGGTGGAGGAGGCAGCCGTCTTGGCGGAGTTCTTCTTCGAGGGGATGGTCGCCTTCTTGGGCTTGGCCGCCTTCTAGGAGAGTATGATCTGGATCGGGATCGATGTCGTCGTCTTGGTCTAGTATGAGAAGGTGATCGAGAACGGGTCCGAGATCGTGACTTGGAACGTGATCGAGATCTTGGTCGGGTCTTTTCCTTTTCCTTTTTGGAATTTTTTTCTGGAGAAGGTTCTTTGGGCTCTGGTACAGGCT
>NW_026067937.1:13108741-13111342 GCF_014885135.2 Alexandromys fortis | reverse complement strand
TTCTCCCATGAATTCTCGAGCATTTTTCCCATTCAAAAATCCAGTCAGGTTGATTTGCATCATTTTGGAATCTGGATTCTTCACTTCCAGCTGGTTGAATATAAACTCAATCACAACATCATCTTCAAATCCAAGGATTTCAGTTACTCTTTTTGTTATCCAAGGCTTTATAACCTCCAAATTTACTTTGCTCATGTCCACCTTTTTTTCTAGGCATTCTGCAAATTTCAGTTGCTTGAGGAGTTTCTTTTGCTAGTTGCTGAACCGATTATCCTGTTCCGCACTTGTTCCACGGAAGAATCCCGCGTCCATCTTGCTCCCTCGCTCGGAGATCGCTCCCTATCCCAGCGTGCACCGAGCCGCGGCCGAGATGGAAAAATTTATGTCTTCATTTTCATTGGACTTTAAAAAACGAGACACCCAACAATTATATCAAACATTGTTATAATGTGGTCAAATCGCTATTGTAATATTAAAGAATCCGGGGAATTCGGGGCATCAAATATTTTGCTCTGAGATGAATGTATCTCTACATTCCACTTATTTATAATGAATTTCTATAATCTACATAGCAAACTATGGGAACAAATACCAAAAAAAGCCAAACTGTTATGCTTTGACATGACATGTCCCACACAGGCTCATGTGCTAGAAGTGTGGTCCCAGATGGTGATGCTTTCTTAGAAGTGCTATAAATGTTAGGAGCTGGGGACTACTTAAAGGAAGTGGGTTCTTGAGGACGTGCCTGTGAAGGATATTGGGTCTCTGATTCATTCCTCTCTGCTTCCTCTACCACATACTCCTGTTAATATCATGCTTTGCCTCACCACATACTGATCTAAAATCAGCAAATACTATGAACTGAAACATCTGAATATGTGATATTAGATTGACCTTTCATTCTTTTATACGTTTCATGTCTAGTATTTTGTGATGATGACAGAAAAAACATTACCTACATCTTTTCTCAGACAAGCCTATAATACAGGATAAATATCATGTGATATATTACCACCAGTTATTTTGGGTAGTGGAAAAGAAAAAGAAAAAAAAAACAATCAAACAAATAAAAAGCCAAAGGAGTCTTTAATAATCAAAACCCAAAAATATGACTGAAATGTGAGATATAGACGCTGTCCTGCTAACCCTTAATCAAGAATCTCCTTTTGAGCTTTTCTCATTTTTTTTTCTTTTATTCTTAGAACTAGAAAACATTGTATAATGTGGTGAATATTAATGAATCTTGTTAGCTACCACTATTTTATCACTTTTTAAATACTGGGTAGGACTATTTTTCTTCAATGTCCTTGTACAACTACTCCAGGTAAAAATCTTGGTCAACACATAACAAGCAAAAGATGATATAGTTTATGTAAGGACCTTCTGGATATTTTCCTTATATTTCCTTTGACTTTTCTTGTGAGCAGGATTTGATTTCTGGACAGGACATTCATTGATCTGTCATGACAGAATATAATGATAAGGGACTGACTGAGGCTCTTTGACAAAACAGAAATTGACATGAGGAACAGATCTCACATGCAACATTATCATTTTGAATCAATCATATGTGCATTATTATAGCAGAGCACTTCAGACACTTTAAAAACTCCCTTCCCATCACAGGTCCTGGGGACATATAGAAGAAAATTATTCCATTCTGTTAGGCTCAATTTTCAAAGCTGTCTCCGGATTCCACACTCTCTATGATAAAATGTTTCAACAACTGAAGTCCTGAGTCCAGAAAACATGTGCACTGTGTAGCTAGCTTTGGAAACATCCACATGATACTGGTTTGCAGATACACTAAATATAAGCATTATGGAGTTATGGAGATTTTCACCACGTTTTCAAAATAATGAGAAGAAAGCCTAAGTGATCAAACACAAAAGTGCAGTAAAATTTATGACAAAGACTTCAAATGGAAATACTTATGGGAACTACTGGAACAGAGTAAGAGTCTAAAGAAATAGAACTAACAACTGTATGAACCACACACTCCAAAAGGCAGAGACATGAAGAAGACTCCTAAGGTCTCATTTATATACTCATTGTGAGTATATAAACTTGTACTTGGAAGTTTCTGTCCCAGTCATTCAGTACCAAAGAAATAGAGAGGCTTATATTAATTATAAACTGTTTGTCCTATTAGCTCAGGGTTATTATTAACTACCTCTTACAACTTAACCCCTATCTCTTATCTATGTTTAGCTACATGGTATGGTACCTTTTCTCAGTAATGCATTCTCATCTTTTGTCCTCTTTGTCTGGCTGGTGACTCTGTCTCTGCCTTTCCTCTTGCCAGAATTCACTTAGTCTGGTTGCCACACCTATACATCGTGCCTGGCTACTGGCCAATCACCATTTTATTAAACCAATACAAGTGGCAAATCTTTACAGTGTACAAAAGCATTATGCCACAGCATAAACTGAGATGCACTTGCAAGCAAGGGTTTTTAATCTGAATCAGCAAGACACAATTTTATAAATCTCCTGTACTAACCTGCATTAGGGGAACACCCCAAGTACATAACTGGAAATAGATAATGGAAGTGCCCTATTAACCACTGTAGTCATATGATGTAATATTTAAATAATCAT
>NW_026067937.1:13070654-13108699 GCF_014885135.2 Alexandromys fortis | reverse complement strand
ATAAAATACTGTCACATTTAGAAGGCTTCTATTTGCAGACTTACCGAATTTGTATGTACCAAGGGTGACATCATAGCTGAAGCATCTCTCTTTTAAGGTTCCCAGGCCTTCAATAGCATGACCCAAATCAGGTTACTAAATGAGTAATGATGACAAACCATAGATACAGCTAGTGAGCAATGGGACATGCAGAATGATTAATGACAGGATTTTTGCTATTGAAGAAAAAAAAAAGAAGTCATCATTAAGGGAATGTCAAATGACACAGAGAACAGACCAGTTATATATTTTCTGGCCTTTGACAATACCACTTAGAGAGTCACCTGCCAGGAATGAAGCAATTTTTTGGAAACAGATGAGTAAGAAATCTATGAAATAATTATGATGAGGTTCCCCATCTGAGACAGAGGCTTACATCTCAGTGTTGTCATTCATTAATACCAAATATAATGATCAGCTCACCCATTGAAGTAATTACTAAGCTCCTATAATATATCTGAGCTGCTGAACAAAGCTTTGGTAGTATGTTGGTATATCAAACAGATAAATCTGCAAGAGACACTTCCCATATTCTCACAAAACTTACAAACGTACAGAGGTGATGAGATTAATATGTTACCAAGCGAACAGATAGTGGCAAGCATTACCCAGAGCAAGTGATAGGCATTGACATCATAGAACCCTCTTCTGGAAAACATGAGCAATACACATTTCCTTGGATTATTTGGCAATCTAAGAGTTAATTCACTGTGTTTTGACAGTTGACTTAACAGATGGTAATATTGCTTCTGTTTTAATTATTCTAAAAATTACAACTAAATAATATGCATTAATTTTAGATCAGTTTTCCTGTGGTATTCTGAATAATTATGACTATTGTTTACAAGCATAGAATGATATTCATTATCACTGATTTCCACAGTGAATAACTGAATAAATGTTTCTTACTCTGTTCATAAGGCTGTGCTTTGAAAATTTTCTTGTAGAGTATGATCATTGAGTAAATTAATTTTTCATCCTCCAACAAAACAGAATTTTGACTTTGTTATAGATCAGATAAAAAAATCTAGAATGCAAGTTGTCAGAAATACATATATGAAACCCAACATCCGAGGCAATGGAGGAATTTTATGATTAGCTGCAAGTGTGTGAGGAGTTTAAGACTGTGAAAGATGGACTGAAATTTAACGTAAGAAATATAACTCTTACTTAGACTTTATCAGGTTTTCTTTGATGTGAATGAATAATGAAGCATAAGCAAATCATGAGCTTTAATAACTCACATAGCAAGAATCCATAGTTGTTTCTTTAAAAAAAATAACAGAGTAAATATTAAATGGGGAAAATTACTTGTCTGCTTTCAGAGATTGCCTTTCAATTGGTAATTTTGAGTAGGAAAGGTCACACATCACATCAATGTAACAGGCAGAATGGAGAAAGAAAGCCCAGGTCTATTTGACAGGGTCTTTTTACAAAAAAGGAAAAAAAAAAGAAAATTATTGTTCTTGGCTTTAAGGAGTAGGACTTAGAACTAAGTATTTATACTTCTTAGCCTCTTGACCTCTTTGCTAGGGATTATTATGAATTTAAGCATTGGCTTTGAGCCTAGATTTTGAAACTTAAGGCATAAGGAAAAAATATCTTAAACTTTGGGTCAAGCAAGGCACTTGGGAAATATATGAGCATTAGGGGAACACCCCAGGTTCCATAACTGGAAAAATATTTTAAGCAATGCACTCACACACACATACACACACACACACAAAAAAAAAAACTTGTAGAGGGCTGGAGAGATGGCTCAGAGGTTAAGAGCATTCCCTGCTCTTCCAAAGGTCCTGAGTTCAATTCCCAGCAACCACATGGTGGCTCACAACCATCTGTAGTGGGGTCTGGTGCCCTCTTTTGGTCTGCTGGCATACACACAGACAGAATATGGTATACATAATAAATAAATAAATATTTTTAAAAAATGTAGAAAAAGATCTTCACTTTCTACATCTGCATTCCCAAAGTGCAGTGTGCCTGTGGAAAGGGATGTGGCCCTTAAAGCAGAAAGGTATCTATCTGGAAGAGATACTGGAAGCACACTGGCTGCTAAGGAATGCTGACTTTGGCATGTAGGAAAATTTTGGCAAAAACTGTCTCAAGATGGATGTATGTTACCTGCTTCCCATTTACCTGTTTCCTATCTTCCAAAATGGGTTATCTAGGACCATGGAGAGAAATCAAATTCAAGGACAAATACAAGAACGGTGATGGTAATAAATCTGAGGAAGGAGCCTTGTGCTCATTGCCTTGGCAATGGAAACTGGATTGCTGCGTCATATCATGGGTATCAGGGGACATGGAGGAAAGGGGGGCTGGTTTACCTTAGTGCTAACAGTGAAAAAACACATGGTGCAACAGATTAACCAGAAAAAAAGATTTTATTATAACCATGTACAGATTAGTTTAAGAAATTTCAACAATAAAATGTGTTTCCCAGATTAAAAAAAAGCATAAATTCCATAGTAATTACTGCAGTTAATACTGAGTTTTAATAACATATGCAAATTTCCATCTTGCTGATACTGTTATTTATGCTTACCTTTTTGTGAACACTGTGTTCTACATAGAAAAGTTTCAATAAACTACTACTAATTCCATCACCTGAAGGAGATTAATGAAAGCTTCCCATCAGGAATGTCCATATTCTAATTCTTACCTATGAGTGTTGACTCATTTTTCAAGGGAAAAGAATGTCTCTATAGATGTAGTTATGGATGGTAAAATGCCATAATCCTAGGTTACTGGAATAGAGAACCATAAAAGTCATGAAAAGTATCCTTGCAGGAGACACAGGACAAAAGCACATAAAGAAGTGAAGGTCACAGATAGACACTCACACAAGGTGGCATGATTCATCCACAAGCCTATCTTAAGGGGACACAGTGTCTCCTCTAGACCTTGTAGTGAAAATGAAACTGTGTAAATATGCTGATTTGTGGTGTCTGGTCTTCAGAACTATGAGAGAATCCATTTCTGTTGCTTGAAACCACAAACTAGCTTAACACAGTACATCTGGAAACTAATACCAACATAAGGCTCACATATTCAACTACAGGCAAATCTATTTCTAACCTACAGATGGTCAGACTTATGCCAGTTCTCCTCTTCATCTGTTGGTGATCGCTGTGAGTCACTTAAAATTAGTAATAAAACAACAATGATGAAACAGTCATTATAGAAACAAGGGAACAGAACTGTTATTTCACTGACTTTCAGCTATTATGTGACTAGGGAAAGTTTTATATGCACTTAAGATTTTAAAGAGAAAATAAGATGTAAACTGTCAGGTATACCCTTTTATGGTACCTATGTGTTGCAGTTCATAACCTGTAATATTTGTGGCATTTATATAATATATTTATTATTTAACATGATTATTTGGATCATACCTAGTATAAATTTAAATACATTCATCCCAACAGAAGTCCTATTTTGTTAATATCCTACTTAAATGCATTAATATAATAAAAGTACAAATTTCATACATTGTTGGTTTTCACCTGACTAATTTATCCGTAATTGAAGGGAGGCCTGTGAACGGGAGATTCACAGGTAGAAATAGCAGAGACACAGAAGAAATAGTCATAGGACAGATTCGGGAGGACTGGCGGTGACAACTGAAGCTTCAAGTTTATTTTTCATAACCCTTTTATACCTCTAGCCAAAGAGAAGGGCAAACATGTTTTATCATGATACAAGGAGCAAACAAGAGTTCAAAACATTGAAGAGCGAAACGTTCAACAGGAGCAACTTAGGCCAAAGATCCTGTTGTTTGGACCTTGAAAAGGCAATAATAGGCTCAAAACCTGACCTTACACCACGATCGAGAACAGCCGGCTTCCACAACCTAAATGGGACCTTTAGACATTTAGACTTAATGGGCATTGCTCCAAACAGGGAATGCTTGGGAGAATTTTTTCCTCCTAAAAGGAGTTTGTTTTCAACTTGTTACTTCTGAGCTTGTTTTAAGATTTCTCAAATTCATATGTAAGAGTTGAAGAATGATAAAGAATAATTCTTTACAGAAGGAAAGTTACAATTAGAAAGTTAACCAAATAGGAGAAAGTTAAAATTAATTTTCTTTCAAATATATTTTATCTGTAAGTTGCATCTTCCTGACCAGGTGAGATTCTAGACATCAAGGAGAGAACTGAGCTTTGAATGAAGTCCCACCTCATCTTCTGAGCCACATCCTTCCCAGACTGTTCTGATGCTGCTCCAGTAACTTCTCACATTTCTTTTCCATAGACAAAGTATGATCTGGGATGATAGCAGTAGTGGGACAAATTGTGCCACCTAAAGTAAAGAGACACCTTCACCTCTAGATGTCTGAGCAATCCTATCCTTCACTCACCTTGGAGGAATAGCATAGCTCTCCAGCAAGCTGAAGTCATATACAGATAATTTCAAACCTCAATTATTACACTTACCAGCTGAGCTGCTTGACATCGGGGGTGGGGGTTCTTGACTTTGTAATTTTTTTCCAATTTTCATTTTCCATTAAGTAGCAAAATAATGCACAAAGAAATAGAGAAATGAGAATTTGCACATATCAAGCACTTGACACATAGTAGGATGTTATAAACTAATATTTATATTGCTTTCTTGAACACATAGTAGGACATTATTAATTAATGCTTATGTTATCTTCACGAAGCTACAAAGTTCCAGAGTGTTGGAGGTGTTTTTGCTTTTTCCCACACAGCCACTAACTAGAATCTAAAGAAGGGGTCTTACTGTTAAGGACTCATGTTTTTACCTGTCCATTAATTTATTGCTGTTTTGGCTTGTTTTGTTGTGTTGTGTAGTGTTTTGTTTTCCAACATTACTGATAATACAGGCTTGTCTGGTGGATACAGACAAGAGTTCAAAGTAGATGGGGTATTAATTTCCTGAAAACTCTCTTTCAGTTATAACTTGCTGATCCTCTCAGCATGAAATTGATTAAGAAATCCACATCACTTAATTCTTTTCATAATCACCTAGTGGGAAACTTGCAAGAAAGAACCCTTTTTTAAAAAAAGGTAATGAGCCAAGTGAGGCGTGCAGAGGGGTAGATTTGGGTATTTGAGTGCAAGTTTTTACTTCTTTATGAAATGCACAGATAAGCATTATTTCCTGCTGAGTTTAACAGAGCTCTCAAAGTGTGATGGTAGTAAAGACAGTGGTTTTAGAGACCACATAGGTAACAAGGGTCAACAGATTGGGACAAAGGGACAAACAGAGATAAAAACAAGTCATAATGATTCTAAAAGAAAGCAATAATAATTTTTAAAAAGCAGAATGACTAAAAGAGGAGGCTATTCAAGAACAAGAAGCATGCTAGAATAGTAATTCTAGGAATTATATTTACAGGAATAATAATTCACAGGAAAATAAAGAGAAAGCAGGATGCAGGTAAATGTTTGTGATAGAAAAGTAATACTTTTGAGATTCTCTCCAAGGAGAAGAAAGAGAATGAATAATTGTTGAGACACAGAGATCTTGTGTTGAATCTCTTCTTGTTACTAACAGTGAGAGTTTGAGCCAGTTACTTGACTTCTATGTCTGTCTCCTTATGTTTCTACGCTATCTCCTTACATGTTGTTGGTAAGGTTTGTAAGATAAAGGGATATTTCCCCTCTACCCTCTCAAGATTAGCTGGAATAAATGGATGAAGACTAAACAGAAGAAAAGATTGGCATATTTCTTAATTGGCAAAAGTGGAAAATCACAACAGTGTGAGTGCCAACGTGTTTAATATTTTTTGAAGGAGATAAGCCCATTTTCCTCTTTTCTATGGAGGACGTAGGAAATGGAGAATGTGGACAATTTGGGTAGCTTGTATATGATTATTCTGAAAAATGATGGACCTTCAACACAGTCTTTTTTGTTGTTGTTGTTGAAGGAGTCCAAGAGATATTACTCCCTATGGCAGCCTCCTCGAGCATTGCTCTCTTTGAAGTAGATCACAGACTCAGGGTAAAGACAGAAAGCAGTAGTTTCCCTCTTGAAGTTTGATCCTAAAGAAAAGCAAAAAATTCCAAATAAAAACCTTTCTTTATCTTACACTGAACTGTTTAGTATAACTCATAAATATTCCTCTCTGAGTGTGACTATGGTAAAGTACTGAGCCACTCTTCTGTGTTCATTAATTTATGTCTTTGATTATTTATTATATTAAATTTTATTGGAATTTCTTGTCATTATGTCTGTCTATCACAGAAGTTCATAGCCTATGGGTTGTAACACTTTGGGGATTAAGTGACCCATTTACATGGGTCACCTAAGATATCATAAAACACAGATATTTATATTACAATTCATAACTTTAGCAAAATTACACTTATGAAGTAGCAATGAAAAATTATGGATGGGAGTCATCACAACATGGGGAATTATATTAAGCTGTCACAGCATTAAGATTATTGAGAATCACTGGTCTATTCAGACTGACAAGACTCACTGGAGGTCTTGGAACATTGTAAATTCATTATTTATTCTAGGGCCTTGTATTAGTTACTAGTCTTATTGTTGTGACACAACATCCAAAAGACAAGTCTGGAGAGGTGACTTAGTGCTTGAGATCATGTTTGCTCTTCCAGAAGGCCTGAGTTTGATTCCCAGTGCCCCATGCCAGATTTCAACTCTCAGTAATTCCAGTTCCAGAATATCTGATACCTTCTTCTGTCCTCTGCAGGTGCCAAGCATGCACTTAGTGCACAAAGTACAGACAGGCAAACACCTACATACACAAGCTGATTTTTTAATTAAAAGAAAATGCTTTACAAACGTCAATTTAGAAAGGATGATTTTAGTTTTGCTTATAGTTTCAAGGGACAGTCAATCATTGCAAGGAATAATAAATTGGTAAGTTTTATTGTGGTCAGGAAGCAAATGGTAATGAATGTCATTGCTCAGCTATCTTCTTTCAACTCAATTTGTGACCCTAGCCCATAGAATGATGTCACATACTTTCCGAATATAACCTAGAAAACTCATTATAGATAGGCCCAGGAGTTTGTTAACCACAAGAAGTCAGTAATTGATGCTCAGTCACTGATTGTAGAATTTCACTTTTTCCTGGAAGATAAAGTTAGATCATATCTTTCAATCAGGACACTTGACTTAATGTAAAAGAATCAATACAGCGGCACCACCTACCAGCATAAATATTTTCTTGCATGGCTATAGGCAGGTGACTGTGAAATCATATATGTTCTTCCAGTTTGCACTGGGTAACTGAGAAGCTGCTTATTTATTAATTATTGAGAAAGTGAAATTTTACATTTCTTTCTCATAGGTAGATTTGGTCATCATGCCTTGTTATTGGGTGTAGTAAAGAGGAATGGCAGGCTGTGTTCCTGCCTGGATCCTAGCTAGCTTAACCCTGAAAGAATCACAGAAACTGTATTCATTTAAACACTGCCTGGCCCATTAGTGATATCCTCTTACTGGCTAACTCCCACATCTTGATTAACCAATTTCTATTAATCTGTATTCACCATGATGTCATGGCTTACCAGGAAGATTTTAACCTACGTCCATCTCAGGTCAGAGAGCCATGACATCTACCTGACATCCTTCTACCCAGCATCCTGTTCTGTTTACTCAGCCTACCTAATTTTCTGCCCTATCAAAAAGACAAGGCAGTTTCTTTATTTAACCAATGAAGTCAACACAAAACAGAAGACACTCCTACATCATTTCCCCTTTTTTGTTTAAACAAAAAGGAAGGCTTTAAATTTAACATAGTAAAATTGCATATAACAAAACAGTTATCAAGCAATAATTACAGTTACAATATTTATATCTATTTTATCTTTTATCATAACAATGGAAAACTATAACTACATTCCCTCCAAAAATGGACTATGGGTATTTTATTTGGTTTTTTTGTTTGTTTGTTTGTTTGTTTTTGTTTTTTAAAGAGGGGGAAGTAGTGTGGGAGAATTGTCTGTATTCTGTCAATCATGTTTTGAAGTATAGGTCGGTCAACCAGACAGGAAGTAGAGGTGGGGTGATGAGAACAGAATTCTGGGAAGGAGAAAGCCCATTCCCCCCATTCCTGCCCAGACCACTGAAAAGCAAGATGTAACCTACCCAGTTGAGAAAGGTACCGAGCCATGTGGTTAACATAGATAAGAATAATGGGTTAATATAAGCTACAAGTGCTAATAAGAAGCCTGAGCTAATGGGCCAATCAGTTTTATAACTTATGGAGATCTCTATGTGATGTTCTCTGGAACTAAATGGCTGGGGGACTGGGCATGGCAGAAACCCAAATAATCAGGCCCCTCATGTTACAATTGGGTAGCCTATTAAGTAAGACTGATGTTAAAAATAGAAGAAAGAGAAAAAAGTTTTTTGTAGGTCTTTGTGCTTCTAACTTGGTGGTATTGATTATTTTTCTCCCTAGTAGCATACAAAGTATCTGTTAGCACCATGAATGCCCACCTGTAGGGATAAAGCTTCTAGGTTGGCAAATGCTTTATTTCTCCATATTCAATAATATTAGTACGCTGTGTCATCAGAAATAAGGTCTTACCATAAGATTATGAAGGATAAGGAGTAACGTGTAATGTTTGTGGGGATATAAGACCCACTTGACTGGAGTTAGATGGAATCTCAAAGTAGTTTCAATTTGTATTTCCTGATAAACTTTTATAATAGTTACATGAATGTTACAAGGGGAACTATCCACAAATTAGATTTAAGGCCTACTCTATGAATGTCTGTACCTTACACTGCTAAAGTTGCCAAGAATGGGAGAAAGAGATAGATCAAAAGCCTAGAGGAAAACCTACTAATACTATTCTGCTAAAGGTACATAGCAATAAAATGGCTCCTAATGTCTTTCTGCTGTATCATAGGTCAGTACATCACTTTATTAGAAAAGTCTCTTCTTGCAATAGATGAAAATAAACACTATCTATAACTGGACAATGTACAAAGAGTGAAAATTTGGAACAGCCCTAACCAGGATGTTTTTTTTTTTTTTAAATCAAACCTATTCCCTCAAGGTTTAGGGACCAAAGAGGAAGAAGAGTTGAAAAGATTGTTTTAGTCAGAGGTGGGGAATGACATAAAAAAACCCCACCACATTGTTCAGACTATCAGAACTGCTACACATTAATCCACAGAAACTGTGGCAACATGCATAAGACAAACACAATTCCAAAATAAGTAAAATCTCATCACCAAAAAGAAGTAGAAACAAAATCCCACACATAACCAAGTTGTGATTTGCAATTGATGCCTTGTAGGAAAGGAAAACTATTTTTTTCAAAAGAGTATCAGACTTCTGAGTGGGACTGAACCAACTACCGAGGCCAGAGTGGGACTGAGGAAGCAAGCTCCACGGGAGTGGGAGCCAGGAGTCAATCCAGTCCTGGGACACTGGTGGAACCAGGACTGAGCCAGCAACTTGGCCCAGAACAGACTGGAGACAGTGAACTGCATCAGGACAGGTACAGGAGAGTAATCACTGAGCAAGTGAGACAGAGACAGAGACCACTGAGAGTCCACACATGAATCTGGGAACTTCAAGGGAGTAGACCTAAGCCAGGACCCCTGTGGGTCTGGGCTTGAGTCTAGGACCTCCTAAGGACTAGGCCAAAGCCAGGACCTCTGCCAGCCTGGTCATGAATCTGGGACCTCTGAGGGAGTAGACAGGAACCAGAGATCTCTACAGGGCCAGGCATGAGACTGGGACCTCAGAGGGAATAAGCCTGAGTTAGGACCTCCGTGGGTCTGGGTGTTGGTCTGGGACATCATAAGGAATAGGCAGGAACCTGAAACCTCTGCTGGTCCAAGCACAAATCTGGTATCTCTGAGGGAGTAAGCCTGAGCCAGATCCTCTGTGGTTCTGGCTGCACGTGAGCCTGGGAACTCCGGAGCAGTAGACCAGAACCAGAAACTTTTGTAGGACCAACTCCAAGTCAAGGACCTCTGCAGGAGAGTACTCAGACCAGCATTTACAAAATCAGGTCAAACCCAGTCCTGAAAAATCAAACTCCAAGAGAGCAGAGCAAAGCCCCAGGAGCACTGAGCTATATCCAAGAATACAGAGTAACCAACAGGGTAACAAGAATTGTGGCACTGACTATACCATGATGAACAACCATCTGAGCTTTGGATTCACTGGCACCTAGAAAATTACTCAACAGAATCACAGACAGCCCCAACCACACCAATTAGAGGAAAAGATGAGTAGAAAAGGTAAGAACACACACAACACCACAAAGAACAACACAAACACCAGTAAAACCTAAAGTCTCTACAACAGCAAGACTTGAACAACCAAATATAAATGAAGCAGAAGAAATGACCTAAAAAATAACTTCAGGAGAATTTTTAAAACTCTTAAAGAGGAAATGAGAAATTCTCTCCAAGAAATGGAGGAAAAGACAAAGGAAAAAAATGGAAGGCATCCGCAAATTTCTTAAAAAAATCCAAGAAAATAAAATCAAATGTATGAAAGAAACTATTCAAGTCTTGAAAACTGAAATAGAGACAAAAAGGAAAAAAACAATCCAAGGGAATTATAGAAACAGAAATCATGTCAAAACAATCAAAAACCATAAACTCAAGCATAAACAGCAGAATGCAAGAGATGAAAGAGAGAATCTCAAGTGCTGAAGATATAATAGAGGAAATATACTCGTCAGTCAAAAAAAAAAACATTAAATCTAACTAAAGTTTAACACAAAATATCTATGAAATATAGAACACCTATAAGGCCAAATCTAAAAATAATAAGTAAAGAAGAAGGAGAAGTTCAACTAAAAAGCATAGAAACTATATTTAACAAAATCATAGAAGAAAACTTTCCCAACCTAAAGAAAGATATGCCTATGAAGATACAAGAAGCTTATAGAACACCAAATAGACTGGATCCAAAATAAGACCCCTCACCACATAATAATCAAAACACTAAACATACAAAATAAAGAAATGATATTAAGAGCTGCAAAGGAAAAAGGCCAAGTAACATATAAAGGTAGATCTATCAGTATTACACCTGACTTCTCATTGGAGACAATTAAAGCCAGAAGGTCATGGTCAAGTGTTATGCAGACATTAAGAGACCACAGATGCCAGCACAGACTACTATGCCCAGTAAAACATTCAATCACCATAGAAGAACAAAACAATATATTCCATGACATCTAGATTTCACCAACACCAAGCCACAAACCCAGCACTAGACAAAAAACTAGAATGAAAACTTGAACATAAGGAAGATGGCTATACCAACAAAAACACAGACAATTGATGGTCTCATAGCAGCAAATATCAAAGAAGGGAAAAGCGCACAAATTAGCATCATCAACAATGAAAGGTAAATAAAATCTAACACGAGATAGCAATCACTGGTCATTAATATACCTTAATGTAAATGGACTCTATTCACCTATAAAAAGGCACAGACTAACAGATTGGATATGAAAATAGAATCAATCCTTCTTCTGCATACAAAAAAAAAAAAAAAACACATCTCAAACTCAAAGACAGACATTGTCTCAGAATAAAGAGTTGGAAAAAATATAGCAATCAAATGGATGTAGGAAACAAGTGGGTGTAGCTATTTTAATATCTAAAAAAATTAGACTTCAAGTTAAAATTAATTAAAAGAGAAAAAGAAGGTCATTACATATTTGTCACAGGAAAAATCCATCAAGTGGAAATGTCAATACTGAACATCTATGCCCCAAATACAAGGACACACTAATATGTAAAAGAAACACTTCTAACCCCCACACACTAAAGGTAGGAGACTTCAACACTCCTCTCTCATCACTGGACAGGTCAGTCAGACAAAAAAAAATCAACAGAGAAATAAGGGAAATAACAGAGTTTATGAATCAAATGAACTTAATAAATATCTAGAGTATATTCCATCTAAACAGAAAAGAATATACCTTTTTCTCAGCACCTCATGGAACCTTCTCAAAAATTGACCACATATTTGGTAATAAAACAAACCCCAAAAATACAAAAAAAAATGGAATAACCCAATATACCTTATCAGACCACCATGGTATAAAACTAGAAATCAACATCAATACTAATTCCAGAAAATCCACAAACACATGAAATTAAATAATACTTACCTGAGTCATCATTGTGTCTAGGAAGAAATAAAGAGAGAAATTAAAGATTTCCTAAAATTCCATGAAAATGACCACACAACATACCCACATTTATGAGACACAATTAAGGCAGTGTTAAGATGAAAGTTCATAGCACTAAATGCCTAAAGAAGCTGGAAAAATTCCACACTAGTGAATTAGCAAAATATTTGAAAACTTTAGAACAAAAAGAAGCAAACTCACTTAAGACAACTAGACAGCAGAGGCAGGAAATAACCAAATTGAAAGTTGAAATCAACAAAATAGAAACAAAGAAAACAATACAAAGAATCAAAGAGAAAAAGAGTTGGTTCTTGGACAAAATAAACAAATTAGACAAATCTTCATCCAAACTAACAAAAAGGCAGAGAGAGACTATCTAATGTAACAAAATCAGAAATGAAAAGGGTGACATAATAACAGACACGGACGAAATATACAGAATCATCAGGTCATATTTCGAAAACCTGTACTCCACAAAATTGGAAAACTTAAAGGAAATGGACTACTGTCTGAATAAATATCACTTACCAAAATTAAATCAAGACCAAATAAACAAATTAAACAGGCCTATAACTTCTGAAGAACTAGAAACAGTCATTAAAATTCTCCTAACCAAAAAGAGCTCAGGACCAGATGATTTCAGCTCAGAATTATACAAGACTTTCAAAGAAGAACTAATACCAATACTCCTCAAATCAATGCACACAATGGAATCAGAAGGAACATTGCCAATTTCTTATCATGAGGCTAAAATTACCTTGATACCCAAATTACAGAGAGACATTACTATGAAAGAGAATTAGAGACCAATCTTACTCATGAGCATTGATGCAAAAATTACTAAATAAAATACTGGAAAATCGAATCCAAGAACATATCTGAACCATCATCCACAATGATCAAGTCAGCTTCATCCCAGAGATGTAGGAATGGTTTATCATACAAAAATCTGTCAATGTAATCCACCATATAAACAAACTGAAAATAACCACATGATCATCTCATTAGATGTCAAAAAAGTTTTTGACAAAATACAACATCCCTTCATAATAAAGGTCTTGGAGAGAGCAGAGATACAAGGAATATACATAAACATAATAAAGACAATGTACAGCAAGCCAACAGCCAACATCAAACTAAATGGAGAGAAACTCCCAGCAATTCCACTGAAATCAGGAGCAAGACCAGGTTGTCCACATTGGCTTGTGGCGTGGCAGAGCAGAATACTGAAAGGTGGGAAATTCAAGCAGAAATAGAGGAGGAAAGAAGGCAGGGTCAGGCAGACACCATGCAGCCACCCAAGAAGCAATATGTGAGGTAACAAAGCAAGATGTGAGTTTTATGGTAAAATGTAAAATAATAGAAGTGGGTTAATTTAAGATGTAAGGATTACCTAATAAGAAGCCTGAGCTAATAGGCCAAAGATTATCTAATAAATATTAAGCCTCAGAGTGGTTATTTCATAAGTGGCTTTGGGACCAGATGGGCAGAGAAAACCTGGTCCAGGGGGACCAGTGGGATGGAGAATATTTGTAGGTTCATGTCGTTTATTAAATGTTCTGATTTGACCCTCATAGAGCGATGCCCTTCTTCAGATCATAATTCTCTGGGGCCCCAAAAATGTACCTGGTAGAACACATTCTTTTCCAGATTTTTCTTCAAATACTTAGAACCTAAAATTTCCTGCTTCTTTAACCTAGACTTGGCTTACAAAACTGGATCTCTCTGATTTCTTTCACTGGTAATGCAGTGATATCTTATGAATACTCAAATGAAAGAAAAGTTAGTTTTTTTTCAGATTTTGAAGCTCCTAATGAAAGTTGGCACATTAGCAAAACAGAAGAGTCATTCATTAAGGAGGCAGGGACTAAGAATAATGAGATCATCTGGGAGGTGCATGTATACACTGAGGACTTGAGGACGAGTGATTTGTTTTCACATAGCTTAAATTACCTTGGCCAGCCTCCTAGAAAGAAAGATAACACCACCAGAATTAACTTTATGACAAGTGAAAATCTAAATACCCAAGACTTTCACTGGAAATTGCAATGGTCTAAATTGTGCTCACTGAAGAAATCTTTCTTCAGAAGACCAATAAAATGATAACTTTCCCTCCTGCCTTCTGGGTCTCCATAATGATCTTATTTGCAATCAGAAGACTTTGACACCAATGCCATGGAATTTTTTTTTCTTTCTTGCTTGGTTTTGGTGTCATTCTCAAAGACTTTTTCTTAAAGAGGACATCAAAAATCTGAAAATTTTTATTACTTACTGGTTATATGAAACATAATTGCTAAATAGAGGTTATTTATCTTTGACAAGTTGGTTTATCATGAGTTACATTGGCCAAGCATTTTCCCAGCATGCATTTGTTTCTTATTTTGAACCTTCTCATAGCCAAAAAAGTCTGTGATTTTATATAGGTTATTAGATATGGGTTATGTGAGAGAAGAGGGCATTATGTCCTAAGAGATAGAGTTTTAGGCAGTTGTGGGTCACCTGACATGGATACTAGGAACCTAACTCAGGTTCTCTGCAAGAGCAATGCATCTTCTAACCACTAGGCTATCTCTCCAGCCCTGGAGTTTTTGAAAATTTCTCATGTCTTAAAATAAAAATTTAATTGCTGTGACAAGATTGAAAGACAGTTATTCAATCATCTTTCTGATATTTGGTAAGTGCATATCCTATGAGAAAGCACTAGTCTTTCCCTGATAAGGTTTCTTATTTTTTAACTTTTATTTTTCTCTCATATAATACATTTCAACCACAGTTTCCCCTCCCTCCACTACTCCCACTCCTTCCCCCACCTCCCCTCTCACCTAGAACAACTGCTCCATGTCCCCTCCAAAAAAAGAACAGACCTCCCAGGAATATCTATTGAACATGACCTAATAAGATACAGTAAAAGTAGATACAAATACTCATAAGAAGGCTGGACAAGACAAAGGAGTTGGGGGGGGGGAAGGGTTTCAAACACAGGCAAAAGTTTCAGACTCTGGAAGTCCTACAGAACTCCAAGTTACACAGTCATAAATTAAGTGAAAAGGACCTGGTATAGACACAATAGGGTCCATATTTGTCACTTCAGTCTCTGTGAGCACATCTGATCCCTGAAAAAACTTGACAACAACAAACCAAATGATTTAATCTAAAAAATGGGTTATGTCATACTGAGTGAAATAACCCAGACCTAGAAGGACAGACATGATTGGTGCCTAGCCCTATTTCCATCAGAGGAGCATCATCCATGAACTGATAGGAGTTGAAGCAGATACCCACAGTCAAACACTAGGTGAAGCCAGAAAAACACACACACACACACACACACACACACACAAAAGAGGGGGAAGGATGGATTGTATGAAATTTCTTATTGTAAAGACAGGAATAAGCAGAACATAATGGTATGGTCCATGCCTTTTGTCCTACACACACAAAGGGAATTGAGGATTCAAGGCTGCTCTGAGCAGTATAGTGAGAATCCATCTCTTGTCCACAGAAAACTAAAGCAGGAAGAACTGGAAAATAATCACATATTAGTATTTTCCTAGGTGCGTTTAAAGATACAAAAACTTTTGGCACAAGCATCTATAAGGCATAAAAGCTTACTTTTTGTCCCTGCCTTGTGCTTTTTATATACTATTCACGTGATAAATACTGGTTCCGTTGAATTCGGTTGTTGTAACAAAGAAGAAATATGTAAAAATTTGTATTACCCTCATTGCTACATAGACCTGGAAAGTGATTAGGATTTGGGTTATGGTTAGGGTTAGGGTTAAAGTTAGGGTCAGGGTTATGGAGCAGTTATTGACCTGATTGTAATCTCATAAACTCTCATTTGTGGTCACTAACCCCAAACTGTGACAGCACTACTAACAGTTAAGGAAGTATTTTCATAATATTTGTATTAATAAAACTTTCCTGAAATATTTCATACTCCCTGTTCTTTCCTTCCATTTCAAATTTGAGCATTTCTGCTATCCTGACTGGGTTTGGTATTGCCTGGGACAGTATATCAATAGAATTCTGTACTTCCTTAAAGGTTAATTCACTGTAGATAGAGAAACGGAAGCAGGGCTATGTCTAGCACTTATCCTTTTAACTGGTTTATTCTTCTAAGACATTTGCATAAATGTGTTTCAACAATTGATTTTATACTGTGTATTTTCTGAGATGGAAATTAGTTTTTCAATTTTCTGTCTCATCATTTTATTTTAGATGATCACGTTCTTGTGAATTAAAAGTGCATTACTGTTTGGATTCTGTGTAGTTTCATCTACTCAGTTTGAGGATGGAATCATTAACCTTTTACTACCGATGTATTTTGATGTACTGAGTAGATTTCCCCTTGGGGGAAGACAGTCGAAAGACAGTAATTGTCAGAGAGGAATGTTGCTCAAGGGGGATATATTTGATTAAGAAGCACACACTGTGGCATGCCTCTGGAATTTTTCTGTATGTGTTTTAAAATCATTCCTTTTTCTGTATAAGACAGCTGTTGTTATAAATATTAAAAAAATAGGCAGTTTAGCATCACATGATCTAAGAATAGACCAGATACCAAGTGGCCAGTCTCATCTACATAACAAGTTCCAGGCTAATAAGCGATACAAAGTCAGATTTGTCTCTAAAGAGGGTGTGTACCAGGACACCAGCAGTGTGACTTAGTAGGTACCAGTTCTTGCAGTCAAACCTAGAGACTAGAGTTTTGTTAGAAAGTGAAAACTGACTCCTACAAATTCTCCTGTGACCACACATGTTCCATAGCATGACTGGTCACCACAACAAATGTAGTAAAAATTTAAAAAACAAGAAAGAATTGTAACCATGTGACAATCACTTGCCTGACTTATTTTCATGTATCTTCAACTATTTGATCAGATACTGTGATGAACTTCCAAATGTGAATTGTCTCTATGTTCTTTCTAAATATTTATCACTGTACAACTAAGAGTCGATCTAGAGTGTTTCTTGTAACAGTCTATTTTAAATTCGTACTACATTTTCATAACTGAGAAGGGCCTATTTCAGCACATTTCTACTTGAATTAATGTGTTTGTGCAGGAAAGTCAGTGAAAGGAAACAATCATTTCATAAAAAAATTATGGTATTTGTTATTTATATTTTATATTTCTGACTTTAATTGATTGTAAGAACTGAAAAACTTGGGTATTATTTGCTAAAGTAATATCAACTTTTCAGCAAGCCATTTCCTGAAGAAAGATTCTATATTTTATAAATAATATGTTATAATAATGCTACTTTCAGAATATGATTAAGAGGTTAGAAAAAAATAGACAATTGCAGATTTTATAATGTGGTTATAAATCCTGAGATGTTAATACATAGCACAGTTTGGCTATGTTTCCAGGATCACTGAAGGCTTGTTCTATAGTGTTCAGCAGTATTTTAAGTTGGTGAAACCTGTAAGGGGTGACATTAAGGTTTCAAGTCTACGATCATAGATGCCACCCTTGAGTACTATGCCCAGGAAAAATTTTCAGCCACTATAAATTGAGAAAAACAAGATATTCCATGATAAAGTCAAATTTACAAAAATATCTGTCCACAAATCCAGCCTACAGAAGGTACTAAAAGGAAAACTTAAACCAAAGAGGTCAACTATATCCAGGAAAGTAAGGCAACAAATAATCCTGCACCAGCATAAGTCAAAGAACAAAAACATACACACACATACACGCACACATGACCACCATCAACAACTACAACAAAATAACAAGAATTAGCAATAATTAGTCATTGTTATCTATCAATATCAGTGGACTCACTTCCTAAATAAAAAGAGACAAACTGAAAACTTGGATGCAAAAACAAGATGTATTCTTCTGCTGCATATAAGNTCGATGTACAAATAAGAAAACACAGGATAACAGAATGGAAAAAATCAGCCATCTATTTGCTCCCTACACACACATACATATATCATCAAAGATAAACATTACCTCAGAATAAAGGCTTGGAAAAAGAGTTTCTGATCAAATGGACCTAACAAGCAAGCATATGTAGCTATAACAATATCCAACAAAATAGACTTTAAAGCAAAGTTATTCAAAATAGATGGAGAAGAACTTTTCATACTCCTCAAAGGAAAAACCCATCAAGATGTTTCTATGCCACAAACAATAGGATACCCACATTTGTAAAAGAAACATTACTGAAGCTTAAGTCAAATCTTGACTTTGAAAAACTACTAGGGGGAGATTTCAATGCCACATTCGCATGAGTGGACAGGTCATCTAGACAAAAACTAAACAGAGAAAAAAATGGAGCCAACAGATGTTATGATCAAAATGGACCTAATAGAATATGTCACCCAAACACAAAAGAAGACACTTTTTCTTAGCACCAGATAGAACATTCTGAAAAATTATCCACATACTTGGTCTTAAAGTAAATCTCAAGAGATATAAGACAATTGAAATAACTCCCTGTAATTTATCAGACTGTTATGAATTAATACTGGATTTTTAATAACAACAGAAACAACAGGAAGCCTAAAAATTCATGGAAACTGAACAACTCTCTACTGAATTACAAGTGGGTAAAGTCAGAAATAAAGTAAGACATTAACGCGTTCCTAGAATTCAAGGAAAATGAATGAACAACATACCCAAATATATGAGACACAATGAAAGAGGTGCCAAGAGGAATTTTCTTAGGACTAAGTGATTTTATAAAGAATTTGGAGGGTTCTCATCCTAGTGACTTAGCACACCTGAAAGCTCTATAACAAAAAAGAAATGGACATACCCAAGAGGAATAGATGACAAGAAACTATAAAACTGAGAAATAAAATCAAGTAAGTAGAAATACTGAGAAAAATACAAAGTCAAAGAAAGAAAGAGTTGTTTCTTTGAGAAAATGAACAAGATAGAAAAACCCTTATCTAAATTAATTAAAATATACAGCAAGATTATCCAAATTAACAAAATCAGAAATAAAAAGGAGGACATAGAAAATACTGAGTATAGTTAGAAAATAAATAGTTCAGGGCTGGAGAGATGGCTCAGTAGTTAAGAGCACTGCCTGCTCTTCCAAAGGTCCTGAGTTCAATTCCCAGCAACCACATGGTGGTTACCTGAAATGAGTTCTGGTGCCCTTTTCTGGCCTGCAGGCATACATGCAAGCAGACCACTGTATACTTAATAAATAAATATATATTTTAAAATAAATTAAAAATTCAATAGATCATAGTTCAAAAACCTGTATTCCACAAAATTAGAAAATCTGAAATAGACAAGTTACGTGATAGATACCACTTACCAAATTTAGTCAAAGATGAGATAAACCATTTAAAATGACCCTTAAGGAAATAGAAGCAGTCATTAAAATTCTCCCAACTCCCCTCAAAATAAATGAAAGACCAGGGACAGATGGTTTTAGCTCAGAATTTTAGCAGACTTTCAAAGAAGAGGTAAAACCAACAATCCTCAAATTTTTCCACAAAATGGAAAGAAAGGAATATTACCAAATTCATTTTATGAGTGCCAAATTTATTCTATGAGGTCACAGTCACCCTGGTACCCAAACCACACACGAATACAACAAGCAAAGATAATTGCTAACCAATCTTTCTCATGAATATTGATGCAAAAATACTCAATGAAATACTTGAATGCATCAAAAACGTGATCCACCATGATCTGTATGCTTCATCCCAGAGATGCAGGGATGATTTAAGATAAAAAAAAAAAAAATTGTCAGTGTAATCCATAGTCTAATCAAACTGAAAAAAAAATAAGTGATCCTCTCATTAGATACTGAAACAAACCTTTGATAAATTACTACACTTCTTTATGATAAAAGTTTTGGAGACATCTGTCATTCAAAGGACCTACATAAACAAAATAAAGGCCATATATAGCTAGCCTATAGTCAACATCAAATTATATGGAAAAAACTCAAAGCAATTTCACTAAAATCAGGAACAATGCAACCTGTCCATTCTATTCATATCGATTCCATATAGTACTTGAAGTGCTACTAGAGCAATAATACAACTAAAAGAAATCAAGAGGCTAAAAATATGAAAGGAAGAAGTCAAAATATCTCTATTTACAGGTACAATAGTATGCATAAGAGACGCCAAAAATTCTACCAGGGAACTTCTAAAACTAATAAATACCTATAGTGAATTGGATGGATATAAGATTAATCAAAAAAAATATTTATCAGTAGCCTTCCTATATCTGAACAGTAAAGGGTTTGAGAAAGGAATAAAGCAATCAACACCTTTAGACAAGTTCAGGGGTCATTTTTCTGCCGGTACTGCATGTCCAGTTCAGCAGTTCAAGCAAGAGAAGTTTCTTGACCAAATGGCTAGCAAACTCCAAAAGGAGCCTCTTCAATGCTCATCTTCCTCTTGAAGTAAATTGGTGTTGCCAGGAGAAAATTTGTCTCATTGTCATGAAAAGTCCTAAACTTTCAAAGCATTTTTAATGCCATATTCTGAAGGTCTCTTAAAGACTTGAAGAATACCTGACTTAAATATATCTCTATTCATCCATCTAGAAAATCTAACATGAATACAAGTTTGACTATTAGAGATGACTATCTATTAAGCTATATTTTAATTATATATTACATTTTCAAATAAGCTACACAATCACAATACCCCAATCAAGAGCAGAAATATACAAATACAGTATAACAAAATTTACCTTAAATTTGTATCAATAAACCAAGATTCATACCAATGCAAATTATTCATATCTATATCAGTGCACATGTAAAGGAATACAAATAGATCCATATTTATCACTCTTCACAAAATTCAAGTCCAAGTAGATCAAAGACTTTAAAATAAATTCAGATCCTCTGAACCTGACTGAAGAAATAGTGGGGGAATACTCTTGAGTGTTTTAGCATGGGGAACTTTCTCAAGAACAATGGCAACGGGTTTTTGATTCTACTGGACCTATTGGCTTCGTGGGAGCCTAGGCAGTTTCGTGGATGCTCACCTTACTAGACCTGGATGGAGGTGGGTGGTCCTTGGACTTCCCACAGGGCAGAGAACCCTGATTGCTTTTTGGGTTGACGAGGGAAGGGGACTTGATTGGAGGAGGGGGAGGGAAAGGGGAGGCGGCGGTGGGGAAGAGACAGAAATCTTTAATAAATAAATAAATAAATTTTAAAAAAAAGAACACCAATAGTGCGGGCACTAAGACCAACAATTACCAAATGGGACACTATAAAACTAAATGCTTCTGTAAAGCAAAAGACACTGCCAACCAAGCAAAATGGCAGTCTACACAATGGAAAAATATCTTTAGCATCCCCACATTTAACAGAGGGCTGATTTCCAAAATACGTAAAGAAATCAATAAAAGAAACATGAAAAAAACAAACAACCCAATTAAGAAATGAGATATACATCAAAACAATAAATTCTCAAAAGAAAAATCTCAAATCACTGAGAAACCCTTCAAAGTGTTCATTGTACTTAGCCATCATGGAAATGCAGATTAAAAGTACTTTGAGATTCCATCTTATACCTGTGAGAATGACTAAGATCAAAAACACAAGTGACAGTTTATGCTGAAGAGGATGTGGAGCAAGAACACTCCTCTATTGTTGGTGGGAATGCAAACTTGTAGAGCCTCAATGTGGTCGTTTTTAAAATACTAGGAATTGTTGTACGCCAAGATCCAATTATACAACTCAAAGGATGCTCCATCCTAGTACAAGTATACTTTCTCAGTAATGTTCATAGAATCTTTATTTGTAATAATCAGAACAACCTAAATGTCCCTCAACAAACAAAAAAAATAGATGAAGAATATGTAGTATATTTACATGGTGGACTGTTATTCAGCTGTTAAAATCAATGATATGGAACTTGAAGGCAAATGGGTGGAACTATAAAAAATCATCCTGATTGAGGTAACACAGACCCAGAATGTCAAACAAGGTATTTGCTCACTCATAAGTGGATATTAGCTGTAACAGATAATCGTGCTACAATTCACAGACTAAGATAAGTGATGTAATAATAAGGGTTCAATGGGGAAAGCTTGGATCTCCTTGCAAACGGGAAATAGAGCATATTTTGTGGGTTGACTGGTGGTGGGTGGGGGAATGGGAACATAAATGATAATGTGGGGGGAAGTATTGAAAGAAAAGAATGGAAAGAGGGGCTATTTTGGCTTGAGTTAGAAACCTGGTGCAAGGCAAACTCTCTGGAACCTATCAGGAAAATTCCATCTAAGACTCCTGACAATAGGAGATAAGTAGCCATAACTGGTCATCTCCCCTAACCAGGCATGACCTCCAGTGGAAGGAGTAAGACACCAATCCAGCCACGTAACCTATGACCTACAGGTTGTTCTGCCTATGGGATGGGCTGGGGCAAGGGAGAGGACAGAGATGTGGGAGTGGTCAACCAATGGCTGACCCAATCTGAGACCCATGCTGTGAGAGTGAGCACACCCCTAACACTGCCTGGAGCTCCAAGACCCAGAGGCTGAATGGCCCAGAAACCTAAGATGCCTGGAGAAAAAGATGCTAATGTAATGATTTCTAATGATATTCTGCTATACTCATAGAATGGTGCCTAGCTCAATTGTCAGAAAAGCTTCATCCAGCTAGTGATGGAAGCAGATGCAGAGACCCGCAGGCAAACAATAGGCTGAGCTCACAGAATCCTGCTGAAGAGAAAGAGTAAGTATTGTATGAGTCGGTGGAGTCAAGGACTTCCCAAGAAAACGCACAGTATTGACTATTCTGAGCTCCAGGAGCCTACATGGGACTGACCTATGTGCTCTGCATACATGTGACAGTTGTATAGCTTGACCTTCTTATAGGATTCCTAAGGATGAGAGCAAAAGCTTTTGGGACCCTATTGCTCATATTGGTTTGCCTTGCCCAGCCTTAATGCAAGGGAAAGTGTTTAGTCTTCCTGTAACGTAATATGTCATATTTTGTTGATAAACATGGGACACCTGCCATTTTTTTTAATAGAAATGGATGAGGAAAGAATTGGGGAAGGCAGAGAGGAGGTGAGGGAGGGCCTGGGAGGAGAAGAGGAAGAAGAAATTGGGGTCTGGATGCAAAATAAATACTTTTGAAATTAAAAAAAAATAAGATCAGAAACACTTAATGTCTTTTTTTTTGTCACAACCATATTATTTGCTTTTCTGATACTAAATAGTAAATATTATGATTAATTTCTTGTTGTTACCAGATTATCCTTTGAAATCATTTTTCTGGAAAAGTTTTCTATACCCGTTGTGGGAGGCTGCTTGTTTGTTCCCGGCCACTTAGACCCAAAATAATCACTAAGAAACTATATTATTTGGAATAGTGTTTGGCCAATAGCTTAAGGGCATTGCTGGCTAGCTCTAATATTCTAAACTAACCCATCTTTATGAACCTGTGCATCACCAAGAGGTCAAGGCCTACAGGCAACGTTTCAGTGAGCTCCAGTGGAGGTGTGGGTCTCCCACTGCAGCTGTAGGGCTGCTCTATCACTCCTCCTACTCTCTCCTCCTCCATCTGCTTGGAACTTCTGCCTCACCTTTCTTTTAAGCCACTGGCCATAACAGCTTTATTCATTAACCAATAAAAGCAAAACATAGACAGAAGGCCTCCCACACCATACCCTTATCTGGCTTCCCATAACATATGTCACCCATAAACTATGTTGCCCCATTGTTACTTTAACAGATTGAAGGTTTCATATCTCTTCAATTTTCTTTTATGTCCCTCTTTATCATGTCTGTCTAACACCTCATTTAGTAAATTGTCCATAGCTTGTCATCACCCAGATCATGATTTTTCTATGGGCATTTGTACTTATTGTGCAGAGGATTGATGCAAGTTACTCAATGACCTCTATTTCCCAATTCTTACTGTCCACGTGACACTAGCTTACTACATTTTATTTTTCAATATGTGCTAATATATTCTTTATAATTAACAGCATGAGAAGCCAATAAAGTGAGAAATGAATGCTGGATATAGATGTCAAGCAAGGTATTAAAAGACACAAATAGCAAGTCATCTTCATATACATCCATGTGTTTTATGTTTTATGTTTTAATTTATATCAATGGGAATCACTTGTGCTGTTTCTTGGTGCTGGGAGATCAGCAGACATATTGTGTGCTGTTTCCATGCTTGGGTCCGATTCATTCCTTTTCACATTTCCTAATTTTTTCCTACTCAGATATCACACAAACAGCATTGACAATGCCACCTATACCTAAGAAAAATGAAACTAAAACCTTGAAAGGCATTCAACTCATAACTGACGATGAGAAACTGATGGCCAGAAACTGTGCTTTTGACTGCAGTCTGGAAGAAAGAAATAATTCTACAGTTATCACATTGTGGGACCTTTTTGTTATTGCATGCTTGCACACAAGACACAATTTTACCTTCTCTTTCTCTGTGTATAATTTGAGTAATTCCTGGGTATTGAAACTAGGACTTTGTGCAATCTACCACAGAATGACAATCCAGTATCTTAACTCTTTCAAAAGCAAACTACTACGCATCAAACTCTTTACTTCTCCCTTTTTCATGTACTTTCCATGAACTTTCTTAGTGTGTGATTGGTAAGAAAGCCGAGAAGTTCATATCAAATATCTAAATATTTTATAGATTAGAATCATTTCTCCAAAACTTTTAAGGAAAAGACCTGCCTGGCACTTTCAAGGCCTGAGCAGCAGAGGACACAGATGGTTCCTCCTATACCTTGTTGTCTAGAGGGGCCACCGGGCACTTTCTAGGCCTCAGTGGTGGGTGGAGGACACAAATGGCTCCCAGACACACACCTTGTGATCATGCAGAACCCACCAGGACCCACTTGGCACCAACGGCTCCAGGTAGCCTCTGATCATCATGCATGTTCTTTCTAAGCCTGGGCACAGGAGAAATGAAAAGCAACACCTTCATGCCATGCAGAGAACTTTTAGTTTTGATTCCTTTGACTTTAGAAGTTTTGCTCCTAGATATCATCACAAATGCCTGTGAAAATGTACAAAGTGCTATATTCTGTGTCAGAGAAGTAATTCTAACACAGACCAAAGTGAATAATCTTTCTTAAAAAAGAAAGCACACCACAAACTTTACTGGGATTCCAGCCGACAAAGAGAAAACCCATTCAGCTGGCAAACTCATTTGTTCACACAGATTGGATTATAAAAACAAACTAAGGTCTAAATATCAAGTAGATGGCTATTTCTAAAATAGAGCCCACATGTTTGAAATGTTTTGTATTATACTCATGATTAATGGTTGTGATCCTGTTTAGCAAAGTTCTCTCTATCTTAATTTCTAAAATGCTTCTCTAGTTTTGCAAAAAAAAAATGTAATACTCTTATACAATTTTTTGTGATTAAACCAAAACCCAGATCTTAAAACTGAGCATAAACTTAATAACTCCAGATAGAAAAGAGTCAGATGATTTTTTAAAGGAAAAAGCATTATTAACTAGAATTTTGAAAGAAATACAAAATAATCATTATTCTGAAGTATCAGGACTTTGCTAAAGTACCATTGCTGTTCTAGAAAGTATATTATTAAAGACCTAATTATAATTCCACTGAGGTTGTGCCAGTTTTATGAAGCATATGTGATATGCAAAGGAATTAAGGTTTAATGTAACAGAATGCTTGCAAAATATGCTAGCTATGTGTTATGGGAGATCTGGAGGAACCTGAAAGGCATAATCTGTGACTACAAGGGCTTTAACAGATGTGTTATTAAAGGAGCATGCCCATGAGAACAGGAAAGAAACTATGATGAAGAGATAAATTTATTGTGCTAGCACATTCTGTACAATTAACACCACAGGCAGTCAACAAAGTGAGAAACTGGTGTTGAATACAGTTGCCAAAAAAAGTTTTTTTAAAAAAAATCCTAGAAGATAGTCCATTTTCATAGAAATCTATGTGTTTTTGTTTTAGCTTTAAAGACAAAAAATTAAAAATAGATGCCTAAAGACTGGTGATAATTTCTTTTTGTTTTTGTATTCCAATCTATTTCCCCTCCCTCGCATCTTCACAGCCCCACTTCCATCCCCTCTCCCTCACACTCCTTCGACTCTTTCTCCACTATTTCTCTTCAGATATAGGTGAGCATCCCATGAATATTAACCTTCCTAGGTTAACAAGTTGAAGTGAGACTAAGCACCTCATCTTCTATTAAGGCTGCACGAGGACATCTGGGAGGAGGAATGGGCACCAAAAGCATGGAACAGAGTCAGAGACTTCCCCTGTTCTCCCTGTTAGGTGTTTCACATGAACACCAAGTCACATAATTGTAAAGTATATACAGAAGGCATGGGTAAGTCCCAAGCAGGCTCCCTTGTTGTTGGATTGGTCTCTGTGAAGTCCCATGAGCACAGATTAGTTGGCTCTGTGGGTTTTCTTAGAGTTCCCTTGATCCCATTGGTTCCTACAGTCATTCCTCCCCCTCTTCTGCAGGATTCCCTGAGTTCTGCCTAATGTTTGGCTCTTGATCTCTGCATCTCTTTCCATCATTTGCTGGGTAGAGTCTGACTGAAGATAATTGGGCTAGACACCAATTATATGAGTATTGCAGATTATCATTAGGAATCATTTCATTGACTTTCTTTCTCTGACTGTTCATGTTTTGGTAGATCGTATACTCTGGTCCTGGGTGGTTGAGCTCCCTGTCAGGGTATAGGTCTCCAGCTGTGTCAGTCATTAGTTGGTGACTTCCCGTACTTTCAGCACCATCTCTATCCCAGCACATCTTTTAGGTAGAACAAATTGTAGGCCAAAGCCTTTGTGGCAAGGCTGGTGTCCAAGTCCCTATCACTGGAAGTCTTGCCTCATCAAGAAGATGGCCAGTTGAGACTCTGTACTCCCTATTGCTAGCTAGGTCACCCTACCATATTCCTGAGAGATTCCATTGCTCTAAGTTTCTATTCATTTAAGATATGCCCCCAGAATCCAGTTGTCTCTCTCAGGATTCTCGCCCCACCACCATCTCCCAATCTGGTGTTCCTGTTACCATCTTTCTTCCCCCTTCCAGGTGTTCTCCACCATCCAATAGCAATGTTCTTTATATTTCCCCTTCACAGTGAGATTCAGGCTCCTACCCCCAACATGAACCTTCTTGTTATTTAGCTTCTCTGTGTCATAGCAGAGTGTTGCTTTACTTTATGACTAATATTTACTTTTAAGTGAGTACCTACCATGTTTGTCTTTGTGGGTCTAAATTACCTCACTCAAGGTGATTTTTTTTTCTAGTTTCAGACATTTGTTGGCATATATCCTGTTGTCATTACTTTAATAGATGAATAATACTCCACTGTGTAAATGTACATTTTGTTTATCCATTCTTCCATGGAGAAACATATAGTTGGTTTCCAGTTTCTGGCTATTATGAATAAAATAGCACTCGGGAGGCAGAGGCAGGCGGATCTCTGTGAGTTCGAGACCAGCCTGGTCTACAGATCTAGTGCCAGGATAGGCTCCAAAGCCACAGAGAAACCCTGTCTCAAAAAACCAAAAAAAAAAAAAATTGCTATGAACATAGTTGTGCAAGTATTCTTATTGTATGGTGAAGTGTCCTTTTTGTATATATATGCCTGAGAGTGGTATAGCTGAGTCTTGAGGTAATAGAGTTCCAATTTTCTGAAAGCCATTATATTGATTTCCAAAGTGGCTGCACAAGTTTCAATTCCTACCAGCAGTGCAGTTTAAAAGTGTTCCCCTTGCTCGATATCCTTTCCAGCATAAGCCATCACTTGTGTTTTGACCTTAGCCATTCTGAGAGTTATAAGGTGGAATCTCAGAGTCATTTTGGTTGTATTTCTTTTGTGGCAAAGAATGTTGAGCATTTCTTTAAGTGGTTCTTGAACAACAGAGATTCTTCTGTTGAAATTACTGTATTGAGTATTTTGCATCAGAGTTCATGAGAGAAATTGGTTTGTAATTCCCTTTATGGAATCTTTGTGTGGTTTGGTTATCAGGGTGTATATGACCTCAAAATTTGAAATTATGAGTTTTCCTTCTGTTTCTATTTTGTGGAATAATTTGAGGAGTGTTGTGTAATTTGAATAATGTGAAGATTATTATATAATCAGACTTCACTTTGGGCTGTCAGCTCACAAATAATGAAATAGAGACTTATTATTAATTATGGAAACTCAGCCTTAGCTTAGGTTTGTCCCATTAGCTATTACAATTGAAATTAACCTATATTTTTATTAATATATGTTCTACCATGTAATGCAACTCTTACTTTTCACCTCTCGTTTCCTCTCAGTCTGGCTGATGACTCTGGTCTTTTTCCCAGAATCCTCTCTGTTCCTGGAAGTTACAGCTATGCCTCCTACCTAGCCATTGACACTCCACCACTTTATTAAGCAAATCACAGAAATACATCTTCACACAGTGTACAAATATCCCACAACAATATTGATACTAGCTCTTCTTTGAAATTCTGTAAAATTATGGTTCTGGCCTTTTTTGGTTGGGAGACTCTTTCTTTAAATTGCTTATCTGATCTTGATTTAACTTTGGTAAGTTGTTTCTATAAAGAAAATTATCCTTTCCTTTTAGATTTTCCAGTTTTGTAGGGTACACCTTTTTAAAGTAAGGCCTAATGCTTTTTCGAATTTCCACGGTATAACTTGTTATGCTCAACTTTTCATTTCTGATTTTGTTAATANTATATATTCTCTATGACTTTTAGTTTGGTTAAGGGTCTGTCTATCTTGTTGATTTTCTCAAAGAAACAACTCTTTGTTTCAGTGTTTCTCTATATTGTTCTCTTTGTTCTGTTTTATGAATTTCAGTCCTGAATTTGATCACTTCCTGCCTTCTGCTCCTCTTGGATGTGTTATGATTCTTTTTCTTCTTGACCTTTGAAATGTGCTGTTAATTCTCTAGTATGAGAATTCTCTAATTTCTTCATACAGGCGCATAGTGCAAAGAACTTTCCTCTTATCACAGATTTTGTTGTGTCCCATAAGTTTGGATATGTTATGCATTCATTTTCATTTAATTCTAGCAAGTCTTTTATTTCTTTTATTTGTCCCCAGACCCACTGGCAATTTAGTAGAGAGTTTTTCAGTTTCCAATTTTCATGTATCTGCTGAGACTTTCTTTGTGACTGAGTATAAGGTAAATTTTGGAGAGGGTTCCATGAGATGCTGAGAAAGAGTTATATTAATTACGTATGGGTGAAATGTTCTGTAGAGACCTCATAGGTCCATTTCAGTCATAGTATCTATTAGTTTCATTATTTCTCTGTTTAATTTTTGTTTGGATGACTTGTCCATTGGCAAGAGTGGGGTTTCAAAGTCCCACTATTAATGTGTTCGTTTTGATGTATGATTTAAGCGTTAGTAGTATTTCTTTCACAAATGTGGGTGGTTCTCTTCTACCATTCAGTTCTGCCCACAGTTCCATCCATATGTGGACATAAAGGCTGATCTTGTCTATCAGCTCACACCTGCATTTCCAGCATTTGGAACAGTGATGCAGGAGTTTGCGGCCAGTCAGGCTTACATAACAAATAACCAGGTCATCATGGGTTAGAGTATAAGACCTTGTCTCCAACGAAACAAGATAAGAATAACATAAAGAGTTGATTTTGCAATGGTGTTCAGTGGAGGCTGAGGAGGCTCTGGCAATAACAGTGGTTATCAAATTATAGTAAGAAATTCTCGTGTGCTGTGACAGTGCAGTGAGTGCAGTGACTACACTGAACAACAACGTTCTATATATTTCATAAGGTAGGATTTAGAGTTCTAACATACACACACACACACACACACACACATGCATACACATAGACAACTGGGAAACTGGGACCCGATAAAGGCACATACCTTTATTCCTAATATTCAAAAGTCAGAGACAGGAGGATTACTACAAATTCAATGACAATCTAATGAGTGGTGCTATAAATCACTGGCAGAACTTATCTAGGGGTATAAGAACCCTAGGTTTAATCCTTAGTACAAAACAAACAAAAGAGATCAACAAAACAAGAGTTCAAGGTCAGTCTGGGTTGCACAGTAAGATTGGAAAAAGCAAACAAGATGAAGTCTTCCTGTTGTCTGATGCCTCCTCATAGAAAGGTACAGGTTGGGACCAGTCAGGTACTAATATGAATAGCAGAAGTTGGGGGGGGGGGATAATCACATGTACCATGAAAAGTCAGAGAGTGACTTTTATTTTTCTGTTTTTATGGAGCTATACATTTTTCTCCACTCCCCTCCCTTCCTCCTCTTCCCATGTCCCACATGCTCCCAATTTACTCAGGAAATCTTGTCTTTTTCTCCTTACTATGTAGATACAGGTATTTTTTTTTTTTCAGACAGGGTTTTATCTATAGCTTTGGATCCTGTCCTGGAACTAGCTATTATAGACCTAGCTGGCCTCAAACTCATCGAGATCTGCCTGCCTCTGGCTTCCAAGTGCTGGGATTAAAGGCATGTTCCACCACCACCTCGCAGGATCCAGGTATTTTTAATGGTTAAATAAGGTACATGCTCCTAGCATTACCTACCAAATAGTAATTTAAAAAACAAATAAACAAAACCTTTTCTCTTGATTGGCATTTCAAGTTCCCCTCCAGTCTCTACACATCTATAATCACATACAAAATAAAATCTGTATCATTGATGTGGAGGACAAAGGCCAACCCTTGCATTGAGAGCATAGATGTTCAGAATTGAGATGTTGTCCTGATGGATTTTTTCCTTTAATAAGTATAAAATGTTCTTCTCTATCTCTTTCAATTAATTTTGTTTAAAATCTATTAGATATTAGAATACCTACACCAGCTAACTTGTTAGATCTGTTAGATTGAAAAACCTTCCTCCAAACATTTTCTTAGGGAATTAGGTAGTATATCGCTTTGATGTTGAGGTATGTTTCCTTCTTTTTTTAATTTGTGTATTTTACATCATGGCCACAGTTTCCCCTGCCTCCTTTCCTCCCAGTCTCTCCCTTCCACCCTGCTCTTCTTCTACTACCCCCCAATCTACTCCTCTACCATTTCTGTTGAGGAAAGGGCAGATCTTCCATGAATATCAACAAAACATGGCATATGAAGTTATGGTATGTCTAAACATGCAGACCAACAGGCAAACATTATTCTGTGTTTATTTCTTGGCAAATTGAGTGATGGGGAATTCCCCTCTGATAAATAAAGAAATAGCATTGGGCCAGCACAGGGAATAGATGTAGGCAGGGAAAACTAAGCGGAGTGCTAGGAGAAAGAAGGATGAGTCGGAGAAAAGCCATGTAGCCCCGCTGGAAAGAGAAGCCAGAACTTGACCTGATAATTCACTGCCACTTGGTGATACAAAGATTAATGGAAATGGGCTAAATTAAGATGTAAGAGTTAGCCAATAATGGGCCAAGCAGTGATGTAATTAATACAGTTTCTGTGTGGTGATCTCAGGTCCGAGCATTCAAGTAGATGGGAACCAACAAGTGTCCTCCGTACAACTGAGTCCATTGATACTGAGAGATATCAATGACTAGTAAATGTTAATTCTTGTTATTATCTTTTTTTGGTTCCTTTGTGTGTGTGTGTGTGTGTGTGTGTGTGTGTGTGTGTCTTCTTTGGGTTTTGCTGCTGCGAGATTATTTATTGCCTGGGTTTTGTGGGTATAGTTAACCTCCTTGTGTTGAAGTTTTCCTTCTAGAACCTTATGTAGGACTGGGTTTGTGGTAGGTATAAGATAAATTTGACTTTCTCTTGAAATATTTTATTTTTCTGTAATGATTTTGAAAGTTTTTCTGGTTCTATTAGTCTGTGATAGCATTTGTGGGCTCTTAGAGTCTGCAAGACATCTATTTAGGCCCTTCTGGCTTTTAGAAATTCTCCTTTGAGAAATCATGTGTAATTCTTATTCTGCCTTTATATATTACTTAGCCTTTTTCCTTTGCAACTCTAAATATTCTTTCTTTGTTTTGTTATTTAGTGTTATTTTTATGTGATGTGGTGACTTACTTTTGTAATTCAGTCTATTTCGTGTTCTGTAAGCTTCTTGTACCTTTACAGGCATGTCCTTCTTTAGGTTGGGAAATTTTCTTATCTTATTTTTAAATTTGTTTTGGGGGTTATTGAGCTGGAATTCTTCTCCTACTATTTCTATTATTCTTAGGTTTGGTCTTTTCATAGTATTTCAGATTTCCTTGATGTTTTGTTTTAGGGGTTTTTTAGATTTAATATTTTCTTTGACCAAATGTATCTATTTCTTCTATCATGTCTTCAATGCCTGACATTTTCTCTTCCATCTCTTATGTTTTGTTGATGATACTTGTATCTGTAGTTCCTGTTTGCTTACCTGAGTTTTCCATTTCCTGATTTCCTCAGTTTGTGTTTTCTTTATTGCTCCTTTTTAGATTTACATGAATAGTTTCCTTCACCAGTTTGTATAATTTTTTCTTGGCTTTTTTCATATGTTTTAAGATTTTTTTTATTTCCTCAAATTTTTTTGTTGTCTTTTCTCAAATTCTTTAAGTGAATTTTTGATTCCCTCTTTCAGGACCGCTATCATCTTATTAAAGTTGTTTTTAAAATCAGTTTCTTGTGCTTTGTCTGTGTTTGAATATTCATATCTTGCTGTCATACCATAGCTGAGCTCTGGTGGTACCACATTGGTCTGACTGTATTTTTATACTGACATTTAGGTGTCTGGGTTTGGGATGATTAGTTCTAGTCCCTAATTTTTGAGCTTATCTTTATTGAATGGGAGTTTTGTTCCTTGTTTTTGTTTCTCCTTTGATTTTCTAGTCTTTTGGCTTAGGTTTCTGGAGGCTGGTATGACCTCTGGACTAGTAGAGAATCTCTGTCCAAGCTGGGAATTAGCCTTCTGGGCTATGGTGAAATGAGGTTTCTGTTCTTATGATTGGTGTGGCCTGGACTTGTTATTTTGACTGGTGTGGCCTACATCTGAGCTGCTGAAGTCTGTCCAAGCCAGGGTGGGTGGCTTGTGCCTGTTCTGATGAAGTGACTTGTGCCTGAGTTGTAGAAATACACTGGGATTGAGGGCATGCTTCAGCATTGGCACAGGTGATGAGCTGAGATGGCATGAGCTGTGGGAAGGGTCTTGGAATACAGAATCTAGAGAGTGTAACAGTTCCACCTTCAGGTGGATCACTCACCAGTTCTGACAAGTATGGCCTACTCCTGTGTAGTGAAAGACCATTTGAGTTGAACAGAAGGGAACAGCACTGGGGCCAGTGATGAGCTGTAATGACTTGGACCTAAAGAAGAGACCTGGGGAGTCTCTTAATTCAAGGGAGGTGTGCAGTTCCACTGTCAGGTGATTTACACACCAGTTCTGTCATCTGTACCCTGCTCCTGAGTGGCAGAAGTCTGCTGGAGTAGGGGTCAGGGCCCAGCAGATGGGTGGGTAAGGAATTGGGACGATGCGAGCCTAGGAAAGAATCCTGGAGGATGGTACAGAATCCAAGCAGAGATGCAGACTGCCAGCAGGGGAGTCATCCACCGGTTCTGGCTCAGATGACCATATTTTTATTCTGTCACATTTCAGATCAAAATAATTAGGTAAAACTTGACTATTGCATTAGAAATATCCCAAAATTTAGAGTTTTCAAGAGGTGTGGTTTTATACTGTATTTAACATTTCCTTTACACGGTAGCAATAGTTAATATTAAGCAGTATTATTTTGTTCTATCTACTGTGCATTAAGTCAAGCATATTTCTCACTCTAGCTGTTTAATGTTGTAACAAAGCTCCACTCTTATTGCCTGCTGTGCTTGAACTTTTGACATATTCATAGGTACTCTTGTTATGTACATTATAGATTAGATGTTATCTGGTTTTCAAATAAATAATGTAACTTGCTGAAGTTAACTAATGGACAAGCAGAATCATAACTTAATTATTAGTGTTTTATACTTCTATAATATCCTTCACTGGCTTCCAGATACTTTAGATTGGCACAAGAGTGGAGGCAACTCTGTATTTAATCAACAAGTTAAAAGCATACCTGATACTGATGCTAAGGAAAAAAGAGTTTAATCAGAATTAACCCCTCTTTTAATGGATAGTTATGTGATTACTCTCTACTTTGTTCTTGATCTAATTACCTATGAGGGGAGGCATGCATTCTATCTACCCCAGTTCTGATGGGTGTTGAAATATATCATTATGTATTTTTATAAAGTGCTGTCCATTTTATAGTTTTATATCTCATTAAAGAACAGCATAGCATATATGCAGGGGGGGATACTCTCAAAGGAAACTTGTCTATATATGGGAACATGTTTGTGGCTCATTTGTGTCCAGTATTCAATTTATTTCTACCAAGATTTCCATTCTACATTCAAGTCCTGGACAAAAACGAAATAAAGTACTAGTGTGACAATTTGGTGAGACACCGAGGAGACAAAAAGACAAAACATGATATGACCAAAGCATCTTACTACCCAAAGACTCATTAAAATATAATGACAATAGAGAGAGAACCTGTGAGACTGGCTTTATTGAGGTACATGCAAACTACATTGTACTTTAGGCTTTCCCCTGGTTGTGGTGGATTGCCTGGTTTCAAGGCTATGCTGATAGGAATGACTTTGTTTATGAAATCACTAGGTTTTATGGTATGCAGTATCTGTGAGATAGGTTGAGTTTAGGGTCAGATCAACCAGAAATTACCAGATTGCATTGCACAGCTTCATAAAATGTTTACTTAAACTGTTCTAGTATAATAAAACCTCTGGAATCAGGAATTGAGATAAAGATAAACCCAAGGAAAGTGGAAAGTCAATTGGTTGACCCTCTCTCCACATTTTTCCCAAACTATGAGTCCCAGAAATTCCCCAGGAAATCTGTTTTCTTCCTGTCCTTTTAGAAATCCTCCAAAGTCCTTTAAGAACTCTATGGTTAGTCCCAACCAGCCAATCACTGACTCAGTTCTTTGGTTTAAGATGACATTATTGGCACAGTGAATTGGCTATATGAACTATTCTCCCACAACATTTCCCTCATTTTGTCTAAATAAAAAGAAAAGGTTTTAACTTTAGCAATGTAAAATTATATACAATAAAAAGAATTATCAATTAAGAAATACATTCCCCATGTACAATTCATTGCTATTTGGCAATTTCATAGAAAATACTATATTATGCATGTTATTTTGGTGAGTCCATAGTTTTGACATAATGTACTTTCTATCATAACTAAGGAAAACTGTAACTATAACTATGTAATCTTCAATCACGGACTCAAGAAGGATATAATAGTACGTGAAGAAAGAGGAATTGCTGAACAAATGACTTCCAAAACTAAGAAATGAAAGATATATCTCGCTGCCTGGAGAGTTACACCAAGGTTCCTCTCCAATATTGGGGTGTCGGTCTTCAGCCTACATGCCTAGAATATCTGACAGACTTTTCTGTGAAGCAGGAAATTTGAAGGAGTCACCCAAAGTTCTTCAGTAATGTGGCATCCATCTTCAGCCTATATGTCCATAGTATCTGGCAGACTTTTCCATGAAGCAGGAAATTTAAATGCCGTTTTGCCTATCTTGGCAGTTTGTCAGTCACTTTCTTCCATATTCTGCAGAATGTCAGACAGTTTCTTCTGTGAAGCAGGGACCATGAAAGATTGTCTTACCTTTGTTAGGCAAATTCAGCAGTCACTTTTCTGTGGGTTTTTGCATGTCCAGTTTAAAGAGCATACCATTAAACAGTCCAGGCAAGAGCAATTTCTTGTCCAAATGGCTAAAAAACTCTATGAAAAGTCTCTTCAATCTCCCATAATCCTTTTGAAGTTGATTGCTTCTGCCAGGATACATGTCGCACTGCCAAGAAAAGTCTAAGTTCTTAAAACCTTTTAAATGCTATGTTCTGTAGGTCTTTGAAAGATTTGAAGAATATGTATCTATCTGAATTATATCTCTGTGCATCTAGAAAATCTACCATAACTAGAAGTTTGACTATTATAAATGATTACCTATTAATCTGCAATTTTAATTATACATTACATTTTTAATGAGTTACCTAAACATAATAACTTAAACAAGAACAGAAATATGTATAACAAAATTGACCTTAAATTTGTAACAATAGACCAAGATCCATACCAGTGCAAAGTATTCATTTCTATATCTCCCTGATTTTTTATTAGATATTGACTATGACAATTAATCACTTATAATCAACTCCCTTTAAATGAAAACAAACATTTATAAACAATAATTTGAGGATTTGGATTTAGTTTTATACAAACTGCTTTCTGCTGCTTTCTGGGCAAAGTATTTTTAGGCTTCACAGAGATCTTTCAGGTGGTCTTGTTCCATCAAATCACAGTAGCATTGAAGGAATCCACAGGTTCTCATATTCTGTGGGAATAAAACAGAACTTTTTTGCCAAAGAAATATGTCCTTACACCCAATTTCTGAAGACATCACTTTATACTGATTTAACTTAGTAGCCCTGAAAATCAAATGTCTCTCTACAGTAAAAAAAAATGAATAAATAAATAAATTAATTAAAAATCAACGAAAAGACAATAGTCTACACAATCCAGAATCTCTGTGCATATTCCATCTTTATGTGGCTTATTTTTCTTTACTCCTCTAATATATGACTGCCTATACTCTTTTATATTAGTTTTACTGTCTTTTTAAAGACGTTGTTTTATTTTTTAAAGCAGTTTTATAAATGTCTATATTATCTTTCCTCTCTCTCCCAAGCCTACGCACATGTTTTAAAAACACACTGGAAATAGAAAACACTATCCTGAGTGAAGTATACCAGACCCAAAAAGATGAACATGGGATGTACTCACTCATAATTGGTTTCTAGCCATAAATAAAGGTCACTGAGTCTGTAATTTGTGATCCTAAAGAAGCTAAATAAGAAGGTGAACCCAAAGAGAAACATATAGTTATCCTCATGACTATGGGAGCCACCATATAGTCGCTGGGAATTGAACTCAGGACCTCTAGAAGAGGAGTCGGTGCTCTTAACCCCTGAGCCATCTCTTTGGCCCCCTCATGGCTATGGGAAGTAGACAAGATTGCCGGCCAAAAAACTGGGATCTCAGGAGTGGGGCGGGATGGGGGTAAGGGGAGAGGGGGAGAGAAAAGTGAGAAGGGGAGAATGGGGGGAACTTGGGGAAACGGGATGATTGGGATATAGGAGGGTTGGTTAGGGGAGCAGGGAAGCACATATCTTAGTTAAGGGAGCCACCTTAGGGTTGGCAAGAGTCTCGAACCTAGAGTGGCTCCAAGGTGTGCCGGGCGATGTCCCCAGTTAGTTCCTTGGGCAGCTGAGGATAGGGAACCTGAAATTACCCTATCCTATAGCAATACTGATGAATATCTTGCATATCACCATAGAACCTTCATCTGGCAATGGATGGAAATAGAGACAGAGACCCACACTGGAGCACCAGACTGAGATCCCAAGGTCCCAATGAGGAGCAGATGGAGGGAGAACATGAGCAAGGAAGTCAGGACCACGAGGGGTGCACCCGCCCACTGAGACAGTGGGGCTGATCTATTGAGAGCTCACCAAGGCCAGCTGGACTGTGACTGAAAAAGCATGGGATAAAACCGGACTCTCTGAACATGCCGGACAATTAGGGCTGATGAGTAGCCAAGGACAATGGCACGGGGTTTTGATCCTACTTCATGTTCTGGCTTTGTGGGAGCCGAACCAGTTTGGATGATCACCTTCCTAGACCTGGATGGAGGGGAGAGGACCTTGGATTTTCCACGGAGCAGGGAACCCTGACTGCTCTTCGGACTGGAGAGGGAGGAGGAGAAAAGTAGGGAGAGGGGGAAAGGGGCAGGAGGAGGGGGAGGGAAATGGGAGGCTGGGAGGAGCCAGAATTTTTTTTTAAATTTTTTTTTCTTTTCAATAAAAAAATAAAATAAA
>NW_026067937.1:13012773-13070114 GCF_014885135.2 Alexandromys fortis | reverse complement strand
TTTTTTTTTTTTTTTTTTTTTTTTTTTTTTTTTTTTTTTTTTTTTTTTTTTTTTTTTTTTTTTTTTTTTTTTTTTTTTTTTTTTTTTTTTTTTTTTTTTTTTTTTGAGACTGGGTTTCTCTGTAGCTTTGGTGCCTGTACTGTCTTGTAGACTAGTCTGGCCTCAAACTCACAGAGATCTGCCTGCCTTTGCCTCCTGGGTGTTGAGATTAAAGATATGCACCATCCCTCTCCAGCTTAGCTCTTATATCTTAAATTAACCCTAAGCCATTTCTATTAATATTTATCTCCACAAAGCTCTGGACTACCAGGCAAGGTGCTAGCATCTGTCTCCTTCGTCAGCTACTAGGCATCTCTCTGATTCCACCTACTCTCTTACTCTGTCTCTGTTCTGATTTCCTGCCTGGGTTTATTCTGCTCAGCCATTGACCAAAACAGCTTCTTTATTAGCCAATGGTAATAAAACATATTCACAGCATACAGTGTTGCAAGGGTCTGCTTGTTGGTTCTCAGTCACTCAGCTTCAAAATCATCACACAGAAACTGTATTAATTAAATCACTTCTCTTGGCCCATTAGCTCTAGCTTCTTATTGGCTAACTCTTACATATTAATTTAACCCATCTCCATTAATCTGTGTATCACCACATGGCAATGGCTTACTGAGTAAAGTTTCAGCATGTCTGTCTCTTGTGGGGCTACATGGCTTCTCTCTTATTCTGCCCTTCTTTCTCCCAGCATTCAGTTTAATTTTCCCCACCTAGCTCTATTCTTCTATTGCTCTGCTATAGGCCCAAAGCCTATATTCCTTTATTAACCAACAATATTCACATTATACTGGGGGGGGAGAGGGGAATCCCACATCACCTTCCCTTTTCTGTTTAAATGAAAAGGAAGGTTTTAACTTTAACATAGTGAAATTACATATAACAAAACAGGTATCAAGCAAGTATTACAGTTACAATATTTAATACAGAGGAAAATCTGACATTATGTATGACATTAAATGAAACCTATTTCTAGAATCAGTTAGTACTCTATATAACCATTAATATCATGATAGAAGGTTAATATATAGGTATATGTTAATTTTATAAATTTTGAGATAATATTTAACTTTAAAAAAGGCTTTAAAGAGTCAAAATAAAACTAAGGGATATGAGATGAGTGACAATAGAATAGTCCCTAATTTTGACTTTTCTTCTTTCACATACCAGGTGACTCCTTTGACATGAGACAAAGATTTTAATTTTTTTTAAACAACCTTGCTTGGACTTCAAGGAATTGTCATGCTCCAACTATAAAAGTAGCATTGTTTTTTTAATTAAATTGGGACTACAAAAAGGCAATTTGCCTTATTTGTTTGTAGAGAACAGAAGGAACAAACATTTGAGGAAATTTATGAGATTTTATTCTCGTGGAAGTATGTTATACCATTAAGTCAATTTACTGTTCTACTTGGGGCATTTTCTCTGCATGATTGTTCCTTCTTCAGATGTCTCATTTATCCAGTGGTCTTTAGATTCCTTAGTTGGGAGCTTTTATTCTCATGGAAAGACTAAAACAAAACCTTACCCAACTTTAAATTTGAAGAGTTTCTGTTTTTGGCAAGTTGTATTACCATGCTGTTTGATAAACTATTGCCTCTCCTAATCAAGAGGTCTCTCTTGTTCAAATCCAATTTCTATCAATTTTGATGGTATCCAAAGCTTTTCTTCTCCTGTGGAAATAAAAGCAAAACCTCTTCCCCAACATAACACATACCCCAATTTTCATTTTTAAGTCCGTACATCCTTAAAGTATATAGGCTGATTTAGTACAGTGTGTGTTTTTTTCTACTATCAAATGTCTCTTTAAAACTGTTATTCCTTTTTCATTAGCATTTAAAAATTTTAAAGTTAATAAAGCACTGTGTGATTGATTTATGGGAGTCTTTATTACCTCTTTTTGTTTATTAAGCATATCTTTTAATGTATAATTAGATTTTTCTGCAACTCTTTGTCCTAGAGTGTGTGGTATACTTTAAATTGCTTTATGTTGTAATATGCAAAAAACAATACTGTCTCATTTTACTAGAGAAAAATGCTGAATCATTGTCAGTCTTAGTTTATAAAGGTGTTCTCATAATAGCTATAACTTTTAATAAATGTGTAGTTACAGAATCAGCAGTTGCCCATTGAAATACTAAATGTATATCTATGGTATGGTTAACATGTTTTAAAAATTTTGTAAACTCTGCAAACTAAGATTTGCCAAATTTGACTTATTTGAGTATCCTTTGGATTACTTCCCACATTTAGTGGAATTTGGTTATACAAAGAACAAGTAAGACATTTCTTTATAATTTCCTTGGCTTGTTGCTAAGTGATAGAAATTTTTTTCTTAAAACCCTTGCTATTAACATGGTGATTTTTTTAGGAAATCCTGAGGCTTCTATCACATTTATTACTAATAGCTGATTAATTTCTTCACTACCTTCTGCTAGAGGTATGGTTGATTTCCTTAAAATCTGATACATGTTATAACAAGGGTTGATTTCTATTTCTGATTATTTCTTATATTTGAATAAATAAAAGTTTAATTTAGAATAATTTGGAATAAGTTCGGTAGTTTCAATATGTAAACAAGTTTTTCTCCATAATGAGTGTCAGAAACTATATTAAGATGGTCTGGCAAATCTAATGATATCATGGGGATATCATATAATTCTGACTTTTGAACAGAATCTTAAGTGTTTTGAGCCACTTTAAAATTTACTGAATTATAACCTGCCTTTCCTGGTTTATTTGCATCAGTATAGAATGTAGGGGCTTCAGATATTGGTGTTCTTTCTATAATGTGAGGAAGAATCCATTTAGTTCTTTTTTTAAATGAATTACCTTGCTTTAGGGATATTTGTTGCTATCTCACCCAAGAAATTACTGCAAGCTCTTTCTCAATGTATTTTTTTCCCGCATAATAAGAAAATTTCAACATAGTTAATGGTAGCACAATTTCTGCTCGGTCCATTTCTGTTAATTGGCAAAGTCTTAATCTTCTTTTCAGAAACCTTTTCTACGTAGGTCCTTACATTTTTATTTTGTTTGTGTAGCAAAGATATCCATTCTAAACTATTATCTTCTTTCTCCATAAGAATTCCTGTAGGAGAATGCATGGAAGGTAGCATGACCAGAATACAATCAAGCTCTGAATCCAACCGCTCCACATATCCATTCTGAAGTTTCTTTATTACCACAGTCAATTCTCTCCCAGCCTCAGCTGATAATTTTCTTGGACTCTTTACGTCCTTGCCACCTTGTAAGTTTCTTGAGTTGTTAATCCGACTGTGAGTCAAAGCTAGTTAATATCTCCCAGCAATATTTGAGAAACATTAAGAGCTTGTTGTTGATCTCTCCTGATTTGTACTTTTTGTGATTTAAATTTTTGTAAACCTGTCTCATATCTTAGGTAATCAATAAAATCTCCTCTTTGTATTTTTTTCAGGAGCAATTTTTAGTCCCCATGAAGGCATTCATTGCTTTTTCAAACATTTTTTTCTAAGGTATTTCCATCTGACTCAGTTAGTAAGATGGCATCTATACAATGGTAAGTTATAGATTGAGGAAATTGTTTATGAAATATTTCCAAAGATATTGTATAATATATTGACATAAGGTTGGCTGTTTAACATCCCTTGTAGAAGAGTTGATACTTTTTAACAAACTGGAAATTATTATAAGTAGGCACTATGAAGGCAAATTTTTCTTATCAAAGGTATCATAAAAATGCAGTCTTTTAAATCAACCACTAAAATATATAATTCTTTGGGTAATAGTGAAAGTACGGGAATTCTATACTCTAAAGACTCCATTCGCCGAATCAATTTATTTATGGCTCTTAATCTGTTGCTATTCTCCATTTTTCATATTTCCTTTATTGATAACTATAGGAGGATTTCATGGACTGGTAGATTCTTCAATATGTTGAGCATTTAGCTGTTCCAGTACCAACTGTTCTGAGGCCTGCAATTTTTCTGATGTCAAAGGCCATTGCATTTTAAAGATAGAAACTTTAGTACTTTTGAAAGATCACTAGCTGTTGTGCCATGCCTTTGTACAACCTAAACATTTGATGACTATTCTTTGCAATTCCTTTTAAGATTTTGTTCAGAGGCATTCTTTATTTTACTGTCTGTTTCTGAGATTGGGGGAATGTTAAACTGTGTTTTCCTTTCCTGCAACAAATCACATCCCCATAAATTGATTGCTATATTGACCACAAATGGTTTTAATTTTATGACCTGTCCTTCTGACCCTATGCATCAGACACATCTTGCACTTTGTTTTATCTGAGATAAAATTCTAATAAAAAATTGAAAATTTACCTTATGAAGAAGCCAATCTGGATATCAAGATTTTGGTGAAATTATTGTTATATCAATATCAAACCTTCAATTTTGATGCAATTTACATGTATTTTAGCTTTTTGTCTCTGATCATTAATAGCAAAAATTTTTGTGATATCTCCTGAATTTTTTTTGTTTGTTTGTTTTTTTGTTTTTCGAGACAGGGTTTTTCTGTGGCTTTGGAGCCTGTCCTGGAACTAGCTCTGTAGACCAGGCTTGTCTCGAACTCACAGAGATCCGCCTGCCTCTGCCTCCCGAGTGCTGGGATTAAAGGCGTTCGCCACCACCGCCCGGCTCTGAATTTTTTTTATATATATAGAAGTTCTGTCTTTGATCATATATAGAGTGCTGTGGTTTTTAGCAACAGGCAATACGTATTTTAATTCCTCTGGATATGTTTTGCCTTTGCTGACAGGGAATGACTGGATCAGATTTGATATGGGTGGACTGTGGGAGGCCTTTCATGACGTTTCCTGATTGCAAAGTGTTCCCTTCCTGTCCCATGTTGATCTACATTCTTTAGTCCAATGTCGACCTTTGCCACACCTTCTTCATACTCCAGAAGGCTGGGGCCTTATGTTTGTATTATTTCTAGGGGAAAAAAAAACATTGCTTCTAGGAATTTCTTCTCAACAATCCCTTTTTAAATAACTTTGTTTATCACAATTTAAAAAAAAAAAACTAATATTTTGATTTTTCTTAACATTTCTAGAAATCACTTCTATTAAAGCAGCATCATAAGCATGAGATCCAATATCAGCTGTATTTTGGATACATCCATCTACAGATCCTGATCTTGCCCTTAAAGGCCTTATTATCCTTTACATTCTGAATTAGATCTCAAAAGCCAAAGTTTAAATGACTATTTGTCTAACTTCTGAATCTTTTTCAATTCTATTTACAAGTGAAATCATACATTATAAAAATTAGTGAAGGTTTTTCTGGGGCTTGTATAATTTTAGTAAATGACTTTGTTCTCTTTCCCGATTCTTTAACACTGTCCCAAGCATTAAAAGCTGCTATATGGTATAGAACCCAGGTGTCATCATCAAATCTAGACTGTCTCTGTAAATCAGTATATTTACACACACCAAATAACTGATCTTGAGAACTCTCAATGTTTCTAGCCCTATTTCACTGCTCTATGGCCTTAGTTCCCTCTTTCCAATATCATATCAATTGTAAGTGAGTACCAGCTTCTAATACTGCTGTATCTAACTCTTTCTAGTTTTATGGAATAATTCTGTTCCAATTTGCCCATGAATCTGACATCTTCTTCATAGATGGTGAATACATACCTTATAAAAGGACTGTCTCATTAAATCTCTTCAATTCTAACACTTCTACAGAATCCTAGGCAACTTCTGCATGGCCTTGTGGTATGTATCATCTGCTGGGCATTCTTGTATGGTAACTTGATAATATAAGTTTTTTTTGTAATAACCTTGGGCTTTTCCTTTTCAGTTTCATAATGCATTGGTACAGTAGGTTCTGCTCTAAATTCCTATGTTTGTATCAGAATATATTTCTTATTTTTATATCTTATCAGTAATAAGTTTTTATATATCCTATCAATAATAAGTCCTTCTAAGTCTTGTATTCTATCAGTCAAATTATCTTATTTGCCATATTTACCAAACCACTTTTTAAGAATAAAATATGAATTACCAAACTTAATAATTATGGTTGACATTGTGTCAATCCCAGCAAGCTATTTATCCCGTCATTTACATTTTTCATTTGTGAGTCAGTCATAGTAGCAGTAAACATGGTCCTAACTCCATGCATTGCAAAATTTTCTATTCTTAACATGTGAAATATTTTCCCCCTTTTTCTTAAAATTTAATCTCCAGTTTAAAAATTTCCAAGTGTCTGAGCACATCTGTTAACACTGACAGTATAGGTAGAGATGTCCAGGGAGGAGATTGGGTGGTGAGGGTGTAGGTGGGTAGCCAGCTATAGCTTAGGTGCTGTTTGGGGGACAGAATGCATAGGCAGATAGACTGGCACACTAGTGTGGCAAATGGTGCGGTCAGACTGGGCTGCCACTCTGCTACAGGGCCCTGGCTGAGGGCATTTGCAGCTGCTTGTATGTAGTGTGTTCAATGAGATGTCCCAAGCCGTGGGTATTGAGAACTTGAATAGAGAACCAATGTGGTTTCTCAGGAGCCATGAAGAGAGGCGGTGAGCTGTATGAAGAGATAATGTTAGGAAATTTTAGGAGAAACCCCACTTGCCATTAGGAGCAGAGGGCGGGACCTAGCATACTTGGAGCAGGGAAGCAGTTTTGTCACATGGGGTATGATCTAAAACCCTGAGCTTAAACAGACATGAAATGATTACCTAAATTTTTCCAGTATAATAAAAACTCCGGGAGTAAGGAATTGAGGTAAGTAACTGATAAATCCAAGAAAAGCAGAAAGTCTATTGGCTGACCGTCTCTCCATATTTTTCCCCAAACCTCCAACACCGGAAATCCTCTTTGCTCTCTTCCTGTCCTTCTAGCAAACCTCCTAAGTCCCCCAAGAACTCTACTGATAATTGTGGTCTACAATTGCTATCTCTTTCTTTTCATTCAAGGTGGTTTTACTGGCACAGTAGATTGGCTGTAAGAACAGATTTCCCAATACTGTCCCAGAAGCAAAGGAAGTTTCAATAAAGACAAGTAACAGAATACATGATTGGGTTACAAACAACTTACCATTAAGCCAAAAATGGAAATTGGGGAAGAAAGTATGATAAGCATATTTATGACTATCAAATTTCTGTGCCATGCAGTGATTAATGCTGTAACACGGGATCACTCTCTTAATGGCCCTATCTTGAACCTCCTCATATAACGACTTTACTTCTTCAAGTCAAAACCATGTGTTCTATCAAATAAAGTTCATGTTGAGTTGTCATAATGGTTGGCTTCTGAAATTATGCATAAGAGGAACTTAGTAATCAATTTCATTTGGGTTGATGGATGTATTAGAGAAGTCCAGAGCCAAGGAACTTGTCTAGAATCTGAATTCCAACGGCATTCACATCTTTTAAAATTTAAGGTAATTTTCAACTTTTAAAATGCAGATTTAATAGAGGAATCCATAAATGTTAAGGATGTGTATTAAAGATAGTTAATATCCTTTCATGTGAAGTTAGACTGTAGAAAATAGGTAAACTTAAAATTATAAATTGATGAAGTCATTGGCTTCAACTTTTTATTTAAATTATACCCCACTGCTAGAGATGATCATCATATATTGCCTAAAACCCTCATAATCTTGGACCACTTCCCAAGCCAAGGTCATTTACTAATCAAAATAAGATACATTAACCCTTTGCACCCCCAAAAAAGCACTATATAAAGGACTTGAACACACAGAAACGACAACAAAAAATACTTTAAGAAGGTGCTTGATTTATTAGCAGAGATTATTAAGGCATTGATTAATTCTACACTCCTCTTTATCTGCACTTCATGGTGAGATAGATAGATAGATAGATAGATAGATAGATAGATAGATAGATAATAAAACTTTTCTTTGTAGGTATTAAAAATTTGTGGACCAAGAGTCTTTGAAGGGGAATTTAAAATCTGTGGGAAACCACAAAATGATTATTATTTTTTACTTTTTGTGATGTAATTTCCAAACCTTAATCAATTCCTAGACATATTATATACTCTGCTTGTCTATAAGTAAAATACTTTTTGGTAAGTAAAATCATGTTATATAACTATTTTTCATATAAATAATATGAAAATTATATTTAGAAATAATTCAAATGTGTATTACTTAAAAGCACTTTAGAATCAATGTGAAGATATAAACTGTAACATTCAAGTTCTGATACTGTGTCTGCCTTCCATTACACTCAAGCAAAATGGATGTGCATATAGGTACGTGACTAGATAGCTTAATATAGAAAGAAAAAAAGACACATAGATTATGCAGTGATACATTTAAAATTGTTATCATAAATTCTACTAGTTTATGTTGATAAAATTTGTGTGGGGTATGTATGACTTCCTATTTCTAAATCAACTACATTACAGTTAAAATAGAGTAATCATATCATTAAAAAGTAAGACATTACATCATAAGTCACAGCACTTCTCATACATTCTTGTTCCTCTTTTCACACTAGCACTAAAGGCTGTGTCAAACAGGAGACACAGAAGAAAAAGGAGCAACGTAAGGGGCTGTAGAAGAAAATGTAAAAGAATTTGAACTGCTGTGGCAGCTCACAAATTCAGCATTTGGGAATCTGAGAGGGGAGGATTTAAATTTAAGTTTATCTTGGGCTATACGTAAGATCATCTCCCCAAAAGCAGAAAAATAATTCAAAAACTTAAAAAAATACAAAACATTAAAAATCTCTTTTTTTGAGATGTTTTGTCTCATAATGCTCTGTTTGGGTATTATTTACTTTACTTCTCATTTGTTTATGTATTATGGTTTCCACTTTTATTTTTTTTTTTGTTTTTTGTTTATGGGTTTTGTGTGTAGGCATTTATGTGTCTGCATAAGTGTGTATATTTGTATATTTCTTGTACCCTTCCTTTCTTCCTTCCTTCCTTCCTTCCTTCCTTCCTTCCTTCCTTCTTTTCTTCTTTCCTTACTTTCTCTGTCTGTTTGTTTGTTTTATTCTGGTCTGTTCATTTTTTGTTGGCTTGCTTGATTTCTAAAAAGAAAGAGAAGGAAGAGGTGGATTTGAAAGTGTGAGGTGATAGAGAAGATCTAGGAATTAGTAAGGGAGGTGAAACTGGGATCAGAAAATATCATATAAGATTATTGTCAATAAAATATTATATCCCAAGTCATTTGAAAAACAAAGCTTACTAATGGGAAAAATGCATAAGGATAGTTAAAAAATTAGCAAATTCTAAGAAAATGCTGAGCTGCAATAGTAATCCATTCCACACATATGGCATGTTCCATTATATTTTGTTGTGTATGGTAACACAGAATTACAGAACTTTTGTGTCAAAACACACCTTTGTGGAAGCATTGCTTGTCCATCTGTGCCCACTTCCTCTCACCTCTCCTGTTACTAACAACCCTAGTACTGTCACACTTAGGAACCTGTTTTTCTTTATTGAGGATTTATGATCATTTCTCTAAAGCAATCCAAACCGGAGGCACAGAAGCTCATTTTGCCGACTACACCAAATATAAACATGCCACAAAATCAGTTTCCCAGTGAGTTAAAACCCCATAATTGCAATAGCAAGAGGGAAATCACTCAGGCACATTTGGTTAGCAACAGTAACAAGACTTACAACCTTTATGGAGGCCTTTGGGCCCTAATTATTCAGCAACTGCTTCCAGAGCTAAAACATACCCAAATCCCCAACAGTTAATTTGCATTTCCTTTCCCCTTAAGCAAGCTGCCTTTCTGCTTTGTTACCTGACCTATTTTTGAGTACCACCCCCTAGTCAATAACAAAGCCTTTCTTGAGTTGTAACAAATAAAAGACACCCTCCCCCTCTCCTGGTTCCCTTTTTTTTTTCTTTTTCTTTTTAACTGATAATTTATTCTACATTGACTAATAATTCTGGGCATGAAAAAATCCTTACATCCCAGAATCCAGAGTACCTCTGAACATAAATAAATACCAAAGGCTTTTAGAAAATAAAATTGCAAATTTATATATGTGTATGGATGTATTCACCGATCTACATCTGACACCTCTATATCTACATTACTATTTCAATAGAAATGTATGAATTTATCTTATGTATACATATAGATATAAAAAATATGTAGAGAGATTCCATATCATAGCCCACAACTCCAGCAAAAGCCTACTGCTCTACCATGCTTTTATCCAGAACTGCAGGTAAGACCCTGGCCACAGACCAAAAGCACTCCTTGGAGTCTGCCCAGCTTCTGCAACAATGCCCTCTGGCCTTATCTCCATACCTGGGCCCTCTTCTGGAGTAGTACCCTGATCTACCAGAGGCCATGCTTGTGCCTGGAACCCCAGAGGCAATATTAGGATCAAGAATCCCACAGGTCATATTGATACCCAGAACCCCAGAAACCTGTTCCTCTACTAGAGGCCATAGCAGCTAAGAACTACAGATCCCGACAGACAATTTCAGCACTCAAAATGCAAATGGAAATAACCTACTATATCTGGGGACTCATTGGTCACCAGAACCACAGGCCACTCAGGCTAGAAGACCAGAAAGGAAACAGAAACCTGGAGAAAAGTATCCATTCAGTGAAGATAATCTCAAACATTGGCACCTAAAACACCAAACCCAGATGCCTAGAGGCCAGCATAAGAACATAATCAGCAAAGGTCAGAGCAAGATGTCACCACCAGAGCCCAGCTATCCCACTACTGCAAGCCTGGATATTCCAATATAGATGAAGCACAGAAAAATGACTTTGAAACCAACTTGATGAAGATGATAGAGGCTCTTGAAGAAGAAATAATAAATTCCTTAAAAAAAAAAAAAACAGACATACAGGTGAAAGGAATGAATAAAACTGTTCCAGATTTTTAAAAAAATGGACATAGAAGCAATAAAAAGCCCATAAAATTAGGGACTCATGGGGATGGAAATATCCAGAGAAGTGATAGTGAACTGCAGAGGCATGCATCACCAACAGAATATAAGAGATAGAATGGTGTGGCAGGTCCCTCTGTCTATGTGTTGCTGTTATTGGTTAATGAATAAAGAACTGCTTTGAACCTATGACAGGGAAGAACAAAAATGGCGAGAAAAGCTAGGCTGAATTCTGGGAAAAAGTAGGCAGAGTCAGAAAGTGCTATGGAGCTGCTACCAGACATAGACTGGCTGAAATTTTGCTGGTAGGCCATGACCTTGTGGTGATATACAGATTAATAGAAATGGGTTAAATTAAGATATAAGAGTTAGTCAATAAGAAGCTAGAACTAATGGGCCAAGCAATGTTTTAGTTAATATAGTTTCTGTGTGGTTATTTTGTTTATGGGTGGCTGGGAAGAACAAGCAACTCTGTGTTTGTTCTTTAAAAAAAAGGTTAATAATAGAGTGAATACTTGTGAGTTATTATTTATTGATAATTTACATTGGTATAGTTTTTGAATATTGATACAAGTTTAAATTATATTTGTTATTTTTGTTTACATTATTTGTACACTTATGCAAAGTTATTCTGTCAGATTGTATATATGCATCTTTCTACCTCTGTTTAAGACATTTTATACATTGATACTATTAAAATATATTTTCAGATTGCATTATATATTACTCCTACCACTGATCAAAAATACTTATAGATTGCTTACATTTTGAGGCCATTGTCCTCATTTGTTTCATATTTGCTTACAGATTATTTAATATTCTGAGTACATTCTGCTCCTTCAGCCAATAAATAGCCTTTAAGATACCAGCCCTCTTGAGCATGGTCTCTTATTCTGTAAAAGCAGCTGTACAACCTGCACCCACTCTCTTGCTTCCAGCTCCTGTTTCCAGCTGCTAGACTCTGTTCCTGTTCTTGCAGAGGACTGTTATCTAGGACAGTGTAAGTTTTACCTTGGATAAATAACTCTTTTATTATTCATAATTCTGAACTGGTGTGGGATTATTTTGTGACTTCCAACATCAATGGAAGAGAGAATCTCAGGTAAGGAAGATACAATAGAAAGAAAATGATTCATCTCTCATGATATTAATTTAAAATATTCCTAACAAAAACCATCCAGGAAGTTTAGGACACCATAAAAAGACCGAATTTAAGAATAATAGAAATAGAAGAAAGAGAAGAATCCTAGTTCAAAATTTAAAAAAATTAGCAAAATAAGAGAGAAAATTTTCATAATCTAGAGAAGGACATGCCTATAAATGTACAAGAAGCTTCATCACATCAAAAATATTAGATCAGAAAAGAAATCACCACACCACATAATAACCAAAACAATAAAGAAACAGAACAAATAAAGAATATTAAAAGCTGTAAGAATAAAGGGGTAAAATAACATAGTCACAGACCTATTAGAATTGCACCCAACTTCTTGAGAGACATTCTAAAAGATAGAATGGCCTGGGCAGATGTATTGCAGACTCTAAGAAACCACAGATGCCAGCCAAGACTATTATACACAGGAAAATTTTCAATCACTGTCCACAGATGCCAGCCAAGACTATTATACACAGGAAAATTTTCAATCACTGTAAATGGAGAAAAAAACTATTCTGTGAAAAAGTCAAATTTAAAAAATATATCTATCCACAAATCCAGCCCTACAGAAGTTATTAGATGGAAAACTCTATCCCAAGGAGGCTAAATATGCCCATAAGAATCTCACATCAGCAAAACCAAATGAAATTCTCTCTCTCCCTTTCTCTCTTTCTCTTAAACACACACACACAAACACACACACACACACACACACACACACACACACACACTACAATCCCAACAATAAAAGAACAGGAACAAGAAATAATTGACCATTTATATCTATCAATATCAATGTACTCAATTCCTCAATAAAAAGACACAGGCTAAGGTTCATCCTTGTTCTGCATACAAGAAACACACCTCACCATCAATGACACAAAATACCTCAAAATAAAGTGGTGTAGGAGGCCCTTCTGTATTTCTGTTGCTTTCATTGGTTATTAAAGAAACTGCCTTGGCCTACTTGATAGGGTAGAACTCAGACAGGTGCAGTAGACAGAACAGAATGCTAGGAAGAAGGGCAGTGAGGCTGACTCCATAGTTCTCCTGCCCAAGATGGATGCTGGTTAGACTCATGCCAGTAATCCACAGTCAAGTGGTGATACAGATTATTAGAAATGGGTTGAATCAAGATGTGAGAGTTAGCCAATAAGAGGCTAGAGTTTATGGGAAAAGCAGTAATTTAATTAATACAATTTCTATGTGGTTATTTCGGGGTTTAAGCTAGCCAGGTGGCCAGGACTAAAAGCAGGCCCCATCTCCTTCAGCAATAAAGAGCAAGAAAAAGATTTTCAAAATAAATGGACCCAAAGAAAAAAGCCAGTGTAGCCCTTATATTAGCTCACAAAGTAAACTTCAAACCAAAAATAGATAGGGAAAGGTATTTCATGCTCATCAAAAAAAAAAAAAAAAAAAAAAAAATTCACCAAGAATATGACTTCTCAATTCTGAACATCTAAGCCCTCCCCACAAAAATGGCACCACATTTGTAAAAGAAACTTTACTAAAACTAAAATCATACAGAAAGCCCCACACATAAGTAGTGGGAGACTTCAGTAACTAACTCTCATCAATTGACATGTCATCTATCCAAAATCTAAACAGAGAAAGATTGACGCTAACAGATTTTATGACTCAAATATATCTAACAGATATCTACAGAACATTTCACCCAGACACAAAGGAATATATCTTTTTTTATTACCTCACAGAAATTTCTCCGAAAGTGAGCACATATATGGTCACAAAAAAGCAGATATAAGAAAAGTGAAATAACCACTGTACCTAACAAAACATCACAGATTAAATTCTGATTTCAATAACAGAAAAAAAAGCTTAAAATTATGTGGAAAAAGAAGAACTTTCTATTAAATAACTACCAAATCAAGCAAAAAAAAAAAAGAAAGTAAGAAAGAAAAGAAAAAAGAAATTAAAGACTTTCTAGAATTCAGTGAAAATATATCCAAATTTATGAGGCACAATGAAAACAGTGCTAAGAGGAAAGTTCATAGCACTAAGTGGCTACATAAAGAAGTTAGAGATATCTCATTCTAGCAACCTACCAGCACACATTAAAGTTCTAGAACAAAAGGAAGCAAACACATGCAAGAGAAGCAGATGACAGGAAATAATAAAACTGAAGGCTGAAATCAATAAAACAGGAACAAAGAAAACATTTCAAAGAATCAATGATGCAAAGAATGGGTTCTTTCAGAAAATTAACACAATAGACAAACCCATATCCAGAGAGAGAATTAACAAAATCAGAATTAAGAAGGGTACATAGCAACAGACATCAAGAAAATTCAAATAACAATTAAGTCATACTATCATATCATCTGCAAATAACAAAAGCTTAACTTCTCTGGGTCTGAAAAAGCCTGGGATAAAACCGGAGACGCTGAACATAGTGGACAATGAGGACCACTGAGAACTCAAGAACAATGGCAATGGGTTTTTGATCCTACTGCACATACTGGGTTTGTGGGAGCCTAGGCAGTTTGGATGCTCACCTTACTAGACCTGGATGGAGGTGGGTGGTCCTTGGACTTCCTACAGGACAGAGAACAGTGATTGCTCTTTGGGCTGACAAGGGAGAAGTTTTTGATCCTACTGCACATACTGGGTTTGTGGGAGCCTAGGCAGTTTGGATGCTCACCTTACTAGACCTGGATGGAGGTGGGTGGTCCTTGGACTTCCTACAGGACAGAGAACAGTGATTGCTCTTTGGGCTGACAAGGGAGAAGGACTTGATTGGGGGAGGGGGAGGGAAATGGGAGGCGGTGGCAGGGAAGAGACAGAAATCTTTAATAAATAAATAAATAAATAAATANATTACCAACAAATAAAAAAAAAAAAAAAAAAAAAAAAAAAAAAACAGGTCCAGATGATTTTATCATAGAATTCTACCAGACTTTCAAAGAAAAGCTAATACCAATAGTCCTCAAATTATTTCACAAACTAGAAACAGAAGGAACATTGCCAAATTCATTTTATGAGGCCAGTTACCCTGATACCAAAACCGCATATTTTACAAAGAAAGAGTATTACAGACCAATTTCTTTTATGAGCATTTGTAAAACCACACAATAAAGTACTCAGAAGCAAAATCCAAGAGCACATAAAAAAATCACCTCTCATGATCAAGTAGGGTGCATTCTAGAGATGTAGGAATGGTTAAACAAAAGTCTCAGTATACTCTGCCATATAAACAAACTAAAAGAAATAACAAGTCACGCGATCATCTCACTAGATACCCTAGATATCATAAAAGCCTTTTGTAAAATCCAACATTCCTTTATGCTAAAATCCTTAGTGAGATCAGGAACACAAGAGTATGCCCTAAACATAATAAAAGCATTTTAGAGCAAGTCTATAGCTAACATCAAATTAAATTGACAGAAACTCGAAGTGTTGCCACTGAAATCTGATACAAGACAAGATGTCCACTCTCTCCATATCTATTCAAAATAGTAATTTAATTTGTAGCTAGAGCAATAAGACAACTAAAGGAGATCAAGGGAATACAAATAGGAAAGGAAGAAGTCAAACTCTCACTATTTGCAGATGACATGATAATATACATAACCAACCCACAAAATTCTACCAGAAACTGCTTCAGATGATACACACCTTCAGCAAATTGGCCGAATACAAGATTAACTCAAAAATATCAGTAGCCTTCCTATACACAAACAGTAATATATGTACTGAGAAAGAAATCAGGAAATCAACATTCTTTACAGTAGCCACGAATAATATAAAATATCTTGTTGTAATGCTAACCAAGTGAGTAAAAAACCTGTATGACAAGAACTTCAAGTCTTGGAAGAAAGAAATTAGGGAAGATATCAAAAGATGGAAAGATCTCCCATGCTCGAGGATAGGTAGATTTAACATAGTAAAAATGGCCATCTTGAGAAAAACAGTCTACAAATTCCAAGCAATCCTCTCCAAAATTCCAAAGCAATTCTTTACAGAAAGTAAAAGGAAAATACTCAACTTCTTCTTTTTTTTTTATGGTGAAAAAGTGTATATTTAGAATTAGCCAGCTGGGCTCAGTTTAGATGATTCTGATCTTATTGGCAACATCCAGAGCATCATAATCAGGAGCCAACCGAACATATGCCTTCTTCTCTCTGTCGGGCCTTATGAGGGTGTTGACTTTGGCCACATCGATGTCATAGAGCTTCTTCACAGCGTGTTTGATCTGGTGCTTGTTGGCCTTGAATACTCAACTTCTTATGAGAAAACCAAAAACCCAAAATAGTTAAACTAATCCTGTACAATAAAAGAACTTTCAAAGGTATCACCATCACTGATTTCAAGCTCTATTACAGAGATATAGTAATAAAAACCACATGGTATTTGCATGAAAATAAATTTCTCAATGAAATTGAATGGAAGACCAAGACAAAAATTCACTTTCCTATAGGCACCTGAGTTTTTTTTTTTAAATAAATAAATAAAAGGCTGGAAAAAAGAAATCATCATCAACAAATGGTGCTGGTCTAACTGGATGTGGGTGTGTAGAGTAATGCAAATAGATGCACATCTACCAACCTCCCAAATGGGATCTCATGAGACTTAACAGATTCTGTAAGGCAAAGAACACTGTCAATAGGAAAAAAAGGCAGCCCACAGACTGGGAATAAAATTTCACCAATTTCATATCTGACAAAAAGTTAATATTCAAAGCATATAAAAATTCAAGAAACTGGACAACAAAAAAGCAAGTAATCCCATTTAAAATGGTGTACAGATATAAACAGAGAATTTTCAACAAAGCAGTCTCTATTGACCAAGAAGCACTTAGAGAAATGTTCAACATTCTTAACAACAAGGGCTGAGATCAAAACCACAAATGACAGCTTGGTGTAGGAGGTTCTGTTCTTGTGTTGCTTTCATTGGTTAATGAATAAAGAAACTGCTTTGGGCCTGATCGGGCAGAACTTAGGTAGGCGGAGAAGACAGAACTGAATGCTGGGAGGAAAAAAAGCAGAGTAAGAGAGAAGCCATGGATGCTCCACCTGGGACAAATGCCTGTTAGAATCTTCGGTAAACCACTGCCAAGTGGTGATACACAGATTAATGGAGATGGGTTAAACTAATATGTAAGGGTTAGCCAATAAGAAGTTAGAGCTAATGGCCAAACAATGTTTTAATTAATACAGTTTCTATGCAGTTATTTCAGGTGTAAACTAGCTGGGCAGCTGGGACAAACAAGGGGCCCTCTCGTCATGTAACAACAGCTCATACTGCAGAGGAAGGATGTGGAGCAAGGGGAACACTCCTACATTGCTGGTTAAATACGTGCCGTGTGTTCACTGTGGGCATATGAAGATGGGAACAGGAGGGAACTGGCACACTGTGGGAGAGATGGAAGGAGAGGGTACTGAGAAAGACAACTGGAATCGGTGGAGGGGGGGGGGCAGATATCTGGGACCAGTTAGAAACCTAGTACAATGGAAACTCCAGGGAATCTGCAAGAGTAACCATAGCTAAGATTCCTAGCATTGGTGGATACTGAGCCTGAACTGGTAATTTCCTATAGCCAGGCAAGGTTTCTAGTGGAGGGATTCAAAACCTTTGACCTATAATTTATCATGCCTAGAAGATGTGCTGAAGTTTAGGTGGTGCAGAAATTGTGTGAGCAGCCAATCAATGACTGGTCCAGCTTGAAACCCATTCCAGGAGAGGGAGTCCATCCTGGCACTGTCTTCATGGCTAGGACCAAAAGGCCAGGTAGCCTAGAGACCTAGGATAGAAAAGACAAGAACCTATCATAATTATCAGAAAGGCATCATCCAACAACTGATGGAAACAGATGCAGAGACCCACAATGTCAGGGGGAGTTTACAACATCCTGCAGAAGAGGTAGATGAAGGATTGTAACAGCATATCACAAGAATCCAACTAATCTGGTGTCATAGGGGAATCACAGTGACTGAGTGGACAACCAATGAGACTGCATGGATCTGACCAAGGCCCAATCCATATATGTTATGGCTTTATATCTTGGTCTTCTTGTAAGATTCCTAACAGTGGAAGTGAGGACTGTCTCTGACTCTTTTACCAGATTTTGGGACCTTATTCCTCCTACTGGGTTGCCTTGTCCAACCTTATTATGAGGGGATGTGCCTAATCTTACTGCAACTTGATATGCCATGTTTGTTTGATATCCCAGGGAGGTCTGCCCTTTCCAGAAGAGGAATGGAGGAGGTGTGGATAGGAAGGAGGGAGGGCAAAGTATGGTTGATGCAATATATGATAGAAAAACAAATTAAAAATTAATATATATATATATGTGTGTGTGTGTGTGTTTGCTTGTGTGTGTATGAGTGAGAGAGAGAGAAAGAGAAAGAGAGAGAGGGAGAGAAAGGCGAAGAGATAGATACAAAAAATAAGGTATTAATATGCATATTTACTGGTCTGGCCAGATGTACATAATTTCTGAGACCTCAAGGAAATTTTTGAAAAGTTTTGATTAGTATTATTTAACAAACCAAAAGGCCTTTGAAAATAAAGGTAAGAAATCGTGTAGAAGGATAAGCTGTAGTCATGTTCTAGCTGAGTAGTATCTCACTAGCAGGTTTGGATCAGCCAGTTTCTTAATGGGTCAGGTGTTTAGGATGTTCCAGGGAAGTCAGTACACCATAAAGAAATCAGCCAGGACCCAAGACAAATGACTCATCAGAAACAGTGAGATTACATGATAGAAAAAGGAGCTTGCTGCCAGAAGATCTGAGTTCAATCTATAAAAGCTATGTAATGAAAAAAAGAAGAGAATTGATTCCTCAAAGTTTTTCTGACCTGCACATGCTTACTTTTAGTACACCTCACTACCGTAAACACCTGCCTTGGTAATAAATGAAATAATCTGAAATGATTTACCAAGGTGATTATTTACAAATATATATTGATTTCAGTCATGGACATTCATCAGTAACTTAATGTGGAAATACCAGATCTGGGAGGAATGCTCTTCTTGCTCAGGCAACAAAGATGAAGGTTTCAGTTGAGCAATGCTATACTCATTCTCATTTGCTCACTCCTATGGGGAGTGGCATTGTATCTGTAGACTAGCTCATTGAAAAAATTATTGCCCAGATGTTTAATTAAGTTATGCAAACTCTTGTCTGTGATTAAAAACACTGCTAACAACCATTGATGCTGAATAATGTGTAGCTGATTTCTGCGTAGAGATCAATAAGATGTTTAGGTATGGAAATACACATACATCCATGCAGGGTGATCAAGAAAGAGACAGAAAAAGAGAAATATTTTTTTATTTATTTATTAAAGATTTCTAATAGAAATATTTTAAAAGAGTAATATGTCACTACTACCACATTTAAAGAAGGACTAAAGAATTGAAGCCCCAGGGAAAATAAGAACTTGGGTTCTTATGGGTTTAAGAAAATAATTTCAGGATGGTACAGTGAAACATTAAACTAGCACAAAGCCCTGCACTACTTCACTGTTCACAAAATCTCAAACTCAGCCCAGTCTCCTGTACTCTCTGTAGACTCTACTTAAAGAGATCGTATCAGGTCAACTCTACACAATCTGTTCGCTTGCTGTAATAAATGGCACGAGTTAAGTAAAAGTGAGATCTGTCACAATCCAGCTCATTATGAACGTTAAACTGGGGCATTGTGAGACACAGAAGAAACCCTTCTAATTTGCAGTGAGAATCTCTCTTCCTTTGATGAGTGTACACTGAATGTAAGAAGAGGGGAAATAAGGTTGGTCCTGCCTTGTCAGTGGCTTAATTATTTTCCCATCTATGCTTGTTTTTGAAGCTTATCAAAGCAAAATACCGTGGGCAGCCCAGCTGTCACTGTTATCATTGTGGCTTGAATTGTTGTAGTCCTGATTCCCATTGTAATACAATTAATCTTTTGCTTTGCACTAATGGATGAACAAGCATATTTACTGCAGCATAAAATTCTAATTATTTTTTGAACAGATGCACACAGGGAGAGTAAATTAATGGCAAGTGACAATTGTGATAAATGTCTCTTATATCTTTAAATGTCAGGAATCCCAGGCTGTAAAGGGAGCCCATGCTTGGATGTGAAAGCTGTATGGGTTGCTTTTACCTGGGTGAGGATACAGTCATCATCCTTAAGCAGCTCTTTCTCAGGATGGCTTATAGATTTGTAACACTCTGCTCACACATTCTGTTGGCCAGGCTGTACTCCAAAGACTGCTCCTCTCCATGGACTGTTCTTTAGCTACCATTCCTCCAACAGTTTTTTAAATTATGTATTTTATGAAAGTATTTTCACTAAAATTCTTGACAATGGCATTCATAATAGAAAATTTTGATCTATTTAATTAGATCAAAAGAAGCCAAATAGAGTGCAGATCATAACATATGATTCTATATAAGCTTAATTTATATAAGATTAGATATAATCTTTTATTTATATAAGCTTAATTAATGTATAACTGATATATTCTGTCATAAACTAGCAAGAAGTTTTTTTTCTGAAAATATATTTTAATGCAATATAACTTCATTACAGTTCCTGATCTCCTACTCCTCATAGTTTCTGATCACCTCCTTTTCCATCCAGATTTACACCTTCTGTTTCTTGTTAGAAAATTAACAGGCATCTAGGGAATAATAATAAAATAACAAGAATTAATTTAAAATCAGAATCTCTTATGCTAATGGGTAAGTAGGATTAATATAGTAAAATTGGTCATCCCACCCAAAACAACCTACAAATTCAATGGAATATCCAGCAGATTTTCAACATATTTCGTCTCAGATTATGAAAAGACAAAATTTTCTTCCTTTGTAAATACCAAAATCCTAGAATATCCAAAACAAACCTGAATGATAAAAGAACTGCTATCCCCCAACTTGCTCAGCCTAGATAAAGTGGGAAAGGGCTTTGGTCTTGCCTCAAGTTATGTGTTAGACTTTGTTGACTCCCTATGGAAGGCATCCCACTCTCAGAGGAGTGGATGGTGAGTGGGGAGAAGGTGGGCAGAAGTAGTGGGAAGATGGGAGTGGGAGGGAACTAGGATTAGTATGTAAATTAAGATTGTTTTAAAAATTACAAAAAAAGAACTACTATCTCCTATCACAACTTTTCCTACAGTACTATAATAATGAAAACATCATGTTATTAGCCCTAAAACAAACCTCTTGATCAGCGAGATAAAATTAAAGACCCAGAAATAAGTAAACACACCTACAGTCAGCTGAGTTTTGATTCGAATTAAAAAAAAAAAGCCAGAAATACCCATTGTGGGGGTGAGGAGAGGAGACAACATCTACAACAAAAAGTGCTGGTTAATTCAATGGTGCATTTACAATGTAAATATATCCGTAGTTATCACCCTGCATAAAATTCAAGTACCAATGGATCAAGGACCTCAGAATAAGGTGAGGTACGCCGAACCTGATAGAAGGAAAAGTGGAAATTAGTCTCGAACACATTTACACAGAAAAAGACTTTCTGCACAGGACACTGATGAACCAGCACAACAACTGATAAAGGAGACTTCATGAACCTAAGAAATTTGGCATGGCAAAATACACCACCATTCACACAAACCATCAGCATGCAGAATAAGAACAAACCCGCACAAATTAACAGTGGCTCCTTTGGCATGTGCCTTCCAGCCACCTTCCTAGATGCTCCTCATGCCCTCTCTAATCTCTATCCTTCACACCTAGTGGTGCTCTTTATAAATTTATCTCATTTTATTTCATTTGAATTGGGCTGTTTTTAACTGCATATTGTCACCTTTGCATGAACTTCACATGCCTCTGCAATGCCCCATAAAATAGATGGAGGACACACTTTCTTCTCTGCAACAAATGGGAAAGTCACAGAAGAACAGATGTGAAAGTCTGGGGAGGAGATTTTCTCTGGTTTGTCTTTTATTTCCAATGTTTCCTCCACCAGTTCCAAAGCTTTTAATGGGAGAAAAGCATGCTAGTATATTATTTGTATGGTTTGTATTTGAAATTTCCCTCATAAGCTAATATGCTGAATGCTTAGGATGTTGCTACTGTTTTAGATGATGGAAACTTTGGGAGTTGGTCATTGGGATGTACCTTTGGAAGATATATCTAGAACCCCATGTCTTCATCATCTGCTCCTTATGAGGTGAATACCCTGTACTACAGGTTCATGTTCTTATTAATTGTAGGCCCAGAATCAGTTAAGCTTCAGAAATTGTTAACCAAAACAAATGATCCTTCCACTTAAGTTCTTATCAAAAGCTTGTTGTTTCTTGCAGATATAGAAAACTGTTATGGAGAGCCCAATTTATGAAAGAACACAGAGCTTCAGGTTGAGCTGGAGCCTACTAACATCTTGGAACAAAATATAAACCACTGAGAAATAGCCGAATCTGCTTTTGTATATGCCATTCTGTGTGGAGAAATAAGCCACACAGAATCAAGAAGATTACTGACTGCAAGGAATGCCCTAAAAAAATTACACCACATAGAGCACTGTCATGATATGAGCATCTTTTCACAAAGAAAATCGGTCTATTACTTTTGAAGTTGTTCTTGACTTTGCAGCCATTATACTGAGGACTCATTAGAGTAAGATAAACTATTTAATTCTGCTACCTTTTAACAACATTTCAAATTCATGTAGGGCTACTGAAAGGCAGTGAAAAAGAAAACCTCTTTGTTGGAAATTCCTGAAAGACATGTATTTTCTACTTATACTCTCTCTTGTGTCAATTAAAAAATAAACTGTAACCAATGCATATTCTAGACATTTTATATTCTTATGCTCCATGTTAGTTAAAATGTAAAACATATAGTGAGAATTTAATTAACCATTCGAGAGGAGGGTCTCTACTTGTCCCAGTCCGTTCTCCTTTAGATCTGACACCATGGTTGACTCTGACTTGGTGCCCTTCACTTAATAACTGCCTGCCTTTATATAAGAGAGGGGGATATGTCATGAGCCATTTCCCCCCTAAAAATCATTACAGGAACCATCACCCTGGGGAATCTGCAGAGAACCCCACACCCATAATTATGTTCTATTGAGAGAACCTGCCCCACACCCAATTAACTTATCTGTTAGCGGAACGCGCCTCACATTCCAGCTATCCAGGGAACCAGGTGTGGCAACTTGTGACTTCTTGACCTACCTGTCTGAATGTAACCTCCTGGCTTACGTGACGAACCTGGCCTATGTGACCGGTACCACGCAGCGAGATCCCGTGCCCTGCCCACCAAGTCCTCATGCAGGGCTATATAAGCAGCAACCATGATCCTAATAAACGGGGGCTTTGACAAATCTGCTTAGCCTCTTTCTTCTGTCCTAGCTCATTCCCTTCCAGGTAGTGCCCCTCCGAGACCCTGGAATAACTGATTGCAGGGTGGGTTACAAACCCCTAGACTGAGTAACCCACCCAACGCAATCGACACCTATGACACAGTATTTATCCAAAATATCACTTAGTACAGATTGTTTATAGATGAGTGATACACAAATAGGATTCTTATATTTGTAATAACCTATGAAGTGATTCCACAATTTTATGGGCACAAAGGTCATAGTTAATTTCTTTCATTCTCCTGTTTTATTTTAAGATAGAAGCTAAAGAAATTATTTTCTTTGATCACAAAAGATGCCCTTAATTGTTAGAGTTGTACCTATTGATCAAGTCCATGTGTGTACCATGTAGATTTACATAATTGCATGCTCTGTTTACTTTAGAAGCTGTTGTAGCTATTTTTTATGTAATGACACAGGCAAACATCGTCCAGAAAGTGGGACACTTAACTGAGAACATGCCTCTATGAGATTGACCATGGATAATAATTTTGCAGGATTTTGTTGTTGTTGTTGTTTTAAACGATTGGTGTGGGATGGCCTGGCCTACTGAGTACAGTTCATCCCTGTACAGGTGGCCCTGAGTTGTGTAAGAGAATAGGACAAACAAGCAATAATTGGCAAGACAGTAGGTATCATGACTCAGGACCAGTTCCTACCTGGAGCTCCTGCCCTGACTTCCATCTATGATGGACTGTAATTGGATGAGTAAATTGAAATAACCCTTTCCTCCCCATGTCAGTCATGGTGTTCATCAGAGAAATACAAGCCTAATAGAGAAGACTTTATAAAGCATTCTCTTCTTTTTTGCTATATTTTAATTTTTAAAAAGAAAACAAATTATCTTTTTTTCACTTTACATAGCAATTCAAGTTCCTACTCCTTCCCCTCCTCCCATTACCTCCACCCCATCCCTCAGCACTCCATCCCTCATCCACTCCTCAGAGAGGGTAAGACACATTGTTTGAGGAAGGTCTAAGGCCCTGGCTACTATATCTAGACTGAGCAAGGTATCTATCCAAAGAAAATGGATTTTTGAAAAGTGTTGGAGCCCATTTGGGTCCAACACAGATTCTCTAACTAGACTGGAACGGAGTCACGAGGAATAATCAGACACAGCTTACACCGTCATCATGGAAAAGGCCAGAATCTCCGTTTATTGTCCAAACATCTTATATACCCACACCAAATTGAGCGGGGAAACCTCATTACGCCATCACCTAGGCAACCAGGTGCCAGGGTTTAAGTCATGTCTGCATCTAGCAGTCAGGTAAGCCTTGAATTAGCATCTCTATAAGACAACCTCCAAATTGCAAAAGGAAGAAAAGCCCCAAACATCCTGACCAGTTTCAGTCAATACCTCTTCTCAGGTAATCCACACTTTAACAAAAGAATCCAGGAGCAAGATATCCTGGCTTTTGTTAAGGGCACAGACAGCTTGTCTGAAGAGCTATGTAATCAGCTCAAAACAGGGCAATGGCTTTTGTGTAATCTCGAAATATGCGCCCACAATCCACTCTCTCTTATTAATTTTAATAAACCCTGTGCTTCTGCAACAGGACAGATATGTCGCGTCTGCCTTGAGCAAAGTCCTCTTCATTTACACAAATTTTCTCGTCATTGGAACAGGCATCTTTTATGCAAGCCCTTGTCTTGGGCATCTGGGGAGAAGAAGCTTCAAACCCATCATTGACTGCCGACCTCTGTAAAGAGAAGAGATTAGTGGAGAGAAATATACTTTTCAGGCCCTGTGTATCAGCTATATCTTGTCAGGATGCATCACAATGCTTTATGTATAATTATGCTCCCAAAGACTATATTCTCCTATCTTAAAGGAGAGTAGAATCACCTGAGTTGAAGATGTTTCTTCCGCTGGTACAGAACACCATTCAGAGCTTACTTTCTCAGCATGCGTATCAACTCTCAACATTCATCGTCACAACCGCTTTCAGCCAACTATCAATAGCAGCAACTCACTCACAATCATGATTTTTCCACATCATCATCGGTCAATACCCATCTTTAAATTTCTAATACCGTAATTTCATGTTTAGCTGGTCAAAACCAGCTCTCCCAATTTTCATAATTTCGTGTTTGGCCGGTCAAAACCAGCTTTCCCAATTATTGATAATTTCATATTTAGCCGGTCAGTACCAGCTCTCCGAATTTTCATAATGAAGTGAAACTTTGAGAACGGGTTTTAGTTCTGCATCTGAGTATAAAAATCTGCAGTACCTTCATACAGGGGTCTTTCACTACTGATTGGACGCAACCAATGGCGTGAAGTGGTGTTTGGCTATAAACAGGAAACTGTTGTTTTCACTTCTGTTGGATTAGAATACTTAGTTTCCAGCAGAAAATTCAGTAAGAAGATCTCATTGAACACAAACTGTCAGATCAGTCTGCTATAAATTCTTCCTTTGCAAAATAGAATTCTTTGCTATGGTAAGAATACATTATTATATCAAATTTATGTTGGTGATATACATATTTTGTATCTTTCAACTTAATTTGAAGAATTCAATGATGCTTCTGTTTAAGTTTGTAGATAAACTCTGCCTTAGTTAGCCAGATTTAGGACTCTGGTGAATGTACATCATGGTAAAAAAATTTAGTTGAATAAATATTTTATTTTCCAAACTAAGGAAGCAAAAGACAAAGGAAAGGCCCTGGGTCGTGTATCATTTAAGGAGTTCCTTATGCTCAATAAATCAAAGAATCACAGAAAGCCTTATCTATCAGAAGTCTTACCACCTGCCCACCGCATAAAGACCAAACATCCAACATCTGAGTATTTATAAAACATTCACATCCAGTAAAAAAAAAAAATACCTCTAAAATATTAAAAAATAAGATCTCACATGTTCTATATGGGACATATTATTTATCATAAAACAGTAACAGTTAGGAAAAAACTCATATATTTTTCATTTGTTTAATAGCTTACCAAAATGCTAGGCATTTTTTTCTAGTTAATGTTCATTGCTAGATCAGATATTGTTACAGTGTATGCAGAAGCATGATTGAGTAGAAAGGCTCTTGAATATATGAGTTTTGTGTTATTTGCTCATTTTATACATAGAAGCTGAGTGACATTATAGTTTTAAAGCACACTGTCTCCTTATGCAAAAAAATAATTTTCCAAGTGTCAAGTAGAATCCTTTAAAGAATAAGATTACATTAGGTTTGTTGATCACTGCAATGATTTACTAAGATAAAGTAGATAATTTTCCTCAAAATAAGGATGACATAGAAAAAGACATCTCTGGGGACTAAAGGGAGATGCATTTCTTTTAAAATACATTTAAATTGTATGCCTGTTGTTGTTTTCCTTGCCTTTGTATCTGTATGAGGGTGTTAGAATACTTGGAACTGGAGTTACAGACAGTTGTGAATTGCCTTATGCATGTCGGGTATTAAACTTAGTTTCTCTGGTTAAGAAAACTTAACCATCTTTCCAGCATCAAAGATATATTTCAATAATTTGCACACACTTCTCTAACTGTACAGGTGACCATATTTTCCTTGCGCTCCAATTTTCTGATTTATATAGACTTGAGTGATGATGATTCTCTTAATAGTAAAGTAGGGCTCTCATCTAGAGGTGTTGGCAGCCCTGAGTCCTGCTAAACCCTGAGAGAGGTTTTATGATACTACATAGGCTTCAAGGTTCTGACTTAGTCTAAACAAAATCAAATGATTTGCACACACTGAGTATGCTGTAAACTTACATGTCATTTATTGTTCTGTTTACATAAAAGCACAGCTTTCTTAGAAGGTTCAATGTTCTATAGATAAAGCAAGTTAATTACACATAGAATATTTTAATAGTATCTAGGGTCTATTAATTCTTAGTAAATACTTGCAAGTGGAGGCAGTTATGAGTCACTGGAGATGATAATCAGTGGGTCATATTCCTGCATGATAGAAGCTTGTTATATAAAATTATACTCTTCATTATGTAGTACACATAGGTCCATAGTGAGTGATATGGTATCAGTCACAGCTAAATCTTCTATAAATCTGTGACTATAAACTCAAATTTTCAACTCTTTTATTGTTGTTTCCTGTGTGACATATTTTAAATTTTGGTATATAATATTATATATTATTGTTGAATGTGGAGGAATAATGTTGTCTTCATTTTATCACAAGGAACTCGCACTTTCTCACTTCATGGAAACCCTTAGGATTGCTATTTTATAAAGATTATAACAATATCAAAGCTTCTATATATCACCCATCCTATGAGTTTAAGATAAGCTTTTAAAATATAACTTCCAGAGCAAATGTCAAATACAAAGGCCTCACCTCAATTCCACAGAATAGAATGGTTTTCCATGGATTATGTCAGGAGCCAAAATCTGTCTCTATTTTTGTGACATGTGATCTCAATGGGATTTTTCAGTCTTCTTTCTCCAAAATTTTGTCATTTACTATCTCTACTTGGAGCTGCATATAAAAAAGAAATATTTTACCTTACAGCAACTTTCATCTGTTGTACTTTCAGATATATTTAGCAAAGCAGCACAAAAAAAGGTTAAAGTAACTTAAATATAAATTAGCCAAGCCCATATTAATATAACAACATATGATTCTTAAAGTAACTCTCTTAAAAGATTCTTGCTGATATAATTTTGTATCTCTATTTGGGAATCCTAAAATAAAGTACGAGGAATGTTGCAAAGCATTATTGAATTTTAAGATAATAATGAATGTAATCATTGATGAGACAAGGAAGTAAACCATTTATCCAGATTGGCCTCCAACAAAATACTTCAGGGCCAGCTTACTGACACCCCATATGAAACAATATTCCCTTCTGTTTCCTCATTTTCTTGTAAGCTATTATGAAGTGCAATAAGCTTTTCCACTGAATTTTAAACAAGAATCTACAAAAGTAACTCAGAAATAAATTCATCATTCATCTTCTTAAATGGTTCAGGTCAAAAGCTCATGTTACAAATATTATATTCATATAATGAAAAGGGATACTTCATAAATGTTGATGATCAAAGAAATAAAGACATTTCGGAAAAGGCAAATTGAATAGACTTTTTTTTTTCATGGAAAATATGCAATAGATAAATTTAATCATCTATATTTAAAACAAAAATTATTATATTTTTATATTTTTAATTGATTAACAAAATTATATATACTGTTCAGAATTAAATCTAACTATTTAAAATGCATCACCTCATGTAGTTGGCAATTTGTGTTGAGACCATATAACATTCATTATCTTAGAATTATTCAAGAATGCAGTATATCATCACAGGATAAATAATTAGTTAATAGAAGGAATAAGTTAATGATATTTATTCTACAACCTGTCACTGTAGCTACTGATAATATACAGTAAGTGAACAAATATGTTCATAAATCTACTGCAATGATTACTTTGGATTGTCAGCTTGACTGAATTAAAAGACACCTTAGAGCTTTAATGAAGCATACATTTGAACCATCAAAATGACTCAGTTAGTAAAATCAATTGCCACTAAGCATAAGGACTTGAGTTCAATATGAGGAAAATGATATTGGTAGAACAGAATAGAATCTCAAAAGTTGTCTTATGATCTCCACATATGTGCCATGGCATGCATCCACCACAGCAAATATCAATAAACAAATCAAGCAATTAAATAACTAATCAGACAAACCCTTTGACATATTAATGATGTTGTTTCTAGAGAGGTTGTGTATAGTTATTAAGAATGACTTCTGGAAGTCTGCATGAAGCAGAAGCCAACACCAATCTATCACCGACTTATAAAATGCCCAACTTCCCATAAATGCTCTTTACCAGAAGTCCAGGATAGAAGAAAATAAGTTTTCCTTATTTTATTAAAAAGAAAATAATTTTATTGATATTAGAGAGATTAAGCATGTTTTCTCAGGAAGAAGAAAACGTGACTGATACTGAAAACCTACCCAACTATCCAGGGTTAGTGAAGTCATGACAATTAAAGCAGAACCCAAACTATACAGTTCACTAACCTAGCACAATCCCTAGCTATTATACTCTAAATATTTATCCTACACCTACAGATAAATATTGTAGCTCTCAGCTTTCACTGTTCTTTCCTTGTAATAGACAGGTATGATTACAAAAAATTACAACCAAAAAAAATGCAGAGTTGTGAATCCAAGTCCCAACAGACATATCTATAATGCAGCTTCTGCACTAAGACTCTGGGATTACTGTGGAATGGGAGGTGGAAAGAGAAAAAAAAAATGAAGAAGTTTGATGTGAGATTGTATCTCTTAGCTATGTCAGAGAAGTTGTGCTTTATAAAGTCTCACCAACTTGGATTAGCTAAACATGACCTAAGTAAGGATAACACCAATAGACAGACTACTATGGATTAGGGAAAGCTCATCACTAGACAAAGAAGTACAGGTAACTAAGGAAAGTGAAGAGTGGAAGAAATAGTCTTCCCAGGGGAAAAGGCCACCAACTGATTATCTAATAGCAAATAGTCAGTCATGAAACATTTGCATACAAGTAACATAATATGGACTGTGCAGTTTGTATTTATATGTTTAGGAATATAATTGAATATAATAAAAACAAGTAAAAGGAGTCCATGAATTTAGAACAGTGCAAGTAGTAAGTAAAAGGGAGGGTTTGGAGAGAGCAAAAGGAAAGGGGTAAATTGTGTAATCATATTATAGTCTCAAAAACTAAAAAATGCAAAGAAAGTTTCTTGTAAAAGGACAAGACAGAAATCATAAATGATATTTTAAATCAATAACTTGTGCATATTTTCATTAATAAAAATTGAGAGCTACGTTAAAAAGCATTGTTCTGGTCAAAAGAAAACAAAAAAGAAAGAAAAGGAAAGTAAAGAAAAAATGATAGAAAAAAGACAAAGTATGTTATCTCAAGAGTCTGATTGCTAATATGCACAAGTCATGGAGCTGATCAGGACAGGAGAATGAATTATAGAAATAAATCTGGAAACAAAGAAGTGGGAATTGTCATCCAGGGAAGTAGAACCAGTGAGAAAATTCTCAAAAGAAGAGTTTTCATACTCAACCCAAAATTTATAGAAAACAGACTTTAGATTCCTAGAAAGAGAATTTTAACATGTCATTTTACACATCTCACTGACTTAAAATTCTTGTGTCTTAATTGCTTTTCTATCATGGCACAATAACCAAGGCAATCTATACAAGAAAGCATTTAATTTGGATAAATAAAGAAAATGGGAGGGATGTGGATATGTGAACAGTGAATATGATCTAAGATTTTAAAGGAAATGTTCAAAAAACTAATAAAATCTCTACTTCACCTTCCCAGGGAGATCCATATGTTGCACTTTGGGTCTTCCTTATTACATAACCTCTCTGAGTATGTGGATTATAGCATTGTTGTCCTTAATTTTACAGTTAATATCTACTTATGAACGAGTATATACCATTAATATCAACTTCTGAATGAATACATATGCTTGTTTTCCTGAGTCTTTTTTTTTTTTTTTTTTTTTTTTTTTGTAGTTCCACACATTTGTCTTCAAATATCCTCTTGTCATTGTATTTAATAGCTGAGTAATAAACCATTGTATAAATGGAGTATTCTTCAGTTGAGGGACATCGTGTGGTTTCCATGTTCTGGATAATACAAATAAAGATGTTATAAACATAGTTGAGCAAGTCTTCAGTGTAATAATTCAGTATCTGTTAGGTAAATGCCCAAGACTGCTATAGGTCAGCCTTGAGGTAGATTGACTTCCAATTTTCTGAGAAATCACCATACTGATTTCCAAAGTAGCTTTACAAGTTTGCACTTCCATCAGCAATGGAGGAGTGTTTTCCTTGTTCCATATTCTCTCCTGCATAATATTTTCTTTGTGTTTTTGACCATAGTTATTCTAAAAAGTGTAAGGTAGAAACATGATGCAAAGTAAACTCCCACAAATCTACAAGGATGACCCAAGCCAAGATTTCTAGCAATAGTTGGTATGTAGTCAGAATTGGCCATCTACTTTGATCTGATTGATCACTACCACAGTTTTCCTCAGAGAACCTTTATCCTGTAACTGATTGAAAAAGAGGCAGAGATCCACAGCCAAACAAAGACTTCTAGCAATAGTTGGTATGTAGCCACAACTGGCCATCTACTTCGATCTGATTGGTGACTACCACAGTTTTCCTCAGAGAACCTTTATCCTGTAACTGATTGAAAAAGAGGCAGATATCCACAGCCAAACATTAATCCAAACTCAAGGAATCCTGATGAAGAGAGGGAGCCAGGGGGTCAAAGACATCACAAGAAAATCCACAGAAACAACTAACTTGGCTCATAGAAACTCATAGAGTCTGAACTGACTACCAGGGAGTGTGCTTGGGATCAACTTAAATACTCTACCTCTATGAAAAAGTTGTATAACTTTGTTTCTTTGTGGAATTCTGACAATGGGAGCAGGGACTGACTCCAATGCTTTAGTTTATTTCTCATTCTGGATTTCCTTGTTCAGCTTTAATGAAAGGGAAAGGCTTTAGTCCTACTGAAACTTGATACACCATGAGTTGTTGATGCCCATGGGAGTTCTACACATTTCTGAACAGAAATAAAAGTGTAGTGGATGGAGTAGGGAGGGAATGGAAGAGGAAGAGAAACTACAGCTTTTCTGTATTTGGGAAACTACAGTTGGGTGTAAAATAAATAAATAGATATTTTAAAAACTAATAAAATTACATAAATTAAAAAAAGAAGTGTAGGCACAAATACTAAAGTAATTGAATAGGAAATCCAGTGATCAATCAATATAGGCATGCTCAGCTGGTTTGACTATCGTGAAGAACTAGCTCAACAACTGAAAGGTTAAATCATTTTAACAATGTCACAGTAATCATCAGATTCTCTTATCCACAATATAAATCACGACACGACACAGCATCTATCTTAAAATTATCCCAAAGTGGAATAAGAGCTTAAAAATAAGATCAATAATCCAGGTAATATGTGTTGAGCCCAGTGCTAGTCAGAAACGATCCTTAGAGAACCTATATAAGGGGGAAAAATTAAATTGGAACTTCATTAAAATAAAACTTTGCATCCTGAAAATCTTAATAAAAAGACAAAAGGTAAGTTACAAACTGAGAAAAAGTGTTAAAAAATGATAAAACTTTAACATATAGAAAATATGAAGAACTATGAAGAGTAAAAAAGAAAAATATTCAAGCAAAAAATGGGTAAGAGCTGAGCACAACATATCAATTCACCAGAAAGCAACAGAGATCACAAATCACACAAAAAGATACACTGACCCTGGACATTTTCTTTTAGAATACTGTGAGCAAAAGCTATCTATCTATCTATCTATCTATCTATCTATCTATCTATCTATCTATCATCTATCTATCCATATATCTATCTAATTTTCTGTCTATCTACCACCTATGTATCTATTACCTATTATCTCTTCACATATATGTATGTATATATATATATATATTAACTTATTCATGTCAAAATAATATTAAAATTACAGGAATTTAAAATGTTAAATATTTTAAAGGTTTCCACAGTAAATATTAGGATAGATACAGAAAAAGTGGGATGCCAGCTACAAAATGATGCAGTTACTTTGTGGAACAATTTGCCAGGATTATAAAGAATTAACCATATAGTAGTCGTATATTTAGCAACTACATTCCAGAGAGAATGACACATATACAGGTGTTCCTAACAGCTTCAAGAAAAATGACTAGAAACTTGAAGTAACCCAGAAAGCTCCAAGTAGGTGATAATGGTGAAACACACAGGACTTCTCGTCAATAATGAAAGGAATGTGATACACACAGCAATTTGTAGAGACCTGCACGGCTCCACAAATTCCTTTGAAAGAAAGAAGCAATCCAAAACGGGAAAACACTCTGCACCTAAAATTCAATAAATTATTTGAAATTAAATTTTAAAGAAATTAAAAACAAGAGTTTGAAAGACTTTGAGAGGCAGAAGGGGAGTCAAGAGGTTATAGCATCAGGAGGCACTATAAAGCACTCTTGTGGTAGCATAAATGTTTTTTATCTTGATTCTTTCCTTGTCAATGCTCCAGACTGAAATGAGAAGACAGGGATACAGCCTCAACTGCAACCAAGCTATTGGCACCAAACACTTGAACTAGAAGTAATAACTGAGGGGTGAGTGAGTTTTTGTTGTAAAATATATTTATAGAATTTAGACAAGTGTTTTAAAACATATTTGTAGAATTTAGACAAATATTCAGAAAAGTATTTTGGTACTTTCTTGGTAGCCTCCAAGTTGATTAATATTTTAAAATTGATTATTGGTAAAGCATGCTGTGATGAATTTAAAATCAATGTTTACTTATGTTTATTATGCTAAGTTACAAAATGAGCATAACTCTTTACTATGAATAATGTTATATTAGTCTTGAACTATGAGATGTAGTATGAACCCATTATCTAATTTTCTTCGAATGGTGATAGTTAAATTAATGGTGCATAAAAAGAACGTTCAAAATTATTTACACTAAGTTGTTGAAAACAACGATTGTGACTGATGACTTTTTAAAATGTGCTTTTAAATGCATTTTATAGCTTTAGAAGCCCAAATAAAAATGATGACATTGACTCCCTCTTCATGAAGTGGGAAGCATCCATCCGCCCTTAATGAGCTGAGCTGGCAGTACCCAAATTATTCTTCCTGAGAAACAAAGTTCCCAGCTTCACAGCAAAACTGTCCAATGAAGTATCTTTGGTCAAGTTGTGAAGATTCAGCCCTTAGAACTGTGCTGACAATTCGAATGCAGAATGGAATTTGGTGTGACCAGCCCATTGCTCTTTCAAATTTGCAATGCTTGCAGGAATGCAATGCGTTTTTGTAGGTAAAGTCAGCAATTGCTGCACTAAAGAGCAGTTTGGAACAAATAGGAGAATGACTGTTTTGAGACCATAACTGTATTTTAATGACACAACTTTCTGCTCTCTAAGCACAGGTCAAATCCAAAAATCTAAACTAGAGGGAATATAAGGAGAAAACATGTTGACATTTATAAATTTCAGACTTACACGACAATGAGCATTGATATATATACCTATATTCTAAGAAAGAGAAGTATAGCAATAATATTTATAGAGGTACATGAATTCATGTATACACATATAAATTCATAAGCCTTAATAGGTAAGGAAAATACTTTGCCCATATTTTAATGCTCAGTAATGCTTCTAATGAATATAAAACACAGTCTGGGAAGATAATGTAGCATTATCATTTTAATGAAATGTTAAAGTCTGTATAAACAAATCAACTGAATTGTAATTTTCTGTGGGGGACAAATGTTACATATTACCATGAAGTGATTGTGGATGCCTCTCTTAATACACGTTACATCAAATTACAGTCTCTGGGCTGGAAACCACGATGTATCTGGAGGATATTACAAATGAAAATTCTCAGTTCCAGCTTCAGACCTACTGAATCCCAAATTCAATTATTCGCAAGGTCTTCAGGTGATTTGTTTATTAGGTTTTGGTTTGCCTTGCTTTTTTACTGTGCTGTAATTGAACTCAGGGTCTCAGCCTGTTAGACAAGTATTTACTATTGAATACCATCGTCACCCCATTAATACATTGAATTTTAGAAACACCTATTTCACTTGTGTATTTCAGACACATGGACAGAGAACAGTGCCTCAGCTGAAGGCTTGTTATGAGTAATACAGAAAAATGTGTGAGTCATTTCAATTAAAATCCAAAATTGAAGTTATCAGTGAAAAACATCATACAGGTTAAAGCTACATTGTTCGTTATTGTGGAAAGGATTTGCCTGATGTTGTATATGTTGGGGTGCCTTTGCTTTGAGGTTACAAGTCTACAGGATGCTGGTATCTTGATCTGCTTCTCAAGCAGGAGGAGTGTTAACTAAGAAACTGGAGAGCAGAGGCAGAGCAAAGAAGACAAGCATTTTCCTTTGTTTTTCTTGTCAGTAAATGCTTCATCTCCTCAAACTGTTGTTTTCAGAAACTGTGTTCTTCTCTGTTTTTGTTTCTCTCAACTTTACACAACTTCAACCATTGTTCTATATTTGCACATTCTTTGGGATGTTGGTTGATTATTTTGGCTATCTCTGGTTAGTTTAATGATTTCTTTTGCTCTTCAGCCTCCTTTCTTCCTTCCTATCTTCTTCCCTCCTTTCCTTATTTCTGTCCTTTCTTTATCCTTTCCTTTTCCTTTCTTGCATGTGCTCATTTGTGCAGTTTCATCTACCACATTACACATTCACAGGAGTCCTGATCTATCCCACTCCACTTCAATCCTTTGAGACAGAGCCTCTCACTGAGCTTAGAGAAAGACAACAACCATCAAGTCCCCACTAAACTCCTGTATCCAGCACACAGCTCTAGGGACACATGCTGAGTATGATTTTTTTCTAAACTGGTTTGCTAGAGATTTGAATTCATATTTTTCCTTCGCAAACCAACCTTTCAAACTTTAAATGCACACGAAATACTATGCAGATTATCAGAATTTGATCTAATATTATGGCTTAGAGGGTTTTGAAGCATGACAGCTTGAGACCAGTCTCTGAATCCTACATGATGAACACAGAAAAACCACTCCCTGCAAATTGTCTTCTCACTACCACACATGTACTCACATGACAAAAGACAGATACACATGATATAAATATGTGCATGTAGGTATAAAGAAACGAATAATCCTAAATATTGGATCAGAAAAAATAGTATTGATTCTATTTTCTTAAGTAAATTTTATGTAATAAAAAAATCAACAAGCTGAGATAACTAATTATGGCACCCCATGTGTGATATAGCCTTAGAAGAATAACTTCAAGTATATCCAGATTTTGTACTCTTAGGGAATAGGATGACACATTCTCTGGTCACATATTTTCATATAATCTACTCAGTTATCTATTAATAACAAGAATAAAATGAATAACAACTGAAGTATATTATCCATTAAACTTGTTGCAGAAACCTAAACGGATTTTTATATTTAATACTCACTATAAACCTATAAAATTGACTCTACCATAATTCTAGATTAATGGGCACAGTGATTTAAGCTCACATATTATATCATTGAAAGTCACTTTAGAACCATGTGCAATTGTGATTCAGCTCAAGCTGTGTATAAAGTAGTAAGACTTGTGAGACTACTTTGTACATTCTTGTCTTTTCTAATGACCATTCATTCATTCTGTTTTGGTTTATCTTGTTCTGTGACAGAATCTCACTATGTAGCCCAGGCTGGCCTTAAAATTACAATTTCCTTGTTCAACTTCAGAATCATATGTGGCACACAATTTTCTTTTCTTTGTAATTTTTTCTTTCTTTCTTTATTTCTTTCCCTTCAAAAATTTACTCTTCCTCCCCTCCTCTCATTGCCTTCCTGCACCCCCACTCATTGTCCTCCCTCCCCCTTCCTCCTTAAGAGAGGGCAGGGGACCCTCCCACCTGCATCCAGGCCTGGGAAGCTTTGCATCCAAATAGACTAGGGTCCCAAAAAGCCAGTACATGCAGTGGAAACAAGTCCCAGTGCCTTTATCAATGGCTTCTCAGTCAGCTCCCATGGTCAGCCACATTCAAAGAGTTCGGTTTCCTCTCATGCTCATTCAGTCCCGGTACAGCTGGATTTGGTGAGTTCCCTTTAGAATAGGTACACTGTCTCAGTGGGTGGACCAACCCTTCCCGGTCCAGACTTCCCTGCTCATCTTCTCCCTCCTTCTACTCTTCAACTGGACCTTAGGAGCTCAGTTCGTTGCTCTGATGAGGGTCTCTATCTCTATCTCCATCCATCTCCGGAAGAAGATTCTATGGTGATATTTGAGATAATCATCAGTGTGATAGTGGGGCAAGGCCAGTTCAGGCACCCTCTGCTCTGCTGCCCAAGGACTTAGCTGGGGACATCCCGGTGGACACCTGGGATCCCCTCTAGAGCCAAGTCTCTTGCCAACCCTAAAATGGCTCCCTTAATGTAGATACCTCAATAAATCTCTCACCTAATACCGAAGCAATATTGATGATGTTTCAGATATAACAGATACAGATATAAATGTTTTCCACTAACAAAAATCTACTTACTAGGCAAAGAATTTTATTTGAAGAGAGAAATGCAAAATAGTAGACATTATTAAGTACTGTGTATGCAGTTTGTACAGAGATATATGAGCCATGCTTTGTGAGAACATCAGTCAATCTTTCCTTGGAAGGGAGTTGCATGAGTACATAAGACATTGGCTTGATTAGCAACCTTTAACTCTAAGAGATTGACTTTGTCCATCACTCCAAATAATGAGATACCTGAATTAGCATCTTTGGGGGTTAAAACCCAAAAGATCTCAGTATTCGTAAATCAAGTTCTCTCTAGAAATACATTTATTTTGGTGTAATTATATAAACAGTAATAATAAAATTGTGTTTCATGCATCACTGCAGATATTTGTATGTTCTCTTTTATACTTTAAAGTGTTGCTAGAGTAAATAATATCATTTTTCTCTCTTTTATGTAATATAATCTGAGGAAGTATGTATATGGAAGAATACCACTAAGACCTGGGTTCAAACTGCCAGCCCTGCCATAAAGTCGGGGTGTATCTGCATGCACCTGTATCCCCAGTATTGGAAGATGTGTGTGTGTGTAAGTTATACCTACCAGAAATACTGCAATCCCACTAGAGTTCACTGGCTAGACAGCCTAGAAAAAAAAAGAAAAGAGAAAGAAAGAGGAGAGACAGACAGAGAGAGAGAGAGAGAGAGAGAGAGAGAGAGAGAGAGAGAGAGAGAGAGAGATAGTAAGGGTTAAGTTCAGTGAGACACTCTGTGTTAAGGTAACAAGACAGGACTAATAGATCACACCAGATGGCCTGCTATATCCTCTGCCTGAAACTACAGGCTGGTGCACTCCTGCATATGTACACAGATGTGCACACACGTGCATATACCTCATACACAAATAAGTACACCATTACACAACTGATGGATAAACTGCAACCACTGTCATTCATCACTACCTGTTTTCTCTAACAGCTCGGGGAAGGTACAAAGGCATTGTTCACAGTGAGGAGCAATCATCCTGAACTTCCTGCAAAGTGTCATTGGCAGCTCAAGGTAGATGTTTAGAATCTGAGGAATGAGGGAAGTTTCTCTGAGGTAATTTCTTCATTTCCTTCCCCCTGCCTTTATAGTCTTTCTACTTTCAGTGATTTGGCTTCCTCGGCTAATGAAACTAGAAGCTAGAAATAAGTATTGGTGTGGCTAAATGGTGTGTGTGTATGTGTGTGTGTGTGTGTGTGTGCATGTGTCCTAAAAACCTCAGAAATACTGTAATCCTATTCCTTCTCCAGACTGCGCTCTGTTTCTCTCCCTGCATATGCTTCTCTCGGATTAGCAGCCATGCTCTCCTGCCCTATGGGTTACATTGCCCTCTGCTCTTAAGAGACCTAGCTAAGGTGAAGGTTCATTTTTGCCCCTCTCATGACAAGCAGGTGCTTGTCTAAGTGCAATTTGAGGAGAAATAGAAAAGCCATTGCCAACCGAGATGCTATCTACATGTCTGCATTTCTCTGTTCTCTGTGTCTACTGCACTTTCACTACCATGTGGATTTTACTTTCTGCAGATGGAGCCAGAGAGATATGCAAATGTCATTTGTATCACCTCAAATTAGTAAACTCTTTTTCTGTCTGGACACTTCCTAGGTTGCCAACACTCCCTTCAAGTTAGAAGGGCTATTCTTAGCAGTTGCAAACATAAAGAATTAGGGAGCAGACTTTTCCGATCTTCTAATTTGATCAAGCCTGGAGTTACAGGAGATGGTGATCAAACAGATTTGAGTGGGGGAAGCCAAACCTGGGTCCTCTGCAAGAGCATCAATGGTGACGAATGACTGTGCCATTTCTCCAATTGTTTCAGGTCGATTCTTTTTATTAACTTCATTAATTTAATTTACATATTAACCATGGTTTCCCTTCTCCTTCCAAGCCTCCACTCCTCCTCCATCTCCATTCAGAAAAGATGAGGCCTCCCAAGGGAGTCAACAAAGCATGGCACATCAAGTTGAGACAGGACCAGGCTCCTCCCCACTGCCTCAAGGCTGAACAGGACATCCCACCATAGGGAATAGGTTCCAAAAAGCCAGCTCACATGCCAGTGACAGGTCCTGGCCCCACTGCTAGGGGACCCACAAACAGACCGAGCTACATGACTGTCATCCACATGCAGAGGTTGGTCCCATGCAGGCTTCCTAGTTGTCGGTCAGGAAACTCTGAGCTCCCACAATCTCAAGTCAGCTGTTATTGTGGGTTTTTCTGACATGATCTTGACCCCTCTCCCTTGCTCATACATCTTGCCTCCCTCTCTTCAACCAGATTCCTGGATCTCAGCCCAATGCTTGCCTGTGAGTCTCTGCATCTGGTTCCATCAGTTCTATGATGACAATTGGTGTAGTCACCAATCTGATTGCAGAAGAAGGCAACTTTAGGCACCTTCTCCACTCTTGCTAGGAGGTGCTGGCTCTTAGCCCACCTGGATGAGGATGAGCTGCGTCTGAGGAAAGGTAAGTGCGCCGCTCACTCATTACCCAGTCTCACTGGACCCTGGAGACATTCAGACACAGCAGGGAATCGAGTCAAGCAGGAACTCATTTATTTTTGTGCAGTAAACATCTTTTACATTAAAAAACCGCAGGGCCATGGAAGGGGTGGAAAAGGAGCAAACCAATCATTTTAAAGGTCACCCTATCACGCAAACAGGAACCCTACATTTACTCTATTGTCCACCAGCTGTCCACGTACTGACGTCATCTTGCCTGGTTCTGGTGTCAAATCCGGTCTTGGTGTAAACAACTCAGGGTCTACCTGTCTGACTTTCGTTCAGAACCGTCGTAGCTGCCCATGTGCCCTACAAGGAGTCTTAGCTGGGGTCATCCTTTTGGATTTCTGGGAGTTTCCCTGGCACCGGGTTTCTCCCTAGCTCCTTAATGTCCCTTCTATCAAGATATCTCTTTCTTGGCTCTCCCTCTTCATTCCTTCCCTTAACTTGACTTTCCTAGTCCCTTATATTTCCATCCCACCATCCCTTTTACAGGGCTTAGTCGATATCCTTTATTTGGGCTCTGGATGTGTGAACTCAGGTCTTAAGCACCAAGCCATACACCTACTGGGTCATCTTCTTGCCACCATGTTCACATGTGTATACTGTAACATCTTGCACATGCTTTATTCCCGGTGTGCTTTGTACTCAATGTAGAGGAATTGATGCAAATTGCTATCTGTCCGGCTGCGTTTCTCAGTTGTCTTATATAAGCTATACATATCTTGTGTTCACTGTTCTTTCTCAAGTCTGTTGCCCTTTACAATCATTGTGAAGAGAGGCTAGCAGTCTTCAGAGAATGGGAAATGTCCAGTGGTAGACTGAAATGACTTTTGATTACACTTGTCTATGATAATAAAAAGGGAAATAAGCTGTACCCAACAAAAGATGATTGTACCTGACAAGCCAAGCTTGTGGTTTATTAATAATTAAAAATATTTCTGTGTTCTGCTACTGATGGAATATTTAATCACTTGTTCAGTCAATACCAATGTACCATTTATTATTCATTAAAGATAAATGTAGTGTAATGGCACTGAATTGCAATGTGCTACATTGAGATTACAAAGGGCACAGAAAGTTGATTTATTATTTAGGAATTGATTAAACTTCTCTACTGATCTCAGTCACTAGCATAACCCATCAACTCTCCTCAATGACACTGAGTTAGAGTAAAAGTTTTTTAAAAGAGAAAAGAAAAGAATTCTTGATGACAGTGTTTAAGGAGCTGTCTTCCAGAAGCTCAAGAAAGAAAGAGATGATTCTACTTCAAGGGCTAATATGAATTTCTTAGAGTGAGAGATTGTGGTACCTGGATATGACTACAACATTCTCTAAGTGTTTATTCCTATTTCTGGTGTAAGCCAGTTCCAGGCTTTGGCTTTTAGCACATGCGGTGCTGGGTCACTGTAGCCCAGCCACCCACACTGCATTATGAGTTTTGGGTTCCAATGAGTATTCTTTCCGGTCTCAGGAAGAGTTGGAATTTTTAAGGGATTTATAAATGATTCATTTCTGTCCTTCTAGGTTTTTTGAATTTCATATTCAGATTAAGGCCAAATATCAGGGAAAGATGGGCTTTTATTCATTTCCTATTCTAAGATTTCCCTGCCCTCAATGCTACCAGAAGTGAAAAAAAGTCTGAACTAAGAAATCACCTCTCCCCTCTTTGTGGAACCTGAACACTTTTTCCATTGCTAGGTTTGGATGCTACCTGCATATTTTAAAGGATTTTACTACTTTCTATTCAAAAAATGTGAGAAAAAGTGGGGAGACAAAAATAAAAAATGTCTCCCTTAACTAAGTGTGGAGTGTAGAACTTCTCTGGTGGATTCCTGCCTTGCACACGGGCTTAGTTCATAATCATGGCCTTTAATTGCAGGCAGTTTCTAGTCTTTGAGAGTGTAGAATGAAAGGGGCTTTTAATTTCACAGAACATAAAAAGTCAGCATCTGCTACAATATAGACGCTTAGAGTTTGATGCACAAATGGGCATATGCTTGTGTCTGCAGGGAAAGATTTGTGGCTGTAGAAGGGAGTTAAAAATCACATCTAGATACAGAAAGATGATATTTGATGGAGATCTTGTCCCCAAATGTCCCTTATGGTCATTTAGAAGAGTGTATGTATCTCTACAAAATTTCAATTTTGAAACCCACCTCCCAAGGTGGTCGAATGAAGAGGTGGAACTAGTCACATGAACTCTTTTTCAAGAGAGAGACAGACGAGCTCCCTGAAGTAGACCCAGAATGAGCTTCTTTTCCTTCCATCGTGTGGGAATGCAGCCACAGACCCATCTTCTTATAACAAAAACACGCTTACCACAAACTAAATCTGCTGAACCCTGCATCCTGGATTTCTTATTTCCATAGCAATAACAGATGTATTTCAGGAATAAATAAGACAAATTCTTATACTAATATTCCAAAAATCAGTAGGTTGGGATATAGTCATTGTACTTGCTTCCATGATGGACAGCCTAAGTTCAGTCTCTTGGAACCAAGTGGTAGGAGAGAATCAATACCCTCAAGTTGTTCTCTGGCTCTATACATGTAGCATGGTATACACACACACACACACACACACACACACACACATACACACACACACACACACGGGGGGGGGGGAGAAAATATTTAAATAAAAATTAAATTACTGGATTTTTGTTGTTTTTCTCATAGCAGAAAACCATCGTAGACAGTAGCAATGATGCATAAAATAAAATCTGCACATGGGTAAGATTCTTAGTTTAGAAACAGTTATTTGATGATTTCTTAGTATCAACTACAATGCCTAATCTGGACTCTATTATGTGTGGGGAGGGGCCTACATAGATTAATATAAATACAAATACAGAAATAAGACAAAGAAAGGCATAATTTCACTGAGATGGGGCAGCATCTGACCATTCGGCAGGACAGATATATAAACTCAAAAAAAGTGAGTTTTATTGGATTTTAATTTGGTAAATTTGAAAACTTGAATATGTGATATTCATCAGCCCTCATGGTACTTATGGATCTTGAGCTAACATGATCAAATGCTCAGATTTGTTCTATTACCATTATCTGAGAGCTCTAGGTGTGAATCCAGATATGTTGAGTCCATACAGAAAACCTTGACATGTCACACATTGATCAGCATCTGTTACCTCCTGTATTCGTCCATTCACAAGGGAGTTGTCACATTTCACTAGTGTCTAACTGTGAAGACTACCAGTGAAGACACATTGTTTGGGTGCTCCAGTTGGTTTTTCCAATTTATTTTTTAAAGGAATTAGAAAACTGCTCTCCATAATTTTTTGAATTTCAAATAGCCTTTTCTTATTTTTAGGGTCTCTGTGTAAAATTAAGTCCACCTATGCCCATCTCAGAGTACAACTTTATTTTCTCTAGTGTGTGGGTGTTTGTGTGTGCATGTGTGTGTGCTTTCTGTGTATTCATGTATGTGTATTCTTGTGTATGCACACATGTGTTTGTGTGTGCATGTTTGCATGTCTATGTTTGTGTTCATGTATATGTGTACGTGTGAGTTTTCATTTTTGTGCATATTCATGTCCTTGTGCATTGTATGTGTGTGTTTATGGAGGGGTTCATGTGTGTGTGTATGAGTGTAATACAGAGCAGAAGTCAATCTTGTGTATTGTTTCTTGGCTATCATTCAGTTATCTATTTGTTTTGTTTTTGAATATTTTGAGAATGAGTGTATCACCAGCCTAGAATGTAGCTACCTGTGATGACTGGCCAGCCCCAGCGATCCACTCAACCTGTTTCTGTCACCTCAACGTTGAAATCATAGCCAGCATTTTTGTTTTTGTTTTTGTTTTTTTTTTTCTTCTTCTTCTTTTATGTGAACTCTGGGAATGAATTGCAGATCCTCACAACAGCTAGACAAGACCTTTACTGACTGAACCTCTCTTGTAAACTGAGACAGCTCATTCATTTCCTGGCTCTACAGACCCAAATAATCACACAGAAACTATATTTATTACAACACTATTTGTCCAATAGCTTAGACATGTTTCTAGCTAGCTGTTGTATCTTAAATTAATTCATTTCTATTAAAATGTATATTGCCACTAGGCTGTAGTTCCTTATGTGAAGCAGGAACTTTAAAAGATTGTCTCACCTTCTTTAGGTAAGTTCAGCAGTCATTTTTCTGTGGGTCCCACATGTCCAGTTCAAACAGCATACCATTAAACAATCCAGGCAAGAGCAGGTTCTTGCTCAAATCTCTAACAAACTATAAGGAGCCTCTTTGATGCAGATAATCATTTTGAAGTGGATTGGTGCTGCCAGAAGCAGACATGTCTAACTGTTGGGAAAAGTCTATGCTCTTAAAATCTTTTAAATGCTATGTTTTGTAGGTCTTTGAATGATTTGAAGAATATGTATTAATATGAAATCTATCTCTATAATCTAGAAAACCTAACTATTATGACTACAAGTTTGAATATTATAAATAAATACCTATTAATCTGCATTTTTAAATTATACATTATATTTTAATAAGCTGTTTAAACATAATACTTTAAACAAGAACAGAAATATATATAACAAAATTGACCATAAATTTGTATCAATAGACCAAGATCCATACCAATGCACATTATTCATCTCTATATCATATTTCACTTATCTTTTTTAGAAATTGACTCTGACCAATAATCACTTATAATCAACCCCCTTTAAATGAAAACAAACATTTATAAATAATCATTTTGGGAATTTGGAATTAGTTTTCTTCAAACTGCTTCCTGCTGTTTTTTTGGGCAAAGTATTTTTAGGGTTCACAGAGGCCTTTCAGGGGTTCTTGTTCCATAAAACTACAATAGTATGGAAGGCATCCACAAGTTCTCATCTTCTGTGGAAACAAAAACAGAACCTCTTTTCCAAGGCAACATATCCTTAAATCCAAATTTTGAAGTCAAGATATTTTAAAATTTATATGTTGGTTTAGTTTAGTAGCCCCCACAATCATATGTATCTCTGCAGTCAAAAGTACAAAGAAAATATAAAAATGTACATAATCCAGAATCTCTGTGCATATTCATCTATATGTGGCTTATTTTTCTTTACTCCTCTAATCTATGGCTGTCTATACTCTTTTATATTACATTTCCTATGTCTTTAAAGACTTTGTTTCAATTTTAAACCTATTTCTTTTTATAACTGTCTATACTTTTTCTTCTTTTTCCCAAGCCAATGTATACTTATCCAATACTGTGACCCATTCAGAGGTCTTTTTTTTTTTTATCTGAATCTGTCTTTATTGAATAGCTGTAATCATTTTCTCACCAGGAGTGCTACTTTTTAAAATGCTAAGTGGGCATTACTAGGATCAACTATGTGTCTCTACCTGTTTCTTCTACCCAGTCAAACATAGTAGAGGCAGGTTCAGCAACTCTGGAAGCACCTCAGCTCCAGTGATGCAGCAGGTCTATGTCACCATTAAGCAATTTGTAACACAACACTCACAGACCCCATTTAAGTGCTGGACCTCCTGAAAGGGCAAGAGTTTGTTCTGCCAGCATGAACTAGGAAGACAAATCTTAAAGAAGATATGCAATTTTTTTGACACTAACACTGAGTCAGGAAGACTTCTCTTAAAGGAATCATGCCCCTGCTTGTCACCAGCAAACAGAGTCTATCTGGGAAAAAACATGGCTAGCAAAAAGCTGTGCTTAACTCTGTTCTTTTGTATCCAGAATTTCTTTCCAAGCTCTCTCAGTTTTTATGTGGATGTATTTGCCCCACATCAGCCTGCCATTTGTAAACTGAGACTGTCCAGCAGCCCAGACTCAAATAATCACATAGAAGCTATATTAATTACAACACTATTTGGCCAATAGCTTAGGCATATTTCTAGCTAGCTCTTATATCTTAAATTAACCCATTTCTATTAACCCGTATATTACCACTATGCTGTGACCTACCAGTGCTGGCATGTTACTCCTTTGGCAGCTACATAGTGTCTCTTTGACTCCATCTACTCTCTCTATGTATATCTCTGCTTGGATTTTGTTTGTCTTTGGCTGAAACAGCTTTATTCATTAACCAATGGTATTAAAACATATTCACAGCATACAGAGGGGATTTGCACCTCACTATGCCATCATTGGTCTCTTATTATGATTCTTACAATTTTTTCTTATCTAAAATTTTAAATCACACCCTCACTCATCCTTGAGTTTGGGTTCATAGTTAGCCATCACATAATATGTATACTTCAATGACACAGATGTTTTCTCACATACAGGGTGCATCATTTAGCACAGTGAATTTCGTTTCTTTCTCTTCTGTGTATTATTCAAATTATCTCATATAATACATTCTAACTGCAGCCTTCCTTTCCTCCTTGCTTTTCAGCATACCCCCCTCCTTTTGTCCAATCTACTGCTTCTCCATTGCCCTTTAGAAAAAAACAGGCCTTTTAGTTACATCAACTAAACTTAGCATAGAAACATGCAATAAGACTAGGTGTATAACTTCATATGAAGATGGTATGAGATAACCTAATATGAGGATAAAGTTTCCATGAACAGGCAAAAGAGTCATAGACACCCCTACTCACATTATTAAGATTCTAAAAAAGCCCCAAGCTAAGGACCCACAGCACATTCACAGACCTTTATAGCCTCTGTGGTTACCACTTCAGTCTCTGGGAGCCTCTATGAGCCTTGCTTAGTTGGTTCTGTGGGTTGTGTTCTTTTGCTGTCCTCAACTACCCTGGATTCTACGATTTTCTTCCCTACCCTTTCTGCAGATTTCCCTGAGTTCTACATAATATCTGCCTGTGGTTCTCTAGATCTGCTCCCATGGGCTTCTGCAGGAAGCATCACTAAAGATGATTGGGCTAGGTACCAAAATGTTAGTATAGTACAATATTATTAAGAAGCATTTCATATTATTGATTGGTTTGTTTACTTATTTATTTATTTATTTATAGCTATGTTGGGTTGTACCCTAGGAGTTTCTAAGTCATTCAGCTTCTGGATTCTGGCCATCTAGACAGTGTTGGACATGGTTTCCCTTTCCTGGTATGGATCTCAGGTAAGAACAGCCATTAGTTTGCCCAGTCCCAGAAATCCTGAGCCACCATTGCTCTAATGCATCTTATAGGCAGGGAGGATTGTGGGTCATAGATTTTGTGACTGAGTTGGTGTGCCAGTTTCACCACTGGGTTCCAATCCTGGTTACAGAAGATGTCTGGTTCTGGCACCATACCTTCCCATACCAGGAGGCCTCACTAGGGTTAACCTCATAGAGTCCAGAAAAATTCCAGTTCTATATCATCCCCTAACCTATTTGAGTCATCTGTCACAGTACATTCTCCATCTGTTTCTCCCTTTCACACCAGCCCTCTCCTGTTTTCCTCCTCATGCACCTCCCCTTATCCACACACATTTCTTTCACAAGGACCTTAAATGCTACTGACATGACATATTGAAAGCAGTAGAGGGAGAGAGATAATCAACATATCAATACAAAATATGGTGGTGTTTTTTTCATGAACTATGTAAATTATTAACCTTGGAACATAGCATAGAGTGGTTTAACATTTGTGGAAGGACTGTCTCAGGCAGTAATTTTGAATTGAGACCTGAATGACCTGGAAGAAACTAGCAATTCAAAGATTTCAGTCCATAAAAAAAGAGACATAAAAGTCCCTTCAACAGGAGCAAGCTTGCAAGCTCAAATCATAAATAAGAGCAGATGAGGTGGGTAATAAAGCTCCAGTGATAAGTCAAGGGTACCCAGTCTTGTTGTCTAAGGCTCAAGACAAAGTACATCAAAAGGTTCAACAGTGGTACCCAGGTCAACTCTTCTAGAGTGGCATTCAATACCATTTAGAAAAGATGATCAAGGGCTAGAATCTCTGTTACCCATGATGCAGCACAGATTTTGTTCTAAATAAGTTGGAAAAAACTGAGTTTATAACTCAAAGGAACCATATGATCTATTTTATTTTTTAAATATATTTTCCATGCTTAATTATGGGGGGGTGAAAGTGTAACAGGTACACAAAGACAAATAATGGTGACTTATATGTGACCTGCCCCACTGAAAAAAGTACCTAGCCATGGGGCTAACATATACTAGAATAATGGGCTAATATAAGTTATAAGAGTTAATAAAAAGCCTGAGCTAATGGGACAGTTGGTTTATAACTAATATAGACCTCTGTGTGATTTTCTTTTGGGCTAAATGGATGTGGGACCTGGTTGGAAGACATAAACCAGATAGGACAGAAACCAGTCAACAAATGGCACCAACATGTGAATGACTGCATCCACATAAAGCCTGACAGAGCCTGGAAACTACACTAGACATAAAATAATAGAGTTAAGCATGGCTTATTGATAGCAGCACTCTTTTGGGTGGGCTCTGCTTGCTAGAGGCAAATGCTCTCATATAAGAGAAGCTTCCTGACTCAGCTTTAGCTATAAAACCTTGCAGTTCTTTTAAGAGGTCCTGCCACAAAACACTTAAATGGTGTTGATCAAAAGCTGACCACATGTTTTTTTGGTTTTCAGCCATAGCAGGAAAAAAGCCGTTCTGCTTTAAAATGCCAGCTTTCTGGGATGTACTGCCAGGACAAACTCTGACTCTTTCAGGTCGGCAGTCTGACTACAGAGCATTTGAGTGTTGTTTGTGAGCATACTGCTGCAGCTTGCTTTCTGGCAGGAACCTTGAAATGCCATAGAGTTATGGGAATAAACACGGCTCTGGCTGTGCCTCCACCCACCATGAGCCTGGACTCTCAGAAAGCTAAGGAATGGCTGGATCCAGCTGTCAAAGCCACGGCTTTAATCCTACCCATATTGTTTAGTAAATTAAAGACTCATGTGGTCAGAAAAAGAGAGATTGAAAGAAGAAGAAACCCTTTAAATGGTTTACAATATTTTAAAATATATGCAGGCTTGGGAGAGAAAAGAAAAAGGTTAAAGTCCTTAAAAGAAAAAAGAAAAAAAAAAGAGTAGTTGTGTGTGGTGGTACACTCGTTTAATCCCAACACTTGTGAGACAGAGTCAGGCAGATCTCTCTGAGTTCAATGACAACCGGTCTACAGAGTGAGTTCCAGGACAAATAACACAGAGAAACCCTGTCTTAAAAAAACAAATATTAAAAATAAAAAAAAGAATTTAAAATAAAGCCATGTAAAGATGGAAAACACACAGAGAATCTGGATGCAGTATGTTATTATACTCTCTTTGAATTGTTTGAATGCTGAGAGAGGAGCAACAGCTGCTAAAAATTATTTGTTTATAAATGCTGCTGGATCAATCCAGACAAATATTTTGAAAATGCCTTGACTTCAAAATTGACATAAAAAAATCTTACATTGGAGAAGAGGATTTGCTTTTGTTTCCACAAGAAATGAGAGGCTGTACATTCATTCTGGGTTAAGAAAATCATGTTGATCAAGGAAGACCACCTGAGAAATCTCCAATAGGAACAGATGGCCTAGATGTCAGAATTCTACATCAATAACAGATTCAAGATCCTGCCTGAGATGATCAAGCTTCACAGGATACTCCAGTCAGGACTTGATCATAATTCTAAATTTTCTTTAGGTCTCCATAAGATTATCAGCACCCCTAACCAGCAGGAAGTAGCCTGAAAAACTATGCTCACATTCCCCCCCTAAAAACTGGACTATAAATATTTTCCTTTGTTTAAAAGAAGGTGGGGAAGTGGTATGGGAGAATGGTCTGTATTCTGTCAATTATATTTTAAATAAACTCTGATTGGCCAGTAGCAAGGCAGGAAATATAGCGGGATAATCAGACAAGAAGTAGAGGTGGGTCAATGAGAACAGGAGAATTCTGGGAAGGCCGAAGCTCATTCTCTCTGCAGTCCTGCCCAGACAATAAAAAAGGAAGATGTGACCTGATCTGCTAAAAAAGGGACTGAGCCATGTGACTAACATATACTACAATAATGGGCTAGTATAAATTATAAAAGTTATTAAGAAGCCTGAGCAAATGGGCCAATCAGTTTATAACTAATTTAGACCTCTGTGTGATTTTCTTTGGGGCTAAACGGGTGTGGGACCTTGTGGGAGGACAGAAACCAAGCAGGACAGAAACCTCAGTCAATACTTATGGGCAAAATCACCCATGTCTTGTTTTTGAAGTGAATTATGAAGCCTGGCATAGTGGTGTGTGCCAGAACTTGGGAATCACAGGCAGGCAGGCAGACCTCCATGAATTTGAGGTTTGCCTGGTCTACATAGTAAGTTCTAGGACAATGAAACTTTGTCTTAAAAAAACCCTCCTCCTGAAAAACAGGAAAATAAAATTTGATAGAATATAGCCACAGTCTTTTTTGTCCCATAAGGTACATAGCCCTTCTGCACTGCTGTGAAAAAGTCTAGTCACTCAACAGAGAATCTGCATCCTACAGAGCCTAAGATATCTGATCTTTCTTGAAAAATGTTTTGCTGAACACTGTCAGAAGTTACAGCAACCTGCTGAATCTCAATCATATGAGCTTTCTTATTTTGGCGTCTAAGCTGAAGATTCAGTCATTATTTGGCTTATACTATTTTCCAGGAAACAGTGACCAATAGTAACTTATGTGGTAATTCAAAAATATTCCCAAACCTTTTATCCATAGTGCAAGCATTTCATTGTCTGATAGGCTATTAACTGTTGCAGGCTTGTTGACCAAAACCAACAATAAGTGAATCCAATAGACATAATATTCAATGTGGGTATGGACTGACAAATCAGTCATTAACAGTAAAGTATGCTAATACTATCTTAGCAGGAAAGAGTGGGGGGAGAGGAACTTATTTGTCTGCTATCAACATACACTCAGCATAAAATCAGTGTTGCATTGCCTTGCTTTGTGATGCTGCCATTGTACACTATAAACATGTATGTAATCTATTGCTTCATTTATAGGATTGTTCAGTAGAGGGTGCTGGAAAGACTACAAAAATCACTGCCAAAGCAAAGAGTTTCCTTCGTGGAAAGGTTTTCACTTTGAGCAAACAAAATAAAAGATCCCCTCTTAAGTATAGGTAGGTGTTAGATAAACAGGAGATAAATTTATGCTAAGAATATATTCACTGTTTATCTTAAATTCAAGTTAAATGAAGCCTGATTTCTTCTGGCTCCTATATCCTTGTTCCACTAGGCTGACTTGCAGGGTAGTGGTTACAACATCATGGAACAGGAAGTTTAATAATCATCATCTCAGAGGATCACATTTTAGCGCTAGCCTCATCCTACTCCAAGATTCTCTACTGGGTAGGATCAAACCAGGCACTCTGACAGATTTATAACCTGACAAAGCTTTGTATCACTGTGGTGGAGTAGCCACTCTCTCCGAAGCAGGAGGGAGGAGCTCTTCTAAGTGCTCTACTTTACACTAACATTAGATGTAGTGGCCTATGTACACATTTACAATCTATGTGCTCTCTAAACTCTTCTTTCTTATCCTCTTCCTAGGTAGTCATCTTTGTTATTTTATATTGAAAAATCCTGTCCAATTTGGTATTATGATCTCTCTATTTCAAGTAGACCTTGAGAAACAAAACTGGGACATTAATTCAACCTCCTGTATGATATAACTCAATTCCCATGATACCTAGTCTAAAATGTTTTCTATTATTGTAGGCATTTATGACTTATGTAAATGATTGAAAATCACACAGAGACATACTGAAGAACAGAGGCCAAATATTCCTCCTGTTTATAGCTATGTGTCTTTAAATCACCTTGTTTATCTACAGATACTTAATAAAAGATTTTAAAATAAACATTGAATAAGTAACCTATTCCCTTGTAGTCAGCACCTGAGGAGCAATGACAGATTTCCTATCCCTGTCTGATAACTAGGATTGGCATATTATTCCAGAAGAATCATTTGTACATTTTAGAAATAGGAAATTTAGGCAAAATTAAATACTTAGAGAAAAATTACTGTTCTGGGTGGAACTTTGACAACATCAAAATTCACACATGCAACTCTAAGCCCTAGAAGTTGGAGAGATATCTCAGCAATTAAGAGCATTGACTGTTCTCCCAGAGAACTCAGGCTCAATTCCCAGCAACCACATGACAGCTAACAACTGTCTGTAACTACAGTTCCAGGGGAACCAACACCCTTACATGGAAAAAACAACAATGCACAATAAATAAATATTTAAAAAAATATAATCTCATTAAAGGGTCATATTTAAGGATGTCACAGGACCCATACATAGATTCTAGACATGTATGAACACTGGGAAAAGATGATGTGTAGAGACCAAGAAATAAGTCAGCTCTCAATAAGCCACTTAAGAAAACCTGGAGCCATGTTTCCTTCTGTCTTCGAGAAAACTGAAGGACTTACGACCTCAATTTGGGACTGACTGTCAGTCTTCCCAACTATAGCAAAATGTCTTTCTATTGGTTATGCCACCATTTAGTCTGTCAAACTCTTTCTAAAGCTGCAGAAGATGTCTCTGATTTCTATGAAAGATTCTGTGTGTAGGGGGAACACTGTGAATATTCTCTTTATGTTTTGTTGATACTAGAGAGAGATGCTGACTTACTGGCTTTCCTGTCCTTTGTGAAAATAGCATCCATGAGTGTTGAACTTTTATAGAATGTAAATGAAGCACAGATGCTTTCTGTAGTCTGAGACAAGAGACACCATTCTCAGCAATGTCAATCATATTTCTCTTCTCAGCACCTTTGCTATGGTAAAGGAGTTTAACTAAGCCACTTTCAGCTTCACATGGTTGTTGGCAAAAGGGCAGAATTTGAAGTTTCTCCAGCATTACTGAACATGCATCTCCAGTTTAGCCAACTCTTTAGATAATTATCATTTACATTAGCCACCAAACTAGAAAAAAAAAAAAAAAGAAGGGGGCTCTCCCCTCTGTATACCAGTCTCCTGCTTGGCAAACCCTACAGCAGTCCTCAGGACTACGGGAAGCACTGCCAATGTTTAGGAGATCACAGGCACATACATCTATTTGATTCACAGCTGGTTTGGAATCAATTACCCAAAACTGAAACGCCTCTCAAAACTCAATAATGTGATAATTGCTCTTAATTGTTTTACTGTGACTTTTTCCTACCTACTTTGTTACTTGCATCTTAATAAAGGAGCCACAAATCCAGGAAGAGCTTTCTGCTTACCACTGACAGATGCCCAAAGACAGGAGACAGATATTCAGCTTCATGTTGTGGAAGTTTTGACACTCCAGATGAATAGATAAAGTCATTTAACATCCAAGCGAATGTGAGGCTAAGCGAATGCGAGGCTGTAAAATTTCTCCATGAATGGTGCATGTGTTGCACAGGAATGAGGACCTGAACTCCAATTCCCAGCACCCACCTTCTAAGAGTGAGTTGTGTTATTGTGTAACCAGTGTTAAGAGGTGGGGACAGGGCACTCTTGGGGCACATTGGCCAATTTAAAGGCCATCCTCAGAGAAAGACTCTGTCTCACAATAGAGTGGAGAGTAGAGTAATAGACAGTTCTTACCATTGATTTCTGGCATGCACACATATGCAGGGCCTTTTCCACACAGACGTGATATGCATGTACACACACACACACACACACACACACACATACACAACTTAAAAAGCTTTAGGTTATATTAAATTAATTTTACCAATGTAAGATTTTTCTTCTGTAAAGTCAACCACTATTAAAATTCTGTTCTCTGTGGACCCATTTAATTTGGCTTTATTTTACATTACCTGTTACAATACAAAAAGAACCTTGAAGTATTTTTTATCAGTGAATTTGAATGCTTTTATTTATATTGGAAGTATTGTAAAAGTATCCTCTGAGTTCTATCTGAGTAAATGTTCAAAAAAAATGGAAGCCACTATTTTTATGTATTGGAGTTGGAAAATTAAAGGGGTGGAACAGAGACATTCAGTGCTATAGGGAGGATGAAATCATAAAAAAAAGGTTAAATAGGAGAAAGAAAATAAAGAATTGCAGGCAATCTTTTGTATATATATATATATATCTTTACACACACACATATATATTTACACACACAGAGACTATATCTCTGTATATTTACATCTGTATAATGTATATATCAGTGTGTGCGCATGGATATATACATGTGAGTAGCATATGCTTGTGGAGGCAAGAGGGAGATGCCAGATACCCTGGAACTGGAGTTCCTGGCCACTGCGAACCACCTCATGTGTGTCCTGGGAACTGAATTCAAGTCCTTTGAAACAGTAATAAGTGCTTTCAAATGTTGAGCCATCTCTCCAGCCCCAGTGTACACAGCGTTTAATCCTAGAACTACACGTCTAAAATTTAGAGTTGCACTTATGTAAGTTACTTATTACAGCATTATTTGTGAAGACAGACATTTGAAAACATCTTAAGATATCAGTAGGAATGCATTAAATGTAAAAGTCCTAGAGACTCCTTTTTGCATGCAAAAATGGGAAATCAGTTGGGATGGCTTTAGTTCATATTTGCAAAAATAAGTTGGGAACTACATGACTCAAGCAAAAGCATGTAAACAAAGTACAAATGGGAATACTAACCTCTGCCTTATCCTCCATTGTGGTTTTGTGATTGAAATCTCAAAAATTAAATCTCAGGGCCCTGGGACTGTAGCCCAGGTAATAAATTGCTTGCCTAGCATTTATGATGTTCCTAATTCTATCATCAGTAACATACAACACTAAGCATACTGGCAGACACATGGAATCTCAGAACTCCCACAATGGAGGCAGTAGAATTAGAAGTTAAAGACCGCCCTCAGCTAAATAGGAAGACTGAGGCCAGCCTGCACTCTGAGCTATTCTCTGAGATCTCAGTCTTTGGCTATGACTTTTCAAGAGAGCTCTTCCCACAAAAGATACTAGGTTTGTGTCTTAGTGCGTCAAAAGATAAAACTTTAAAGCTGCTACCAAAGCTACTGTCAGTCCCACAAAACCACCTGCAGTAGTGTTTGTCAGTGGATCGGCACCTTGAGACCAACACGCTTGCTACTGTACAGTCTGCTAAAGAACACCTCAGAAATTCCTGTGGCACATTTGTAACTTGGGATGGAGCAAGGTATTTGCTTTTTAATTCTCGTGGTGAAGGTACACATTGTGGAATGTTCAGAGGTGACTTTACAGTTGTTCAGAATTGCAATGAACATAGCTGTCTTAATCTATTTTGCTTGTTTGGTTCCCCCTGTGTTCAATGTTTATACTACCAAACTGTGCTGGGCAAATTCTAGTGTAGTAAACTGCATGAATGATGAGGGATTCCCACTGTCCCAGAGAATCTAAACTTGGTTCTATTTCATGCCTCAGGGCCTCTTGGCCACTCCTCACTCTCCTTACTCCCCAGCAATTAGCATCTCAACATGCTTCCTTACAGGATGCCTAGCTGCAGGTGCTAGCTGCTCACAGGACACACCTGCTGGGGATCATCCATCATTAGCTTCTTTGAAGAATTTTCTCCACATACAATGCAGTTTATTAGTGAAGGCAGAAATAATAGATTGTTTTTTCCTGAAAAAAAATTTGTTGTAGTAATTTCCCAATATTAAGGAGAAATGTCAAAACACAGTGAAAAGTATCCTCTCGGGAGTTACTAGAGACAGTCTTGGAATGATGCACATCTATCCCTTTCTCCCCACAACAATGGAGCCATAACATTATGCAGACATCCACCACTAGCTCCATACAAACAAATCATGCTGTTTAGTCTTTCTTAGCCCTTGAGCTTTTGGTTCCTCTAACAAAAATACCTTTCCCTCTCCAGATTCTTTCTGAATTCTGCTTATTCTTTGCAAGAGGGACTTCTGAATGAAGCCTGTGGGGACTGGTCTTCTGTGTTTCCCATGCAACAAATGTTTTCTTCGCTGTGTTAAGGCTGATTAAACACATTTCTGCTACGACAGCTGCAACTGAAATCATGCCCTTGTCTTGGTAAGCACAAAGCCAACATGAGCACAGCCAAGGAAATGAAAAGCTGGAGGGATATGTATACTATCTTTAGAAAATCAGGAGTATGTGGGTATTGATTGCAAAGCCACACCTACCGCAAACGAAGGAATCAGGGATTTTCTTGGGGGATCCAGGCATATTCATTTATAAAAACACCTTTGCAATGCTCAGTTAAGGAGGACCTTGCTGCAAAACTCCAATTGAAGGTCACAATTAAATAAGGAAGGATGGCAATCAAATTTGAGGGCATGCTTATCTCAAGGTCATGGAACACATGTTTGAAAGGTTAATGTGGAATACAGGGATGCCCTCTGGGCATGGGCAGCATGTTTCATAAAGTTTCAGCTGAAAATATAATAAAAGACATTTTGAAAAGGCTCTAGTATAGGGGTTGCCCTTAACCATGCCAGTCACACTTGGCAGTGAGCATAATAATACCAATTTTGTGATTATTTGTTCATAAGCTAAAGAAGCACATTTTTCTTAAACAAGTATATGTGTGCTGATAAATGAGCTGTCATTTTTAGGTTTAGACATACAATATTTTGATAACAATGACTGGCATACTGTAAATGTAAAATCAGATTAAATATTTCAGAATTCAATTTTATGAAATTTACTTCTATGGGAGTGAACTATTTTATAAAATATGGACACTGTTGCTATTGTTATACCAATGTACAATTATTTATATATATGTATATATATCATATATATATATTTAGAGAGTGTACATAGTATATATCATTGTGTGAATGCATATACATGCATGTTTCTCAAATAGCTTAGGGAATTGATATTGTAAACACATATACCAAAGGTATGGTTTCACATACTCCCTCATATTTTTCATTCTCTCTCAAAGAGGAAAAAAAAAGTTACTACTGGTTGAATTATGGGTTGGAAGATTCTAGATTCTGGTCTCTTATTCAAGAATAAAATAAAACCCCATAAAGATTTGGAATACCAGCAATGTAACTATTCAAATTAAACCAATAGTACAGATTAGAAAAATATATACTGCCAAGATTGACAGCAGAGCAGATGAGAAAAAGTATTCAAGGTCATGTACTATTATTTGAGGTTCTGTTGGCAGAAGCTGCTCATTTGTTCCTGGTCACTTAAACCCAAAATAATCACTCAAAAACTATATTATTTGCAATACTGTTTGGCCAAGAGCTTGAGCATATTTCTGTCTTACTCTTATATCTTAAATTAACCCATTTATATTATTTTATATTTTACCATGAGGCCCGTGGCCTACCAGAAAGGTTTCAGCTCATGTCTTTTTCCTCTGGCAGCTCCATGGCTTTGTTCCTTGATTCTGCCTACTCTTCTCTCTCTCTCTCTCTCTCTCTCTCTCTCTCTCTCTCTCTCTCTCTCTCTCTCTCCCCCTCCCCCCCCCCCACCCACCCCCCCACACCCCCCCCCCCC
>NW_026067937.1:13010168-13012749 GCF_014885135.2 Alexandromys fortis | reverse complement strand
AGCCTGGCTATATTCTCCTAAGCCATTGCCCAAAAGCAGCTTCATTATTCATTATTCAATAAAAGCAACACATATGCAGAAGAACTTCCCATACCATTTCACCATTTCCCCTTTTCTGTTTAAATAAAAAGAAAGGTTTTAACTTTAACATAGTAACAAATAACAAGACAGGTATCAAGCAAGAATTATAGTTATAATATTTATATCTACTTTATCTTTTATCATAACTAAGGAAAACTATAATTATAACTATCTATTCTTCAACTCCTTTAAAGACTCCAGAAGGATATAATATTGCTTAGGTAAACAGGAAATGCTTTATAAGCAACTTCCAAAACTCTAGAGTTGACAGAGATGTCTCGCTGCCTAGACAGTCACTCAAAGTTCTTCTGTAACTTTGTGGGTACCCATCTTCAGCCTACTGGTCCATAATATCCAGCAGACTTTTCCATGAAACAGGACATTTAAAAGATAGTTTCACACTTATTGGCAGTTTGGCAGTCACTTTCTTCTGTGTTCTGAAGAATGTCTGGCAAACTCTTTCATGAAGCAGGAACCCCAAAGAACCATCTCACCTTCTTTAGGCAATTTTAGCAGTAATTTTTCTGTGGGTCCTGCATGTCCAGTTTATACAGCATAACATCAAGCAGTCCAGGCAAGAGCAGGTTCTTGCCCAAATGGCTAGCAAACTCCATAAAGAGCCTTTTAGATGCCCATCTTCTTCTTGAAGTAGACTTGTGCTGCCTGGGGCAGATGTGCATCATTGTCATGATAATTCTTAAAACACTTTAAAATGCCATATTCTGAAGGTCTCTGAAAGATTTGAAGAAAACCTATTTAACTGAAATAGATCTCTATATATCTAGAAAACCTAACTAACATGACTACAAGCTTGACTATTATAGGTGACTCTGTATTAACCTATATTTCTTAATTATACATTACATTTTTAAATGAGCTGCACAAACTCAATACCTTAATCAAGAGCAGAAATATACATATAATAAAATTGACCTTAAGTTTGTATCAATAAACCAAGATCCATACTAATGGAAATTTCTATAGCATATCCCCCTTTAAATATAAACAAACATTTATAAACAATCATTTAGGGAATTTAGGCATAGTTTTCTCCAAACTGCTTTCTGCTTTTTTGATGAGCAGGGTAATTTTTGGGAGTGTTTATAATGACCTTTCGGGGCAATCTTGGTCCATCAAACCACTTAGTTTGGAAGGAGTCTATAGGTTCTCATCTTTTGTGGAAACAGAAGTAAAACCTCTTTTCCAAAGCAATATATCCGTTTTTTAACGTCAAGGTATCTTTAAAACATACATGTTGGTTTATCTTAGCAGCCCATAAATGAAATGTCTTTCTTTACTTAGCTTCATCACACTCAAATAATTTAAATAAAACCCAATAATATACATAATCCAGAATCTCTGTTTATTTCATATTTATGTGACTTATTTTTTCTTACTCTATTACTTTTTTGAAAAGTTTAATTTTTATTTTATTACCTTTGCTCCTATAATCTATGACTGTCTGTACTCTTTTATTATATTTACTGTTTCTTTACTCTTTTTCTTCTCTCTCCCAAGCCTATGTACATTTATCAAACACTGTGACCCATTTAGAAGTCTTTTGTATCTAAATCTGTCTCTACTGTGTATCTGAAATTCTTTTCTGTCCAGGAGCACTTCTTTAAAGGTTAAACAGCTAAGTGCCATTGCTTAGGCTAAGGCTGCTTTGCCTTTTGTCTCTGTCCTGTCCAGCATGGTGGTGCGGAGGTCTGTTTAGCATGAGCCATGCTCACAGCCCCATTATAGCTACTTTCCTCTACCTTACAGGGTTTAAAAGAAAGAGGAATTGGGTTACTAAGAACGATGGATAATTTTTTTTATTATAACTGACAGTCTTGGATTAAGTAGGCCTTGGCTCATGTTCACATTCTTTCCCATAGCGCATCATGTTTTAGTCATATGCATGCCCAATTATGTATAGGCAGAAAATGATAGGTGATTCTCCCTAAAAGTTTATACTGAGCATACACCAAAACCAGTCTAAGGTAAATTTGGTTCATCGCCCATAGTTCCCAGGTTGTATTTGAGGCTTTGTTTGAATAGAAGCCTTTGTTGAACAAGGCTCAGCAAAGAGGAATAACTTATTCTTATTGTTTAAATTGGGCATGCAGCTTGACATATGTGTGGATCCTAGGTAGTACATTAAGAGGTTTGAAGGTGTTTTTTTTTTCAGAGAAGGCTATGAAAATAGTACAAACCAGCGTTGGTACAATATTATGTATGCTTGTCGTCCTAGAAAATATTACCGTGATCAAAAACATTGCAGAATGTAGATTGGACAACAGTTATGTAAATATGGGGGGGGACAATGGGCTGCAAAAAGTGACAGTAGACAACAGTACATTCTTGCTGTTCTTTTAGAGGACCTGTGTTCGGTTTCCTATACCCACAGGAGACAGTTCACAACCATAACTTTAGCTCCCGACAATCTGATACTCTCTTCTGATCCACATAGGCAGGCATCAGTATACAACTATATAGACATATACACACATATATA
>NW_026067937.1:12974012-13010137 GCF_014885135.2 Alexandromys fortis | reverse complement strand
CTTAAAAGTGGATATTTTAGATTCAGGAAATCATCCAAACTGAACTGAAGTGATTCTCCAGAAGCATTCATCCTCGGGCACATGTGGGCAATGAGAACTGCCAACAAATACTCTCAGGCAAACAGAATTACCTGCAAGAAGCAGAGACAAACCAGACCTGCCTGGAAAGGATTCAGCTATGCACAGGAAACGAGGGTCTGTTGGGCTGCTTGCATGTTGTGTTGTGTGCTTCACTCCTCCAGCTTTCAGGAGCTGTCACCATGCGGGAATAATTTTTGGTGATTCAGCTCTCCTGGAGTTATTTCTCCTCCTATAACTAACCCCCCATCCAGATGCCTGTACAGGACCTCCAACAAAATTCTCTGGTTCTCCCAGAAAAAAAAATCAAACAAACAATCAAAAAACACAGAATTATTATTTCTGCCTGTTCCAGCTGTCTTGCGACTAGTGTCTAATTTGGAATTTGTCCCCAGGTTCATTTAGTTAGTCTCATCTGACTCATCAGAGATTGTCATCAATGTGTTGGGCTCGGAAAATAACATGTGAAATATAATTTATATGCTGAAGTTTTTTAGGTTTTGTGTTATCCCAGAACCGTGAAAGGCAGAAAAGCAAGATAGCCAGAGGCAAACATCTGGAATTTGTGTATTCCCTTGTCATACTATCTTCTAACAGTAGCCCCGCCTTCACACTCCTTCAGAAATATGAGTAAACATTTAGTTCTTAACAAGGGTCAAGATGGATATTGTTTGCTTCTACCTTAAGGTAATGTCCATGCTATCTGCTTGAACTGGAAATGTTGGAAAGCTGTAACATGACAAGGCACTTCAGGCTAGGACTGTTAGTGGAGCTTATCACTGTGCCTTAGTCTGTGGGTAGAAATCCAAGGATTTACAAGCACAGGCATTCTGAGTTAGAATATTAGCAGTGTCATTGGTGTGCTGATGTTCAGTGGGAGTGTGAAAGTGTAGACATGCAGACCCCTGATCTGTACATGATCCACTAAAGGAATTCTCATATCCTTTCTCAGGGGTGCAAGGCTACAGCAACAGTGTTGACAACCTGAATGATGTCTTTGATTCGAAAACAAAGCTGAGGTCAGAATAATCATTCAACCAAACACTGTTGGTGGATGGCAAAGTGGAATACTTTTCACTTATATACTCCTTGGTACAAGTGTGAAAGAATGCCATAATTTATGTTTCAGTTGTTTTGGCTTGTTTTGTTTGATTTTTTCCTTATATTCTTAGGGAAGTAAAAGCAACAGTAAGTATTCTTGCCAAGGAGTCAAGCAAGATATTTGATTCCAAGTCTGTAGAGACAATTTGTACTACCAAAATTCAGGCTGAATAATCGTCAAAGAAAATATATATCATTAGCAAAACTCCATTGGCTATGAAAAGAAGGCGTATTTAAGAATTGGGTTTTGTACTCAGGCCAGAAGGCTTTGACAATAGCAATGCTGTATCAAGCAAACTTATAAAGAATTTTAAAAGCTCCTCAAAGTGACTTTAACAACACCCAGGCTGATTCATGCAGCACATTTTAATATCAAACCACAGATGTAAAAGAAAAATCTTAAGCAAACATCTAACAAGACGGTACTTACAAACAAGTCAGCATGCAAAATTGGGTAATAAAAACACTCCTTTGGCAAGAAATAGCCTTGTTATGCAGAATGCAGGAGTCAGGAAACCTGCAGGGTTCTGAAAGACAGGGATGTCATTGTCTCCTTGACTGCATGTGCCGAGTTTATAATACAGAGCTGTGATGTTTCTCTAGAAGTGTATTAGCTGAATATGTTTGCAAATTGGCATGCAGTGATTGCAAATTCAACAGCTCCAGCTCAGCTTTGCTTTAGCTATTTGGGGTTAATAAGCTAAATGATGATCACTATACAAATCACTTTGAAATTTCATATACATAACATTTCTGGATATTTTAGATGAAAAAAAAAAGACTTTATTGCCTAGACTTGAATTTATTTTGAATATTTCAGTGTTAGAATCTGGGCTCTGAATTGGTGAGTCAGCTCATTTGGGGGTATGCTTGGCTTTGTTTTCTTTGGGACAGAGTTTGTTCTAGCCCAAACTGCCTGTGCAGCCCTTTTGCTTCTGCCCCAGCCTTCCCCTTGCTGACTTCAGGCATGCTTCCCCATGCTCAGCTTCAATTCTCCTGATTTAGTCGCCAGTTTGTGTTCCCTTATTACAACACTGCAATGTGAATTCCAATTGGCTTTAATAACAAAAACCCCAAGTCAGATACAGGGGTAAATGCTGAAAGATCAAAGAAGTGAAGGAGCCAGTCACTAAGCTCTACCGAATCCTCAGACCAAAGGGAACAAGATCCTGTCTCCAAGAATTCTCACCTGAATGCCTTGAGCTCCTATTTCCTCTTGCCTTATATTCCTCTCTCTGCCCAGTTAGTTGTATTCTTTCTGTTTCCATCTCCCTAGTTCTGGGGTAAAAGAATGTGACTCCCAAGTACTGGGATGAAAGGTTGAGCCACCCACCCCCTGACTGGCTCTGATTCTCTTTTATACTGGATCACTCTCTTGTACCCCAGGGTGGCCTTGAACTCACAGAAATCTGTCTTGCCTCTGCCTCCCCAGTGCTGCGAATAAAGGTGTGCACCGCCACTGCCTGGCCTCTACAGCTAACTCGTGGCTAACTCCAAACTCTAATCATCAGAAAAGCTTTATTTGTTAAACACAAACAAAATATCACCACAACACCTACTGACAGATCCTGCATCACCAAGCAGTTTCTTTTTAAAAGGTGTTGTTTATTGATGTATGTGTGTGGGCATGAGTACACACTCAATTTTGAACATGAGAGATCAGAAGGTAACTTTGTGAAGTGGGTTGCTTTCCTCATCACAGATTCTGGGGATGGAATTCAGGCCATGAGGCTTGCTTGCATTGCAAGTCCTTCTACCCTTGGAGCCACTTCATCAGCTCACATAAAACCTTTTCTCAGTTCAATATTTACACAGACTGATACTACTTGCACTACTTCCTCCTCCAGTGCTTTTCATGGTGTATGGAAACAATCATTTTCACACTTGGGATGGGTTATAACTCACTTTTGAAACTGCCACCGACACATACTTAGTAAATACAGACATGTCACATAATAAAGAACTGAAAAAAAAAAGTAGAAATTTCTTTCTGGTTTCCTGGGCATTAAAATGTTTTCATTTTAAAAAGGTGTATATCATCAACTCATGAGTGATAACTATGCTTTACATTTTGAAGGTCATCTGTCTATTTTGAACAAAATTCAGTGATTCCAGAGATTAGCCATTGGCTTTGCAGCTGCTGCTTTTGAACATGGGAGGCAGTGCCTGCATGCTGATAGTAAAATAGCCATCCAGCCTCTCCTAATTGCTAGCATCACACCTACTAGTCTTCAATAAAATTTTATTACTGGTCTTCAATAAAACTTTCATTAAAGAAATATGGTATTCAGCTGGCATCTTTTGAAATCATAATCATGGATCATGTGAACTATCATACTGATAATTTCCCCCTTCCTTCTGAACAGCCTGGTATCAAAACTTACTGTCTTGGAATCCTATCAGGCACCTTATGTCTACACAATCAGCACCCCCTCAAGGCAACAGACCAGAATCCCTGTCTCTAGTTCTGGTTTCCCCATTACATGCAAGGAAAAAAAAAATCTCCTTTAAAAGCCCACGCTATTATAGATATCTGTTTATAGCAATTAGGTGTATTCCTTAATGGTAGCTTAAGATAGCCTGTGGTTACTTTATATCATGTGAAGAACTCATATTAAGTCAATAATTATAAAATACTTACCATATTCCACACAATTTCACACTGAATCGTCACCTAAATTCATCACTACTATTCGATAATCCATAGAAACAGAAATGAAACTCAGAAGAAAATATGACCTTGAGTGGGCTGCTGGGTTTGTAATTTGCCTTTGTTGCCATTGTTTGCTTATAAATAAACAGGGGGAAAGTGGTACTATTAAGGCTCCCCGAAGGGATAAATAGTTTCACACAGAGTCTGGAAGGTAAACAAGGCTGGATACGTTACAGGAACTAGCACATTACTAAGTTTCCATTCACGTTTGTTTAAAAAATATGCTAATACCCATACCACATAATGTTATCCTTTAAGGACTTTTTTTTTTCCTTAGATAACAAACATGCAAACACTGCTTTCATAAGAGATCTCTAATGTGTCCTATTTTTGAGGGTCTAGTAATTTGTGGCCTCACTTTCCAAATGCAGCTTTTCTTAATACTAATAGTAAGTGGAAATCTGGTTCTCAGAGGAAGTCCTCTAATTCTGGGTCATTTGCTCACTAACACCTCAGCTGTGCAGCACACGCCCCTACCACAGACTGACAAGAAGCAATACCATACTTTAAAATTCATCTTGATAGTTTCTATTTTCAAGATAGCCAGTGCTCAAGTTATTTCAATTACATCCTACAGCCATAAACTATTCTACATTTTTGAATTCCTATTGAGTATGTCATCAAACATCTTTTCTCATTCACAGTGTCCAATACTTCGGCTCCTTTAAAATGTGTATTCTATCCTATCACATTTTATTTTTATTGTTTTATTTTATTTTTATTCTTCTTGAGAATTTCATGCATGAGAACTGTGTTTATATCAGTTCCATTACTTCCTCACCCCTTGCAACTCCTCCATATCCTTTTCCACTTTTTTTCAAAATATTGATCTCTTCCCTATTACTGTTTGCTATACAGTCTGCTGAATCAATTTAGCCTTACTTCAATGTTCATGTGTTTAAGATTGAACTGGGATGGGATCTGTCTTTTCCAGGAATGAGCATCCTCCTCATATTAAATTCTTATACTTAATTCATTGGACATTTAGTGTGTGTTTAAGAAAGTTTATCTTATCAACCAGGCATACTGCCCAAAAATATGGCTGTGCATTTTCTTCTAGATTATATTCTGAGTTAAGTACAAAAGTTTATATGAGAGCTGGGCGGTGGTGGCGCACGCCTTTAATCCCAGCACTCGGGAGGCAGAGGCAGGCGGATCTCTGTGAGTTCGAGACCAACCTGGTCTACAGAGCTAGTTCCAGGACAGGCTCCAAAGCCACAGAGAAACCCTGTCTCGAAAAACCAAAAAAAAAAAAAAAAAAAAAAAAAAAGTTTATATGAAATATCAATTCAGAGATGAGAAGAAAATGGATATGAGGATTTGCTGCTGCCTTTCTATTATGCTGGTAATGGTATCACAGATGAGAAATTATGAAGGAAAAAAATGTCCTCTACCCAACAACTCCCGCATTCCCCCAAGGGGCTGAGACTTTTCTAGAGGAAAAGGAGGCCAAGGACCAATCTACATTTCAATGTCAATCTAACCTTGCCAGCCCTAGGATACTTTACTGGCTACTGGCTTCTTCTTTGTAATTGGAATGAGGTCTGGCTGTCACAGCACTGCAGGCAGGCTCCGTGGAGAATTGTGTTCAAATTGGAAAGGAGTTTCCTCTCATTAAAAGCAAAGGAAACCAAGTGTAAGTCTCACTGCTGTTAGGAGCAGCCCTGTACATTGAATCTGTGGATCCCAGGGGCTGCTCTCCAGGTCTAGAGGGAGCTATCCACAGAACAGGAAAGAACATCTCTTTCCTATGCCTATTATTATCCAGCTTCAACTTAGGGGTTCAAAAAGATGCTATGAGGAAACAGAGGGTTTGTTGCATGGTTTTTTTTTTTTTGTTTGTTTTGTAGAAAAGAAAAATATGTTAAAAAAAAGGAAGATTTGGATTAAATAATGGGAAAATAATCTAGTTGTAATTTTTTTAAATAACTACATAAGCCTATATTTTAATATTTATGGTATCATTTATAAATTCAGGTATTAATTATGAACGCTTTATACATTTTTACTTTCAGTGAGCACTGAAAGGTTAATGATCTGAAAACCCCAAGTAAGCTGAGACAAAAAGGACAGTTGACTTGATCTCACCTGTGGGCTTTTAGGATCCCCAATACATCTGACAAAAGATCCACATATCAACCTTTGTTGGTATCTACTACTTGGAGACTACAGGGAGTTGACCTGCTGATGGAATTGTCTGTGCCCAAAGTAGCCTTTTCTGTCTTAAAAAACAAAGAAGCAAACAAACAAAAGCATTCTATAAAGCTCTCTGTGCCATGCGAGCATGATCTCCAGTCCCTAGGAAAGATAGGTGTCCTTCATTGTTCGTGTTCAAGGACAGCCTGCTCTGCAAAGGTCTGTGTATCTGCTTTCCTGTACCTCCACATCACCTCCATCCATCTCTATTTAACAGCTGTAGCAAACAGAGAATGTGGTGGGCCATTTGGAGTCTTAAGAGTTAGAAGAAAACTTCTGGAACTCAAGTATCAGCACAATTCACTTTTCATCTTCCTCACTGGCAAATTTTCTTCCTTAGCAAAGTTAGTAGTGCTTATGTTACATCATAATCATAAATTTCATGGATTTGTTTCACTTTCTGTTTCTACTGGGCTAGGAATTTAACATAGAACTTCACAAATTTGATGCAAGAACTCCAGCACTGAGTCATACTTCTGCCCCCCCATTCTGAAAGTTTTAGTACACATAAAATATATAAAAAATTAATTACTTAAGACTATCTTTATTTACTACTTTCATTTCCTGGATGGAGAAAGGGTACACATATGTATTGAAGGGAATCCATGCTTCCCAAAAGCAGTCTGTGGCTGTAACACAGAGATTTTCAGGTGTCTCAATAGTTCATAGATTATTTTCTGAAGACTAAGAGGGCATATGCTCATAAGTACCCATCCTCATGTAATTGATAAGCACTCTGCACACAGGCAAAAGATTCTCCTGTCTATTTAGATAACATTTCATCTCAAAAGTTTTCATGTCTTCATTTTTTTTCTCATTGTATTAATAGAATGCAAAAATGAAGCTCCCCCTGAGGTCTTATCAGATATGACAAAGACAAAAAAACTTTCAGGATTGAATCCTTCCACATTCCACACAATGTTGGCAGAACCCCAAATAACTCACTAAGGAAATTCACCCAAACTATATCTGCTACTTATTAAATATTTACAAACTTCCAATATGTGTTTCAATGTGAGTGATCAATTTGTTGACTAAATGACAAAACAATTGAGACCATCTGATATTTCTTCTGTGAAAAGAAATTAGGTTTAGAATAAATTTATGGAAGATGTAAGAGAAAGAACAAACCTGGACTTTCTGCTAAAATTTCCAAGTTCACTCTGTGATAAAAATGTAAAATATGCCTAGGCTTATCTTACATTCATTGTGTTTACTATACTACAAGCATCCTGGGAGAAAGGGCATGGCTTCATTCCTTGCTGATCTTTAAAGTTGATGTTGGGTTTTATGCCCTAGTGTGAGTGTTTAGAGACTGGAGATAGAAAGACTGAGAGTCAATCAAAGGAGACCAGCTCACGAAACTAGAATATTTTAGTGACTACTAAAAAATTCTGTTCAGACACTTAAATTTTCTGGATTATTAAGGTTGATAGAAATTGCACAGCTATAAACTAGGCTCTGCAAACACATACTATTTTAATAGAAACTTATTAATGTTTCTCAAGAATGTTTCTTAATAAGTTAGAATTGAGCCAGACTTTGAAGTAAATAAAAGGTAGTAGGAATTAAACTATTTCTGTAGTAATTTCCAGAATGCTTGATGTGGGATTCCCCTCTGTATGTTATGAACATGTTTTATTACCATTGGTTAATAAAGAAGCTATTTTTGCTTATGGTAGGGCATAATATAGCTAGGCAGGAAAACTAAAATGAAATGAATGCAGAGAAAAATAAGGCTGGGTCAGGTAGGCGCCATGTAGCTTCCCAAGAAGAAAGATACCAGAATCTTACCAATAAGCCACAGCCTAGTAGCAATACACAGATTAGTAGCTATGCTTAATTTAAGATGTAAGAGCTAGCTAGGAATACAACTAAGCCATTGGCCAGTGTTGTACTTAATATAGTTTCTGTGTGATTATTTGAGTCTGGGGGGCTGGGAAATAAAAGTACATTCTCTGTTTACATCTAGGAAATCACTGTGCTTTATGAACTCTCTACTATCCCTTTCATCTCAGAAATCTGAGACCCAGGAAGGAAGTCTGAAAGTGAAGAGAGTATATGACCAACAATGTGCAGGCATCAAGTGCTTCAGTATTAGGCTCTGGCCTCCCTGAGAATGGAGTTCAAGGTCATGGCCACGGTGACAGACAGGATTTTACTTGGCTAATGAGAAGAGAGTGTGATGGTCCAGAGGAATGGAGGCAGAGACAGAAAGATGAGCTTGACACAGGGTTGTCAGAGAAGATACAATATATAGAGTAAGACGGGTCACTGACTTTAGATAGTTCCAGGTTCTGGCCTACAGTCAATACCTCCTAGTTATTTATTGTGTTTCTAAGGCTGAAGTTGTTACAGAGTGAAGATAGGGTACAGCGTCCTATAACATGGTTTTGTCTATGGCAAGTATGATGTGCATTATATTGGTAATTGGTCTTGTGATGTTTGAGGTCTTGGGAAAAAAATCCTAGATATAGGGCTGCCCTTCTACTCCAATTCACCTTCAAGTATATTGTCTCAAACTAATGACTTCTAAGGCACAAAAGATCCCAAGGGTAAATTCCTAAAATCACAAATCAGAACAATTGCATCCCTGGATAATTCCAGATAAACAGATATGTGCAGGTAACAGATAAACAGATATAATCTCATGGCAGGATGAGGGCAGGGGAGGCAAAGTCCACTGTTGAATTGTGGCAGATCAGTGCTATAATTTCTTTTATGTATTCATTCATTCATTCTTCTTTCAATCCTCATTGCAGTTTCTCCTCCCTCCACTCTTTGAAGTTCCCTTCACATGCCCTGTCTCCCCACAGACCCACTCCTCTTCCATTTCCTTTCAGAAAATAAAAGACCTCTGTGGCATATAAAGGGAATATGGTAAAACAAAGTACAATAAGACTAGGTACAAACCCTGATATCAAGACTGGACAATGAAATCCAGGAGTATGAGAAGGGACCCAAGAGCAAGAAAGAGAGTTGGAGACATACATTCCCTAGACGCCCATTGTTAGGAGTATTACAAGAAGACCAAGCTACAACTATAATATATATATGCAGAGGCCTAAGTGTAGATCCATCGAGGCTTCATAATTGTCATTGGAGTCTCTGTAAGCCCCTGTGAAACCTGGTTAGTTGAGTCTGTGGGTTGTGTTCTCATGCTATCCTCAGCCCTCAGACTTCTATAATACTCTCTCTGATCATTTGATGGGGTTCCCTGAACTTTTCCTAATATTTGGGTATGGGTTTCTGCATATGTTCCCATCAGTTGCTGGGAAAAAAATCACTCTGGTAATAATTGGGCTAGGCACTGATACATAAGTATGCAGGAATATAATTAGGAATCATTTTATTGTTTCTATTTGTTTGTTTGCTTGTTTTGGTCAGTCAAATTGGGTTCTATTCTGGGATATCTGGTCTCTGGTTCCTGGCCATCATGCTGCTGTCAGTGGTGGACTCCGTTTAGTAATATGGGCCTCCAGTTAGACCAGTTATTGGTTGGCCATTCTCACAAGTTCTGCACAGTCATTACCCCAGTGTATATTACAGGCAAGTCAGATTGGTGATAAAAAGTTTTATGGTTGGGTTTATGTCCTAGTCTCACTGCAAGAAGATTTACCTGATTGTAGAAGGTGACCAATTCAGGTTCTGCATATTCCATTAGTAGAAGTCTCATTTGGGTCATCCACTTAGATTCCAGGAAATTTCTATCAACTAGGTTCCCGTATCACCCCTCCCAAATGTCCCCCAATTCCAGTCATTACTCACAGTATTCTCTTCCTCCACACTCTACTCCTGATCCCTCCTGTTCCCATCCCTACCCATTCCTAGTCCACACCCAAAACTCTCTTCTTTTTCTCCTTCTCAGAGAGATCAATGCACCCCTTTGACTTCTCTTCATTACTTAGCCATTATGGTTATATGAAATGTAGCATTATTTCCTTTACTTAACAGTAAGATTTTCCTTTTTGGTGGAGTACAGTTTTTTGTAGGATGACCTATGATTCTTTGGATTTCATTTGTGTCTGATGTTATATCCATTTTTTAAATTTCATTTTATTTCTTTCCTTTCTTGATTTCAGCCCTTCTAAAAAGACTTTTTTATTTTTTAATTTTATTTATTTATTTTTACATAGCAATCCCAGTTTCCCCTCCTTCTTCTTCCCCTTGCCACCCACCGCCTTATCTGCTCTTCAAAGAGTTTAAAGCCTCCTATGAAAAGCATTTGTATATATTCATATGAATGGTTAGTCATTTGTATGTGTTCATATAGATGACTAGTCATTTGTGTATATTCATTAGAATGATTGCTCATTTGCATGTAATCATATGGATGCTCATTTGCATGTAATCCTATGATTTATTAACCTGAATATTGTTTTCTATGTCTTCTAGCTAGCTTTGATAATGGTTTATCTTATAGATTTTTTCAAAGAACCAACTCTTTGCTTAATATATCTTTATTTTGTTCTGTTTCACTTTTATTGATTTCAGTACCCCAGTTTGATACTTCCTGCCAACTATTCTTCTTAGGCGTGCTGGCTTCTTTTTGTTCTGAAGATTTCAGATATGTGGTTAAATTGCTTGTAGGAAAATTCTCCAATTTTTTTATGAAGGCACTTAGTGCTATGAATTTTCCTCTTAGCACTGTCTTCTTTGTGTCCCACAAGTTTGGGTATGTTGTGCATTCATTTTTATTAAATTATAGGAAGTCTTTAATTTTTTTTCTGCCTTGACTCAGTAGTCATTCATTAGAGAGTTGTTCTGATTCTATGGGTTTGTAGGCTTTCTGTTGTTGTTGAAATCCTCATTTAATCTGTGATAGTCTGATAGGATACAGGGGATTGTTTTAATATTCTTATATCTGTTGGGACTTGTTTTGTGACTGAGAAAGTAGCCAATTTTATGGAAAGTTCGATGAGGTACTGAGGAGAAGGTATACTCTTTTGTGTTTGGAAGAAATGTTCTGTAGATATTTATTAGGTCCTTTTGTGTCATATGATCTGTTTGTTCCATTTTTTTCTCTGATTAGTTTCTGTCTGGACAACCTGTCTATTAGCAGGAGGGTCAAAGTCGCCCAATATTAATATGTCTGGTTTGCTTCGTTATTTAAACTTTACAAAACCCATCTTTTATAAACATGGGTGTCTGTGTTTGTAGCATAGATGTTAAGAAATGAAATTTTATCTTTGTGGACTTTTCCTTTGGTGAATATGAAGTTTCCTTTTCTCTCTCTTTTGATTAATTTTGATTTGAAGTTGATTTTGTTATTTATTGGAATGGCTATATATGCTTGGTTCTTAGGTCCATTTTCTTGGAAAATGTTTCTATAACTCCTTACTCTGAGGTAATGTCTATCTTTGATGCTAAGGTATGTTTACTGTATGAAACTGAAGAATGGATTTTTTTTTGCATTTGTTCTTTTAGTCAGTGTTTTTATTGGGGAATCAATTTTATTTATATTGAGGGATTTTAAGGACCAATGATTGTTAATCCTTATTATTTGTGTTGTTGTTGGTGGTGGTTTGTGTGTATATGTGTGTGTTTCCCTTCTTTTGTTTTTTTGGCTGTGAGATTATTTATTTCCTATGTTTTAGTTAACCTGTGCCATAGTTAACCTCCTTGGGTTGGTGATTTCTTTATAGTATCTTCTGTAGAGGTGAATTTGTAGACAGATATTGTTTGAATTTTTATTTTAATCATAAAATATCACATTTTCCCATCTATGTTGATGGAAAGTTTTCTTGAGTATAGTAGTCTAGATTGTCATCTGTGGTCTCTTAAAGACTAAAGGATATCTATGCATGCCCTTCTGGTATGTTTACCTTTATGTAGTGATTTCTTCTATCTTGTCTTCTCTTCAATGCCTGAGAGTTTCTCTTCCATCTCTTATATTCTGTTGGTGATACTTGCATCTGGAGTTCCTATTTGTTTTCCCAGATTTTCCATTTCCAGGTTTCTGTCCTGTTGCATTTTCTTTATAGATTCTATTTTCACTTTCATGTCTTGAACACTTTTATTCATTTCCTTCAACTCTTTACTTGTTTTTGTTTGCTTGTTTCATCAGTTGTTTGGGTTTTTAAGACAGGATTTCTCTGTTTAAAATCCCTGGTTGTCCTGGAACTCACTATGTAGACTAGGCTCACAGAGATCTGAGATTGCTGGGAGGGAATGTGCCACCATTGTGGTTGGTTGTTTATGTTTGACTTTCTTTAAGTAATTAACTAATTTCATCCAATCTTTTCTTGTATTTTATGTATTTTAAGGGATATTCCCTTTCTTAGGGACCTCTATCAGATCCATAAAGTTGGTTTTAAGGTCTTTTTCTTATGCTTCAGCAGTGCTGAAATATCTTGGATTTGCTGTAGTAGAATAGTTCAGCTGTGGTAGTGACATATTGCCCTGGATGTTGTTGATTGTGTATTTATACTGGTGTCTGGGCATATGAGTTAGAGGTGAATATACGTATAGTTGCTCATTTCTAAGTTTGTCTTTGTTGGATGGGTGTTTTGTTTCTTGGTTTCCATTTCCTCTCTGATCTTCTTGCTTTTGCTGTTTGTGGTTGAGCAGGGGTTCTCAGTCCAATTTGGATCTGGACTTCTGGTAGCCAGTGTAGCCTCTAGTCCACAGCTGGAACTAGGACTCAAAGAAGGAATAGGGATTGGGTATAGTAGGATACTGAAAGAATGGGATAGGTCTTAGGGTGAGCAAACTACCTGGATTTCTAGCAGCTCGTGTGGCTTCTCATTGTGCAGTGAGTCTTCAGGTCAGTTTGCTTACCTGTTCTGGCTAGTGTGGCCTGTACCTGGGCTGGAGATATCAGCCCAAGTTTGGGGTAGGCAGATGGCAGTGGGGTGTGGGGTAAGGAAGGCAGGGTTGACAGTGAATTAGGTCTTTAGGAACTGAACGAAGGGAGTGTGTGAGTTCACCAGGAAGATGACCTATCTGTTTTTCTGGCTGTAGTGGCCCCAGATGATTTCTGCAGGATATTTTAAGCATCTGATCTAATAATGTTTTACTATCTATTGCTTGTTATATATGCTTTTATTTTGGCTTGCTATGTATTTAATATACTCTTTCATTCACAACTAAAAGTATGACCATTGAAGATCATCTTCTAATGATACAGAACACCAAATTTTGCATATTATTATATATTTAACATGATTTCTCTTGAACAATTCTAACTGCATACTACAAGGCTTCTGTCACTATGCAATTATGTGCACAGGGATGAAGACTGTCATTATTACAGTATTATATGTTATGTGCATTACATCTAGATAGTCATCCACATTTTAGTTGGAAGATGTAGTAGCATGTACATGTCATGATTTCTCTTTTAGAAATTATCTGGACAGACTCACATTTCAAAGGAGCTCTTCCTGATTTTTCAACTCTGTTCACCAGACTAAATGTAGATTTCTTTCAGTATTACCAATTCAATATTATGCATTCTTAAGGTAGTAATTCCATTGTCTAATTATGTCAGCCTGGATGAAATTAAATTGGTAGGTATTATTTTATAAATATCTTTTCATGTTTATTAAAATGAATTGCCATTTGAAATTTTAGTGATGCATGAACTTAGTGGTCAAGCTTGAACTTAGTGGAGAAAAGTACATTGGTAGAATCTTGAAGTTCCATGTTTAGATACCAGGCAAGTTTCTTCCAGTCACAGTGCTTCAAAAAATACTTCAAAAAATACAAAAAAAAAAAAAAAAAAGACTTTTACACAGTCTGATTCAGCATTGACCTTTTCATCCTTGTTTACTTTACAATGTTTTTCTTATAGCATTGGTCTTCAGTAAAGGACTTTCCCCATTCTACTTTAGCATGTCTATTCTTAGCTTTATTCAGGTACTCTTTTAGAGACCATGTTTTTGAGACATTATGGGTGTTGCTTTCTAGGAGACACAATCTCACAGCAAACTCCCTGATCCTCTGGCTCTTACAGTCTTTCCACCCACTCTTCTGCAATGTTCCCTGAGCATAGGTGCCTCAGTTGTATTGTGATATATCAGTAGGGAGTAGGCTCCACAAATCTGCATTGTAATCAGTTGAGGCTTTCTCTAATCCTCTCTGTCTGTAACAAAGACATGTTTCCTTGATGAGGGCTCAGAACTACACTTATCTGTGGGAATAAGGACACATATTTAAAATGTAATTACAGATTACGCAGGTTATGTAATGTGATAGTTATAGGTTTTCCTCCACAATGCATGCTTTTACTAGTTCTTGCTAGTTTGCTATATGTCTAGTACCAGGCATGTTTTTTTGCTTGTTGAATATGTCTTAAATCCAATTAGAGAGTTGTTGATTACCACTAAGGTATTCATGCCACTATTTTAAACTTAAAGCTATTGTGCTATGCTAATCATTGTAGTTCATAAGCATCAGAGGCAGAACGGACTGCTGGTCATTTTCCTCCTTTGGAAGTTTGCATGGTGCCTTCTGGTACCTTGAAAACTAGTTCATGAGGGCCCTACCTACACAAAAGTATTAAAGGCAACCAAAGATTTGAGAATGGGAGACACAGTCTTCTTGAAGAAAGAGCACAAGAATTAGTTATCTAATATGAAATGGTGAGCCCTGAAAACACACACATGCACACACACACACACACACACACACACACAAATTTCCCACCTAGGTTGAAAATGCTTAAATCAAGAACTAAAGACCACATGTCAAAACAAAACAAAAAAACAAAAAACAAAACAAACAAAAAAAAATCCCAAAACCAGGCAAGAGAAGCTGTTGAGTCATTGTGATGATTTTCTTGGGCTCTGCAAAACATTATAGGCTATTGATATATATATGTATATATATGAATAAATATACAAACATACATTTGTATGTATGTACATATATACATATATGTGTATATGATGTTATAAGATTGAGTGGGCTGTGTTTATGAATATATGTGTATATACATACATGTATGTAATAACAATTCATGGAAAAAAGAGGCCATGAGTTTCAAAGAGAGCAAGGAAAAGTACATGGAACGACTTGAATGGGGAAAAGGGAAGGGTTATTTATATAGTTACACTATAAACAAAAAATAAAAGAAATAACCTAAAAATATATTAAAATTGTCTAAGACTGTGCAATTCATAAAACACATAGATTTGTTTCTCATAATTATGAGAAAAATCCAAGTCCAGAGCTTTAGATTTGCCTGCAAATGTGGCTGTCTACTTCCAAGATGCCACCTTGTTGCTGCAATCTCCAATCAGGATAAATCTTAGGTCTGCTGATTAATAGGTAGAAAACAGAAGGAAAAGAAAGAGTCTATATAGCTTCTTTTGTCTATTTTGTGTAGTAGATAATTCCTTCCATAAGTTTCATTTTGATTGGTTAATCACTTTATAACAACTATACCTTAATACTAACCCAGTAAAGCTTAAATTCCAATATAAATATTGGAGAGAACACAACTGTTCATGACTAGAAGTTAACATCTTAGATTTATAGAATTAGCTTTGTCACAGCTAAGTGAGTACATTCAATTAGAAAATATTTACTCTTGGCAATTGAAAAAGGAACACTTTCAACTGTGCTTAATACAGACCTACTCTGTGCCTCAGACTGCACTTATAGTAGAGAATCCAGGGATTCTCTGGTATCAGCAGGTATGTTTATTTGACTTCATCGATTCCTGACGTATGCCAGAAATTTGAGTTTCTGGGCTTGAAAGATGCCTTGGTGGGTAAAATGGTTGTTGTTCTAGGACTTTTCACAGTCCTAGAACACGTGTGAAGTCAGTATAGTTGTGCATGACCATAATGCAAGTCCTCTAAAGGGAGGGAGTAATAGGCAGAGGTCAGAAATCTCTACAGCTTTATGAATTAGAAGATATTTTTTTTTAGCTCCATCATTTATTTATTTATGTTTCCTATTTCTTCATTACAATTTTTGTGTACAAGCTTTGTATATCTTTTGTAAATTTATCCCCGATACATCTCTTCAATTTTTTAATTAATTTATTTATTTATTAAAGATTTCTGTCTATTCCCCACCACCGCCTCCCCTTTCCCTCCCCCTCCCCCAATCAAGTCCCCCTCCCTCGTCAGCCCAAAGATCAATCAGGGTTCCCTGCCCTGTTGGAAGTCCAAGGACCACCCACCTCCATCCAGGTCTAGTAAGGTGAGCATCCAAACTGCCTAGGCTCCCACAAAACCAATAGGTGCAGTAGGATCAAAAACCCATTGCCATTGTTCTTGGGGTCTCAGTAGTCCTCATTGTCCGCTATGTTCAGCGAGAGAAGCTAAATAAGAAGGAGAACCCAAAGAAAAACATATAGGCATCCTCCTGAATATTAACCTTCATCAGGCGATGAAAGGAGACAGAGACAGAGACCCACATTGGAGCTGGGGTCTGAAATCTCAAGGTCCAAGTCAGGAGCACAAGGAGAGAGAGCACGAGCAAGGAACTCAGGACTGCGAGGGGTGCACCCACACACTGAGACAATGGGGATGTTCTATTGGGAACTCACCAAGGCCAGCTGGCCTGGGTCTAAAAAAGCCTGGGTTAAAACCAGTCTCGCTGAACATAGTAGAAAATATTTTTGTAAGCTAAATTTTTGAAGAAACAAATTTCACAGAATTTTGATATAAAATAATTGGAAAAGATTTGATTTGATTTCCAGTAGGTTTTTAAGTTTCTTAATAACAAGTATTTTTGAGGTAAGTATACAAAAGTAATAGGTTTCTTTAGTATACAAATATTTTTTATTGAAAAATTTCCGCCTCCTCCCTGCCTCCCATTTCCCTCCCCCTCCCTCACTCCTCTTTCCCTCCCCCACTCATCTCCCCCTTTTCCCATTGCTTTCCCCCTCCCTCTCCAGTCCATGAGCAGTCAGGGTTCCCTGACCTGTGGGAAGTCCGAGGTCCTCCCTCCTCCATCCAGGTCTAGGAAGGTGAGCATCCAAACAGGCTAGGCTCCCACAAAGCCAGTTCATGCAGTATTATCAAAACCCAGTCCTTGGCTTCTCATCAGCCCTCATTGTCCACCATGATCAGAGAGTCCAGTTTTATCCCATGCTTTTTCAGTCCCAGTCCAGCTGGCCTTGGTGAGCTCCCAATAGATCAGCCCCACTGTCTCAGTGGGTGTGTTGTTGTTCTAGTAAAAGATTCAACATTCTACAATGAGAAACATTCCAAATGTTTCTGGAGATTTCAGTAAATTATGAGTATCACAAAGTTGCAGATCCTCATCTGCTCTGTTCCATTTATTTTTCTATTTGTTATTTATATTTATTTTATTATGTTGTTTTATAAAAAATTTCTGAAATTAAAATATAAACATTATTTCACCCTGACTTTTGCCCCCTTTAGTTCCTTCTGTAATGCCCCCTATCCCCACTCTCTCTTTTTCTTTCAAATTTATGACTTAATTTTTCTTTAATTTTTTGGGAAAACTCAATATCTAAATATAAAAAATAGACCCAAACCCACCATCTTGTGGAAAAACCAAGTCTCCATACGTGGATTGTTGTTTTGTCCTTGTGTGTTTTACTGCTGTGTCCTAATCTCCCAGAATTAGAGAGGTGGCACTTATTTCCCACTCAGTAAACATGTGTTGACAAATGGAATTGCTGTAATCCCCTGGTTTCCCTTTCTTTGCTATTACAAATATTAATCTCAGGCAGGAAATAAAGGGAGATTATGTAAAAGGGAGAATATAGACAGGTTTTCATCAAAGTGACACTATTTTGACTCTGATTTCAGGTCTATATTTGTAATAAAAGGTATGGGAACTACATTTGCTCCAACGCAGAATGTACTGGAACTGGTATTTCTGAAGCTATAATTAAATGTGGCACTTATCTTAATGAGCACATGCAGCTCTTCTCTCTGTCAGAGCCTCTCCAGGAAACTGAAATAGCCTCACTATTGCAAAGAGCACCCTGCAGAATCCCCTGCCTCCTGCCTTAGTTCCTATAACAATGTGGCTTTTTAAAAAAGTCTGTGTTTATCTTTATGATGCAGAAAGTCAAAGTGGCAGGTGGCTCTTTTACGTAGAAAATGATTTCAAACCAGGATGGTGTTTGGAGAGGGATCAATGGTCATAAAGAGTTTAAGTCTTACTTGAAACTGAAGAAGGTGAACTGGATCTGAAGACTCCCTTCAGACCCCAAAACAGTCCCACCCATAGGAACTTAACTCTGCCCCTGAAGCTTTAGCTTGGACCTAATGTAGATTAAGCATTTCCTCTAATTTGGTTTGGTGAAGTACTAACCATTGGCCTTGTGACTATGAGGTTATTTAGAAGTCAAATGTTTAGAGTTAGCATCAAATGAAATGAGGTCATACTGGGCTAGAATAGACACTAAATCTATGATTAGCATCCTTAAGAAGAGAGAAATTTGAAGAAAGATGGCACAGTGGAAAGGCCTGAACTTATGACTAAAGTAGGGACTGGAAGGATGGAGCTGAAAGTCAAGTGATTCCAAGATATCTGGAAACATCCTGTGGTAGAAAAAAAGAGGAGATTTATCACTGAAAAGCTTTGATTTTGGAATCAGCCCTCCAGACTGTCAGATAATATTTTGGTATGGGAGGTCCTTCTGTCTATGTATTGATTTTATTGATTAATGAATAAAGAAACTGCCTTGGACTGTTGATAGGGCAGAAGTTAGGTGGGCAGGAAGGACTGGACTGAATGCTGGGAGAAAGAAGGGTGCAGTCGGGGAGAAGCCATGGAGCTGCTGGAGACAGATGTGCTCAAAGTTTGTTGGTAGGCCACAACTTCATGGTGATGCGCAGATTAATAGAAATGGATTAAATTAATATGTAAGAGTTAGTCAATAAGAAGTTAGACCTAATGGACCAAACAGTGATTTAATTAATACAATTTCTGTGTGATCATTTCAGTTCTGGGCGGCTGGGACAAACAAGCAGCACCCTCCTCCAACAATATTTTTTTTTTTTATTTTGATTCACCTCAAGGGTTAAGGATGGGTCTCAGTTGGTAGTTATTGCCCTGTAAACACTGCCTGAACTAGAATTCCCAAGAACCCATGTGAAAATGTCAGGCATAAAAATATGCTCCAGTAATCCCAGCCTTAGGGGTACATAGAAACAAACAGAGGTAGAACCTGAAGCTTATTACACTAACCACATAGCTAAGCAAGGAATAAGCCTAAAATTCAGTGTGAGACTGTCTCAAAATACAGGAAAGACATCCATATGTACACACACACACACATACACATAGGACATAGAGGTGGAGGGAGGAAGAGAGAGAGAGAGAGAGAGAGAGAGAGAGAGAGAGAGAGAGAGAGAGAGAGAGAGAGAGAGAAAAGATGAATAATAGCTATTTTAAATTCACCTGGAATTTGGTAACTTGTTTGTAGAAGGAAGGTGTGAAGATGTTTTTGTTTGTTATATTTTGTTTTTCCCAGACATTTCTGTGTGTAGCTGCCCTGGCTGTTCTGGAACTCACTTTCTAGACTAGACTGGTCACAAACTCACAGAGATCCACCTGTCTCTGCCTTCCTAGAGCGGGGGTTAAAGGCATACACCACCACTACCTGACTGGTGTGGAGATTTTATTTGATAACACAATTCAACAGACATGCATTGTATTTAGAAACTGTTTTTATCTCTGTTACTTCAATGTTACACACACACGCACATGCATGCACACACACATATACATACACACGAGGAAAATATACTCTGACTTCCATAGCCAGTAATTTTCTTCAATTTTAAAAAAGTCTCTTTGGATAAATGCCCCTCAACCGAAAAATGAATAAGGAAAATGTGGTATATTTACACAATGGAGTACTATACAGCAGAAAAAAATAACAACATCTTGAATTTTGCAGAAAAATGGATGGAGCAGAAAACATTTTTGAGTGAGTTAACCTGGACACAAAAAGGCAATTATCACATGTACTCACTCATAAGTGTTTTTTAAAACATAAAGCAAAGAAAACAAGCTCACAAATCACAATCCCAGAGAACTTAGACAACAATGAGGACCCTAAGAGAAACATACATAGATCAAATGTACATGGGAAGTAGAAAAAGACAAGATCTCCTGAGTAAATTGGAAGCATGGGGTCCTTAAGGGAGGGTTGAAGGTGAGGGGAGAGGCAGGGAGAGGAGCAGAGAAAAACGTAGAGCTCAATACTAATCAATAAAAAAACAGAGGTCTTCTTGACTCAGCATTGAGAGCAAAAGCTTAACAGCTTCTTTAGAGAAAGGCTTCCTGGTTCATAATATGGGCACAAACAGCTCTGGCTCTTTCAGAAGGCTGAGCACTTAAATGGGGTCTGTGAGTAGTGTGTTATAAACTGCGTTATGGTGGCATAAACCCACTGGGAACCTGGAGCTGGGGTGCTTTGCATGGCTCTCAGAAGCAGTGATCATGCCTCTGCCATGTTGGACTGGATGGAGACAACAGTCAGGGCTACAGAGTTGGTCTTAGCCATGCCACTTAGCACTTTAAAAAAAGTGTTCCTGGTCAAAATATAATTACAGATATGTATGCAATCATGACAAATTCAGCTGGAAAAGACCTTTAAATGGGTCACAATGTTAGATAAATGTGTGTAGGCTTGAAGAGAGACGAAAAAGAGTATAGACAGTTATAATATAAAGGAGTACAGACAGTCATAGATTAAAGATGTAAAGATAATAAAATAAATACTAAACTTGCAAAAAGGCAACACAGTAAGAAAAATAAGCCATATAAGGGTGGAATACACATAGAGAGTCTGGATTATGTATATTATTGTGTTTTCGTTGAATATTGTGATTGTGAATGAGATAAGTACAGAGAGACATTTCATTGTATAGGCTGCTAAGCTAAACCTTTAATATATATAAATATATAAAAATTTATAATTATTTTATATAACTATATATATATATATGCATATATATAAAGCATATTGATTTCAAAATTTGCATCAGGACTGCTGACTGAGATGAACCTACCACACAGGAAACCCCATAAAAGACCTAATTAACAGCTCTCATAATCAGCAGGATGTAGTCTAGAGAACAATGCCCAAATTCCTTAAATTTTTGTTTATAAATGTTTATTTACATTTAAGGGGCATGCTATAGAGATGAATATTTTCATTGGTATATATTTTAGTTTATTGATACAAATTTAAGGTCAATTTTGTATTATGTATATTTCTAATTTTGATTAATGTATTGTGTTTATGTAGCTCATTTAAAGATGTAATGTATAACTGAGAAATACAGGTTAATAGACAATCATCTATAATAGTCAAGCTTGTTAGTTAGGTTTTCTAGATGTAGAGAGACATATTTCAGATGGATAGGTATTCTTCAAACCTTTCAAAAACTAACAGGATATGAGAATATGGCATTTAAAATGGTTTTAAACCTTAGAACTTTTCATGACAATGAGACTCATCTGCTCCTGGCAGCACCAATCTACTTCAAGTGCTTGATGGGCAACCAAGAGGATCCTTATGGAGTTAGACATTTGGGCAAGAAACTGCTCTTTCCTGACTGCTTGATGTTATGCTGTATGAATTAGATATGCAGGACCCACAAAAATGACCACTAAATTTGCCTAAACATGAGACAAGTCCTTCAGGGTTCTTGCTTCATGAAAGAGTCTGCCAGATACTATGGGCCTGTAGGCTGAAGATGGAAGTACCATTGTTACAAAATGAACTTTGATTAACTATCCAGGCAAGATATCTCTGTCAATTCTAGAGTTTTGGAAGTTGCTTACAATGAACTTTTTGTTTACTTAGGTAATATATGTTTATGGTGTTAAACAATAGTTATAATTATAGTTTCTCTCAGTTATACTAAAGATAAAGAAGATATAAATATTGTAACTGTAATTCTTGCTTGATACCTGTTATTTATATGTAATTTTACTATATTAAAGTTAAAACCTTCCTTTTTATTTGGACAGAAAAGGGAGAATAGTGTGTGATGTCCTTCTGCATATGTATTGCTTTTGGTTAGTGAATAAAGCTGTTTTGGCCTATTGCAGGGCAGAATAGAGTAAAGTGGTATTTTCAAGCAGATAAGGAGGAAAGAAGGTAGAGTTGGGGAGATGCCATGTAGCTGCAGAAGAAGAAAGACCCTTACCCGTAGACCTTGAGCCTTGTGGTAGAATATAAAACAGTAGAAATGGGTTAATTTAAATGTAAGAGCTAGCTTAAAAAAACTTAAGCTATTGGCCAAAAATTATTGAAATTAATATAGTTTCTGTGTAATTATTTTAAGTGTGGGCAGGTGGGAAACAAACAAACACCTTCTGTCTATACCCGTGTGATTTTCACCTCCTAAATATCATAAAGGATTATGATGTCAACATGAAATGTAGGACAACACTAACAGAACAAAACACCAAATGTAGTTAGAACCAACACTATAATAATGTTTGTTTAAATGTAAAAGAAAATGCTGTAATCTGGGAAGAGATAAAGTGGGACATTTTGCAGATGATACACTCCAGCATAATGTGTTTATATTTTTAATTTAGGACGGCTATATAAAGACACGGCAGATAAAGGAATGATACTGCATCAGTCTCAGGTTCCAAGACTGTAGAGAAATGCCAGAAGGTGGAAGAAGCCGGGCGTGCCCCTTCCAGCCTCGGAGAGCTCTCAAAATGCTGAGATTTCAATTTCAGATATCTAACTTCAGCACTCATAGTATTACTTCCAGTTTCAACTACACATTTTGTGGCCTTTTGTCAAGACAGTGAAGGAAACTAATACACACTCTAATCAAGGCAAACAGATAATATTTAGAAAGTTTATAATAAAAAGTTACCCTTATCTTGTTATATGATATATTTATTCATTCATTCTATGTGACTATTAAAACTTAGCGACAAATGAATTTAAGTGTCATGAAATTTAAAATAGTTATTCCAATGGCATTGGTAATATTCAATAAGGAGATTACAGCTCTGGAAATTCTATTAGATGGTGAAGAGATGGAGTGATCTCATCAGAGATAGCTGAATTAGATTGCTATGTATTAGCCTTACAGAAAACAACAGACTAGAGTGTGAAGAGAGGCCCCTTTCTTTTTTCTTATTTCATAGACAGCTATGTTCTCTTATGGCAGAGATAGGAGAATTTTCTGAGGATTTGGAGGGGAGTTGGTACAAAGAATCCAGTTGGAGAAAAACAGATGTAATAGAACATATTATACTGGCTAGAATAAGACCAATGATATAAACAGAAATCTTCAATATAGTACGTTCAGAATTAGGCAGATGCATATAAACAAATATTGGTTTGGATATCAAATGACTCAATTATTATGCCTCATTTCGTGTCAAAGATGTTTAAAGTGTATCTCAGTTATCCAGAAAATTAAAATACATTCTAAGACACAAGACAAAGCTGAAACACTGATGCACTAGATGCTTCCTAAGTCATATTCTCTAGTAACATTCCAATGGAAAAATAAAGGATTTTAAAACACTTAACTGCTTTTAATTGACAAATATGTATGTAATATTACTTAAATCAAGAAACAATTTAAAACTAAATTTAAAGCATGTGAAAAACTAGGCAGTAAATCACAAATATTCAACAATGAAATCTGTAAATCTCAAAAAAAATTAGACCATAATTTTTATGTAAGTTTACTGGTGATGACATGATTTTATGATTTAAAAAACAAATTTGACACCAATTGATAAGGGAAAATACACTAACAGTATAAGCCAAAGAAACAAAAAGTTTAAAATTAAGATTAAATAATTATAATTGATGTTTGATGGAATCATTATCCACAAAGGAATTATCCACCAAATATTACTGAAAGCAAAAATGAAATTTAAGGATAAAGATGAATATTTTAAGCAGGATATAAGATGGAATCATAAGACAATAGAATACTATATGCAACTTGATGGAAGTGTACTTGAAAGTTATCACAGAATTGTATAGATATAAATAATATGCATTGGTATGGATTTTGCTTTACTGATATAAATTTAAGGTCAATCTTGTTATATGTATATTTCTGTTCTTGTTTAAGGTATTGTGGCTGTGTAATTTATTTAAAAATATAATGTATAATTAGGAAATAGAGGTTGTTAATTGATAATCATCAATAATAGACAAGCTTGTAGTCATGTTAGTTAGACTTTCTAGATATATAGAGATATATTCCAGTTAGATAGGCATTCTTCCTATCTTTCAAAAACTACAGAATTTGGCATTTAAAATATTTTAATCACTTAGGGCTTTTCGTGGCAATTAGACATGTCTGCTCCTGGCAGCACCAGCTACTTAAAGAGAAATATGGGCATTCAAGAGGCTCCATATAGAGTTGGTTAGCCATCTGGGCAAGAAACTGCTCTTGCCTGGACTGCTGCATAAACTGAACATAAAGAACCCACAGAGAGAGGACTGCTGAACTTGCCTAAAGGTGAGATGATCCTTTAGGGTTCCAGTTTTATGAAAGAGTCTGTGAGACATTCTGCATAATACAAAAGGAAGTGACTGAACTGTCTTTAAAATTTCCTTCTTTGGGGAAAAGTCTGCTGGATACTATGGGCCTGTAGGCCAAAGATGGATGCCCCAATGGTACAGAAAAACTTTGGGTGACTTTCCAGGCAGCAAGATGTCTCTGTCATTTCTAGAGTTTTGGAAGTTGCTTACAATGCATTTTCTGTTTACTTAGGTAATAATATATCCTTCTGGAGTTTTTGATGGAGTTGAAGAATAGATAGTTATAGTTTTTCTTTGTTATGATCAAAGATAAAATAGATATAAATATTATAATTGTATATTGCTTGATAACTGTTTTGTTATATATAATTTTACTATGTTAAAGTTAAAGCCTTTCTTTTTGTTTAAAAATAAAAAGGGAAAATGGTGTAGAAGGTTCTTCTGTCTTTGTGTTGCTTTCATTGGTTGACTAAAGAAACTGTCTTGGCCATTTGATAGGGCACAAACTAGATAGGCGGGGAAGACAGAATTGTTTGCTGAGAAGAAGGACAGTGTGGCAGATGCCATGGTTCTCCTGCCTGAAATGGATGCTGGTTAAACTCATGCCAGCAAGCCACAGTCAAGTGGTGATATACATTAATCGAAATGGGTCAAACTAATATGTGAGAGTTAGCCATTAAGAGGCTAGAGATAATGGGCCAGGCAGTGATTTAATTAATACAATTTCTGTGTGATTATTTCTGGGGTGAAGCTAGCTGGACAGTGAGATGCAGCCTGCTCTTCCTACTACAACAGAATTTCTGTTTTCCTAGTAAAAGCATAAATTACCAATATTTACCTGAAAATGATTTTGCTGTTTAAAATGTCACTGGAAACAAATGGTTGCATTGAACTATCTTTAAGTTTTAAGGTCTTATTAAAGATATTTTTAAACTCTCCTTGAGTACAGAAAATATTAGAAATTTCAATATTTTAAACATTCATTATAAAAACCTTACCAAATCTGATAAAGATCAAAGATATAAAGAAGTAACTATAACTATTCTCTCTTGCAAATTTAAGTGCAAACTTATTCTTAAAAATTTAAGAAATAGCATCCATAATGTAGTAATATGAGTGTTTTAATATAATTTTATAGTATAAAATGATTTATGATTTAAACAAATAAAGCTTTTTCTCACTTTCTTCACAGCTGCTTTCCTTTCCTCACCTTATGACTTCTTGGATGCCTACTAGACAAGGTATGATTTGTGAACAAGCATCACTAGAAACACTGACAAAATACTGAGTCTGGCTTCCCACTAGACCTGCAGAACACCCACTTTTCTCCAGATCCTTGTTTTTAAATGCATTATTCTTGTCACTGCTTTAAAAGCACTGATCCCAATAATGAAATCATGGCTAGCATCAATTAACTGAATACTTCAAAATAGAAATTAAAAAATTTGAATAACTTATAAGAAATAATAACTGTCTGAAGTGACTAATGTGCCATGCACAAGCAATATAGCCTATCATATTTCATAAATAATCACTATTTATATAATAATTTAAAAATATTTTTAATATGAGAGGAGCTATGTTCCATTATTTGTTATCTTTGCGTCTATATCCAATGCTTAATCACGTAAACTCATCCATTCTAATGCCTTTATAAATTGAAATCTTTGCACACTTCTAATGTGACTAACACATCTTCATTCTCATTTTTTCTCAAGTCTTTGTTCAACAGATATCTAAATGTAACATCTACCAAATGTAACATTTGATGTTTCCCATTCTGATGAATTGTTCTCTTTCACCAATCTCATCTTGGTTAAGTGACTTTGCTTTCATGGCTCAGGTCTACAACATGAAGACACTCTCAGAATCCTATGTTTCATATTCTGTCATATGAAGGAATATGTCATATTCTGTCATAATCAAGGAATGTTGATTCTTTGTTCAAAGTTTATCTCAAATCAGATTATTTCTCATTTATTCCAAACTTTCATGAGGGTGGCTCAACCCTGACTGGATACCCTCTGTGGACTTTAGCTCACTGACACAATGTTGTGTTTCATGTGATGGGTATCATAGATCAGACATGATATATGATAGAGAGGCTTGCTTCAGAAGGAATTTGAGATTTGAAAGTTTGACACATAGTAGTTTTGTCCCAAAATGCTTCTCTCTCTTCACAGAGACAAGATCTTTAAACCTAGGTGCTGAATGAATGAATGGTCTGAGGCTTTGACAAATGCTTTGTTCACAATGCTGGCTGATGTGACAGGATGCTTGAATTTTGATAGACATTAAAAAAAGAGGCTATACAAGTTCAAGTCAGCTGTAGAGATTTGGAAAATACACAGACCAAAAGAGTCTTGCAGACTCACAAGACCCCAGGGAAAATAATGCTGAAGAAATTCTACAACCATAACATTTTCTGAACTGAAATAAATAGCTGACATAAGAACTCGCATGGTATCATTTTGAATAAGAGATCCAGTGATTAACTAAACATTAACTTGATTAAATGTATACCTCATCTGCTCCATGTGACTAAATAAGACATTTTTTGGCATTTTTGTATAGGCATTTATTAGCACAAATATGTATGTATTCTCTAAATACTATAATATCCACCATTTGATACGTTCATGGCAAAAATTAATGTAGTCACACATAAGAGAGGATACAGTTTTCTTTGGAATCACTTTTCTGTCATCTTCTTATTTTACATTAAATCTAAAAACTTAATTATTTTCAAATCTCAAGTCATATAACCTATGTGCACTTGAATAAGATTCTTTGTTTTAATCTCCTAATGAACATGTTGTGTTTCTAGTTAACTTCAAAATATAATGTAATAGTTTATGTTTGCAACAAAAGGGGGTTGCATATAGAATAAAAGTAAAATATCTTAGTTTGATAGCCTTCCTCTAATAGGTTTTTCCCAAGTAATTTTATTTCACATAAAGTTTACAAAGAGCATACCTACAGAAAAGGGCAACTTCTTGAATCTTCAACTCATTGAGTGCTTTTTAAATTAATGTTTAATTAATTAATTAATTAATTAATTGAGACAGGGTTTCTCTATCTAACAGCCATAACTGTCCTGGAACTAGTTCTTTTGAACCAGAACTAAACCAGGCTGGCCTTTAACCCACAGAGATCTGCCTCCCGAGTGCTGGGATTAAAACATGTGCCACCATAATTTTGGAGGAGGGTGGTCCTTGGACTTCCCACAGGGCAGAGAACCCTGATTGCTCTTTGGGCTGACGAGGGAGGGGGACTTGGTTGGGGGAGGGGGAGGGAAAGGGAAGGCGGAGGTGGGGAAGAGACAGAAATCTTTAATAAATTAAAAAAAATGTTGAGATAAAACATAATTTCTGTGAAGTCAATTCAATGTTTCTTTTTAATGTACATTTTAATCTATAAAATAAATTAGATAATTTCTAAACAACAACAACAAAAAAAACATGTGCCACCACCACCCAGCTTAATCTTGATTTTTTTTTAAGTGTGTGTGTGTCTGTGTATGTCTGTGTGTGTCTGTGTGTGTGTGTAATGCAAGTGGGTATCCATCTGGACCAGATAAAGTAAAACTATATATACTATATCTGTTAACCTTGGAGAAGAACAAGCATCCTGTTCTAACTATCTATATTTAATTTACAAATTAATCATATCAAGACCAAGCATCCAAAAATACCACATCTTCAATAAAACAAACTACAAAATCATGTAATATGGGGACACAGAGAAATATTTGGAATAATGGGAACAACTAAGTTGCTGTCTTGGCAATTATTTATATATACTTTTTCACATACAAAATACATTTATTTCCCCATGACACTTGGTAAGTTTTGTTTGATAGTGACATGAAGCTCATAGGCTAGAATCCTGTGCTCTGTGGCAGGTTGATATTGTCTTTCTGTTTGGGAGATGACTTATACAAATCTCACATAGAGTCAGAACAGTCACAATAAAAAACCACATTTGAAACAGTGATATGTAGGTATTCATAAATATTCGTGTTTCTTATAAATTCTAAAAACTCAGTAGACAGACATTACTGGGACTAAATATCTCTGGCATAATGAAGAGTTTCCTGATGTGAATGGATAGGCTTATTGCCACGCTCCATTTACACACCCTTCCTTTGGATCTTTTGTGATTCCATTTTTCCCGACAATTTGTCACTTCTCTAAATAAGTACCATATATGTTTATAGGAGACTGAGAATGAAGCTATCTCTTGTTTGTGGAGGGAATCTAAACACATGATCACTTGTATATGTTTAGTCTCTTAGTCAAAATGAAAGTTTTGTTGTTGGTGCTTAACCAAAATAGTTATTTTGACAGTTGGGTGTGTGTTACTCTCTAGTTGACTCTTCGTGAAACTAGCACACACAGAGATCTGACTCCCAAAGCACACCTTCACTTTAGACTTACCTTGGGCATTTCAAGCACCCCCCCCCCAATTTTTAATGAAGAGAATCTACAAGTGACTGCTTCTTCTGGAGTTCTTAACTCAGGATGTTACAGCTGTGATGTACACAGGGCTTATGTCCCTACACTGTTTCCCAGTGGAGATGCTTTCTACTTAGTTGTCATTAGGTAGCAAATATATTTTTAAAGTTTCATTTTCTGGAAAGAAAAAAGTTTATTTCTCAAATCAACAAGTTCCAGGAACTTGAGGCTCTAGAATGAAGAGACTATTGATTACCTTCTTTGTGTCTATAAGCAATTGCTTGTTTTCTGAAAGACCCTGTTCTTGGGGTTTCTCACTGTGAGAGACAGAATTTATTTGCATTTTTAACGTCCTGCTGAAAATCCTCCTTTAAAAAGACCACAAGTCCCCCAGGTAAACCTACCATCAAGTAGTCACAGACAAGTCACCAACAGCATTGCCTCTGTATGAATTGTGTTTGTGTTTATCCTGTTTTCTATAATATGTCCTGAAAAGTTTTCTAAGTTCATTTTAAATTCCTTTACAGCCCAAACCCAAACCCAAGTTCAGAGTCATACTTGTTTTTCTGTAGTTACATCATACTTTTGGGTAATTATTTCTATATAAGTTAAACATGGATCCATGCACAATTGTACAATGAAGTACTACACAAATAAGTGACTTAATAGCAAAGATTTAGACTCACTTATATGTCTAGGAGTCAACATGAAGCTAAGTATCTGCACAGGGTTTTACTTGGCTTTTTTTTTTTTTTTTTCTGAAAGTACCTTGGTTTCAGCTTTACTCAACCTAACTAGCAGTCTTCTCAGATGAGTAAATAGAAAGATCATATCTTATCCAGGACCCAGCTAGAAATGGTATTGAGTAAGAGAAGTACATGTTGTCCCTTGAGTCTAGTATCAAAACTGACATGCTTTCAATTTTGATGACATGAAGTTATCCAAAGAAAGTATAAGGCCATTATTAAAACTAGAAAATATATTTTGTATTAACTAGAAGGTATTAAAAGTCACTTTGGAAACCAAGAATAGGAGAGAAACCTACCATTTTACCATATTTTATCCATTATATTTTACATGTATTAATAGATGTGCTTGATTTTGGAGTGGACCGCTTTTTTTCTTTATGCTCTAATTGTGTTTTTTATATCCCATTTTAGAAATCTACCTATGCAAAGTTTGTAAAGATGATTATCTTAAGTATGATTTTTAATATTTAACACATAACTCTTATATTTCAATGTATAAAATGAGTGGGATTTACCTTATTTTATGCTGTGAGATGAAGCTAGATATGTTTTTATATGGACAATCAGCTGACATAGAATCATTAATCTACAAAATTTGCACCATAATATTGTCAGAAGAAAATAAAAAGAAGTGGGAGAATGCACGTCTGACTTTGAGTTATATTTTCTCTTCCAAAATTTGAGTTATTTCTTAAGCCAGCATCACATTTTGTTAACATGATGTCATATTATATAGCATGTAAGTCTGATAACTTTATTCATCCATGCCATCATCTTACTGCCGAGATCTTCTATGTAATGAAACAATCTTTTCATCAGTATCCCAGAACCCCCCACTCACATAATCACTGGTGTTTTAAATATGTTAGCATGAAATCTATAAACTAATTAGAACAAAGTTGTTATGTTTACAATATTATAACCTGAAATGTGCTTTATTCTATGGTGACTTATTATTTTAGTAGCTCTTGAAAATCATCACAGTTTTTAGTATGAAGTTACAATGTTCTTTTTGTTAATGTTATTTCTAAGTATTTGACAAATTTCAGCTACCTATCATAAGCAGCAATTTTAAAGTTTTTCCAGCTCATATATTACCAATCTGTAAGAGTTTGATACTTACCTTCTGCCTGTTATTAATGTTTCCTTCCTTTATTATCTCATACATCTATCCTAACCACAGGCTTCCCTCCCTTCTTTTCTCCAGCCCCTCTCCACCTCCCCTCTTCCCCATATCCACTTTTCTATTTCTTCAGAAAAGAGCAGGGATCCCAATGATATCAACCAAACAGGGCATAACAAGATGCAGTAAGACTAGGTATAAACCCTCATATCAAGGTTGGACAAAGCAATACAGTAGGAGAAAAGGGTCCCATTCACAGGTTAAAGAGTCAGAGACATCCTCACTCCCACTGTTAGAAGTCCAACAAAACTCCAAACTAAACAATCACAGCACATATGTAAAGGTCCTAGTGAAATGGGTTATTAAAAATTGTTGTGGATCCCTGGTGGCAGCAGGCAGCAGAAGAGCTGCAGGTCCCCAAGCAGTAGCAGTGGGCCAAATGGCAGCAGGCAGCAGGCGGCAGGACCTAGGCAGCTTGTCCCAGGCAGGGACAGTGCAATTCTGTCCATGTCTAGAGATCTTCAGTTTAGATGAAAGGAAGTTTTGCCCAGTGGTCAGCACTTGGCAGTTGCAGCAAATTATGGACGGACATTGTTGTGTGTCCATTTGTCTTCTGTCTTCTTTGGAGGAAATAGAGGGCTGCTGCTAGGATTCAACCTGTCTCTTTTTTGTTATGAAATGTCTTTTAATAATTAAATATTTAAATACCATATTCCCCAGATCTCTGTGCAGTTGAGGGCTGTTTATCAGGTACAGCTACAACATAGAATCTGCCTGGAGAGCTGGGTCCAAGCTTGACTGTACTGGCTCTCAACAGGTAAGATTTTCACTCATAAAAAGATAGAAAGAAGAAAAAAAAATTGCTTGCAATAGAACGTTAACAGCAGAACTGGCAATAATAGAGAATAATTTAATATATTTTAAGTAAGGGTTGGATTAAATATAAAGTATTTTTGTAAGAGACTTAAAAGTACATACCAGTTTAAAACATGAGACTTATTGTTTTTGTAGTCTGAAATGAGATGTAATGAACAATTATAACATTAAGCATAGGTGCATTTAAGTTACATGTATGATCACACACACAGAGTGAACAGGAATTGGGCAAAGTGGATGCTCTTGGTGGGCCCTACCAAAGGCATGCTACTGTGCAAAACACATGCAACAGAGTCAACAAGAGGAATTCACAAACAAAAACTTAAGTAAACTAGGGGGGCAGGAAGGGACTTCAGTAAAAATGGCAGGACTTGGTCACCTGACCTGGTTCTCAGCCAGGATGAAGACAAAGTTACCTGACCCCAGTCAAAATGGCTACATTCACACATCATATGGAAAAGGCACAGTCTTTGAGCTGTAGAGATTTTAAGCTTAATAAGAGAGACCTAGAGGCATGATCTGTCCTGTGGCTGAGCAATCATGCCACAAGCTGCAGAGGGGAACAAAAGGCTGGAATTGAAAAAAAAAAAAAAAATAGCTGCCTTGTGGATCCAACCAATCTTGTTGGCAGTAGTGGCTAGTAGCTGGGACAGTTTGAGAAAATCCTTTCCATTTGTCTGTGTGCTGACAGTAGTTAGAAAGCTCCTATAAAAGTGGAACTGGCAGGACACAGGCAAAGTGATGGTAAGAGCTGAAGAAGTAGGGTATTAAGGCCTAGGATTTTGGGGCCCCTAAAAGGCTTCCATCTCAGGTGAGACAGACATGGATGGCTTGCTACCCACAGCTAAAATTGTGAAAACCCTCAAAATGGCAACACCACAAGACACACAGTGAGAAGGGGTGTGAATCTGCATGCTACCTTCACAAGACCCATGAGAGGGAATTCCCCTGGCCATGAGTGGGAAGATAAGGCCTGGCTAGATTTTATCAGAGTGACTTGGAACCCAGGAAGGCCAGAGGCCACTCTGAACATCCTTTCACAGCAAGGGAAAGAAAATAAAAGAAAAGAAATAGAAAAAAAGAGAAAGAAGAATCTGAGGGACCCTGAGCTCACATTCACAGGTGAATATGCCCTGGGCCATTACAAACACAAGTTTAGTTAAGGGAGCTATTCAGAGATGAATGCCCAGGGCACAACTGGGCACAACCATAGTCTTGAAGACCATGGTTGGCAGCAGTTCCCCCATTTCTAGGAACACCAGAGGGTTGCCAGAACTCAATGATTAATTCTTCAGGTTCAGACAAATGATTAAGCTGGCCAGAATGGGGAAACTCACCAATTGATGCTGCGGGTATGAGTAGAAATCATGCTGTAGAAATAATGCCCCGGCATATGGAACACGTGGTTGTTGTGGGAAAAATACCTGGTACAAGATCCTGACCCCAGGAAAGGGACTCAGGGTGGGAGAGCCTACCCGAGTCATGGCACCAATGATATGGATTATTAAAAATTGCTGTAAATCCCTGGCCATGGCAGGCAATAGAAATGCTGCAGGTCTCCAAGCAGTGGCAATGGGCCATGTGGCAGCAGCAGCAGGCCCTGAGAGTAACCAATCCCAGGCAGGGACAGTGCACAAGACCACACAACAGGTCTCCGAAGGCAGCTGGTCCCTGGCAGTGAGCCACATGGCGGCAATGGATGAGAGACAGATGGATAGGCACACCATGCAGAGTAAGGTTGGATATTTATCTAGCGGTTATGGAAGGAAGTAGAGAAAGGGAGAAGAGGAGAGAGAGAGAGAGAGAGAGAGAGAGAGAGAGAGAGAGAGAGAAAGAAAGGAAAGAAGGGAGAGACAGAAGCTGCCTCTATGAGATGTAGACAGAAAAGAGAGAGAACTCAGCCTAGAAGCTAAGATCAGCCTGTCTCAGCAGATGGGAGAGAGAGTGGGCATTGTTTGTCTCTTAAAGAGACAGAACAATTATTACACCTAGTCTGGACCCATGCAAGTTCCATGGTTGCCACTTAATATCTGTGAGTCCCTATGAACCCTGTTTAGTTGATTCTATGGGCTGTGTTCTCTTGGTGTTCTTGACTCCTTGACTCCTTTGGCTCCTACAATCCTTCCTCCCCTCTTCTGTAGGGTTCTCTGAGCTCAGACTATATCATAATTAAATGCTTTAGTCTTGTTTATTTTAGAATGTGCGTATGCTAACATTTAACTATATTTTCCCCATTTTCACTGATTATATTATATGCTTGCTTTTAGCAATTAAATCTGTTTCCCATATTTTTCTTGTTTTTCTGTAAAACTACATTTTTAAAAACATGGACATTGTCTCAAATTATCTGTATACTTCTAAGAGTATACTATTGATTATATCATATTGCTTAGATAATCAATTATGTCATCTTCAAATAATAATGACTTTATTTGTTCAACTCAAAGCCTTAAGAATTTAAATTTTCATTAAATGCTTAGCATTACCACACCAGCATTCTCTTGTCTAGATAATGAGCACTGTATCATTTTTCTTACTATTCCAACTGATAACAGATGTCCTCATTCTAAAAAATATTTATCATAAACATCACATAGTCTTAGTGAGTTTGACAAGCTTAGTATTTCACTTGGAGAATGATATTGATTTATTTTTAATTTAATTGCTACTTCTATAGCAAAGGTGTGTGGTAGCCATGAGTCTGTGCTGTACTGCACTGATGGGTATCTAACTGACCAAGGGCCAAAAGGATGTGCTCTAAAATGTTGGTGTTTGCATGGAGGATGTATTTGTCCTGTGATTTCACTTATCTGTGTATAGAGTGTGGGCAAAACACTAAATCTTGTTTATTTGTCAGACAACATGTCCTGAGGAGTTATAAACAGCATTATTAAATTTTCAGTCTGACATGATTTCTTACTGAATTTACTTCCTTTGGTATCTCTCACTTGAAGTTGGATTTGCCTCATTGTCTTATGGGGATTTCATTTTCTTCAGGATCCATTCATGTTTCCATTTCCATCTCATGTATGATTCACTTAAGACATTTGCTCCCATTTAACATTGTCTTAGAAGCTCTTTCTTGTACAACACAGGTTGACAGTGTTAATATCCACTATTACTCTGGTTCTTCTGAGTCAGTCTGTTTTCATATTCTTTGTATTAATACTCTGGCAAACTTTTGGAGTAAGAATTCTGTTATTATATTTAATTATCATACCTAAGTTTTAATAGCTTATGTAGTTAGTCATAGATTTTATGCCATAAATTTTGATGTATCTTGATTTATAAACCATTACAAGTAATTACAGTTACTACTGTTTCATACTAGAACTGTAACTATTAGCTTCATGTACCACCATTGAAATGTCTGTTATTGGTATTCCTACTCTAGTTTTAGTTAAGGCTTAATAAGCTTTATTGAGTTATAATTTCATATAAGAAGAATGATCACTTATAATTATACAATGAGACAAATTTTGATTGGTGCCAGTAATAATATACTCAATATGATTTTCCTGTTATTAGACTCCTATCAGTCCCCAAATTTCCCCTTGCTATTCATTTTCTTTTCCTTCCCCTCATTCCTTGCACCTACTAATCAATCAGCTTTAACCATTCTGTGTAGCCATCTTCTTTCATAGCATATGAATGGAGTCAAAAATTAAATAGTCTTTGTATTTAGATTGTTTTCTTTTAGTAAAGTGGTATTGATTCCTGTTAATATAAATTATAAAAATGGCATTTTGCTCTATTTCCTTACACTACTCCTGGGTCTATGAAGTAGACGCTTTTGTGGTATATTCTTTGTTTTTCATTTTTTGTAGTCATATTACAATGTGCCTATGGAAAATTAAAGACATTGATCAATAGAATCAAACTGAAGACCCAGATGTAAGTTCACATACCTATGGATACCTGATTCTTGACCAAAATAGCCAAAAAATACACACTGGAAAAAGAGACAGTATTTAAAAAAAAATGGTTCTTGTCTAACTGGATGTCTGCATGTAAAAGAATGCAAAGAGTTCTATACCCATCACCAACAAAAAACCCAACTCAAAAGGGATAAAAGGCTGTAACCTAAGTCCAGATGCACTGAATCTGATTGCAAAGAAAGTGAGGGATAGTCTTGAACTCATTGGCACAGAAAGAAAATGACTTTCTGAAGAGAACACCTAATGCACAAGAACTAATTAATAATAGTTAATTAATAATAGTTAATTAATAATAGTTAATTAATATACAGCCCTTATAAAATGAAAAAATTCTGTTTGGCAAAGGATACCATAATCCAGGCAGAGTGGCAAGATATCTAGTGATCTTTAGCAAATGCACATCTGATACATAATTAACATATATATATATATGTATATGTATATATATACATATATAT
>NW_026067937.1:12960672-12973311 GCF_014885135.2 Alexandromys fortis | reverse complement strand
TTTTTTTTTTTTTTTTTTTTTTTTTTTTTTTTTTTGTCTCATATTGCTTTGTGGTGTGTGTGCCTTTTCTATAACATGAAGGCTGGCTTGTTGGGGTTAATGTCCTGCCTGGTACCCCACAGCTGGCAAGCCCCAAAGAAAATCACACAGAGATCTCCATAAGTTATAAAACTGATTGGCCCATTAGCTCAGGCTTATATTAACCCATTATTCTTATCTATGTTAGCCATGTGGCTGGGTACTTTTCAGCCAGGCAGGTTACATCTTGCTTCTCAGTGGTCTGGGCTGGAATGGTAGGAATCAGCTTCCTCCTTCCCAGAATTCTTCTGTCACCTCTACTTCCTGTCTGGTTTTCCCGCCTATACTTCCTGCCTGGCCAATCAGCGTTTATTTAAAATATGACTGACAGAATACAGACAATTCTTCCGCACCACTTATTATATTTTCTGATTTTGTGTTTGTTTTCTAAAAAGAGAGAGAAAGAAGGCCTGAAGTTGAAGAGTGATATGTGGGAGGAGATTAGGGAGGAGAAATTGTGATCAGAATACATTATAAATTTTCAGTAAAGAAAATATGCCTGTAGTTATTTTTGTTTGGTTTTTATTTCATTCTTTTACATTTTTTCATTTTGAGCTTTGCTAACTTCTTAATTTTAATATTAATGTATATCTTCAATTTTGAAAATTCTTGTCTATTACCCTTTCAAGAAGTACTTGGAAACCGTTTTTCTGTACTTCATCCTGGAACTGGGGTTTGTATGCATGTGTGTTTGTGCACATGCATGCTTAGATGGACTCTCTGGTTCTCTGGAACTATTTTATTTTGTGTTTGAGTTTGTTATAAAACATGAAGTTGTTATATTTTATTCTTCAAGGATAAGTTATTCGATCTAACAAAGTTCTATAATTATAAATTAACACAAGAGTATAGTATATACTACAAACAGGCATGGTGATTGATTGACATGTTAATTAACACATGGATGACATGAAATTATATATATATATATATATATATATATATATATATATATATATATATATATATATTTAAGCCTGAATAAAACTGAATATCTTTTATTAAGTTTTGTATTTCTAGGACTGTTGGCCAAGTGCCATTTGTATTCTGTGGCACCTAATATTTTTACAGATCAGAAATTCATCATTTTTTTTCTAATTAATTTCTATTTAGATTGAGCCTTCCTAGGGATATTAAATATGTCCTTTAGTGAACTAATACCTGCCAAAACTCTAACATTTCTATCAGCATTGGCCTTTTGTGTTCTTACCTTTTGATCCGTGATCTCTTTCTTCTCATAATTAGAATCACTAAACATTCTCTAAATAATGGCAGTTCCGTAAGTAAACTCATCACTATTAAATTCTTTCCTTTTTATTTTTCAGTTGTTTTGCATTTTCCTGTGTTCATATATATTGTCTTTAGAATGATAGTTGTTTTGATATTCAATATTTATTTTTGTTAGAAGCAGAAGCATTTCTCTAATACCAGTTACTCATGTGTATATGCAAACAAATATCTATAAATTTATTAAAAATGACACTGCCGTACCATATGTAGTATCATCCCATGAGTATTTATTTCCTGGATGAGAACATGACACAATGTACATCTTAAAATCAGAGATTGTCTTTAATATAATATTTTATGTTACCCATAAAATTTTACATTTGTGGAAATGAATTACACTATAGATTAATTGTGATCTCTAATATATTGTATGAATACAAACAAAAGACAATATATCATATACAAATATTCGCTCAAATATTTGGGTATACTTGCTGAAAATTTAAGAACATTCAACACTTATATTAGATACCTGAGATTTAGATTCCCCGAATTATAAATCCAACAAGGAATTTATTGATAATCAGTAGCGTCACTTGTTTACTCTTAACCATATTTTGTTAGAAACCTATATCATTATGACAAACATTATGTTATACAACTATTATTTTTAAATGCACTTTATTGACTTCAAATGATTTTTTCGTACAGTAAAGTCTCATTCCAATAAGCATTTAGCAAATTGGACAGCAAGAAAAAAAGACATTCTATATACCTAAAGTACTAATAAACATGGCACAGCTTCACAGAACTCTATTATAGTGTATCCTCATGATATTGTAACTAGTTGGTAGCTGTTGCCCCCCCGATCCTGATTAGCACATAAGGAGGGTGGTTTTCTACATTTTTGGGATTTCATCACCCTAATTGCATCAGTGGTTCATGTTGAAATTCTTATTTGAGAATATTGAAAGTCAACCAGTCTTTTGACAGGCTTCTTGGGCCATATATGTCACTTCTCTAATCAAAATGTGAGCATCATTTTATCACAAATACATTGTCCGGGCACTGATATTGACTAGAAGGATTTAAGAATGGAGTTGGCAGTGACCTCCACAGAAACAGGCACAAGGGAGTGACCTCTGAGGGAGCAGGCCTGAACTAAAGAACTCTGAGGACTAGGCATGAGTCAGAGACCTCCACAGTAGCAGGTGCAAGCCAAGGACATCTTGGGGAACAGGTCTGACCCAGTGACCTTTTCCAGAGCAGACCTCAGCTGGAGCAGGCCTAAGACAGCAACATCTACAGGAGCAGGTATAAGGGAGTGACCAACAAGGGAGCAGGCCTACTTAAGAGACCTCTGCAGGACTGAGTGCAAGTCAGGGACCTCTGAAGGAACAGGTTCCAGCCAGGGACATCTGTGGAACAGGCCTGAGCCAGTGACCTCTACCAGAACAGGCTTGAGACAGAGATTTCAACTGGAGCAGGCCTGAACCAGCAACCTCTAACTGAACAGGCCTGATCCAACATCTGTCAAAGGAGGTCCAAGGCAGCTACCTCAGTGGGAACAGCCCATATAGAAGTTAGCTCGATTTGAGAAATAACCAGGCTAGCTAAAAGATAAAGCAATTATATTTTTATTTATTATAAGGGAAAAAACTCATGAGACAGGAACAAGAAGTCCAAGCTCAGTTGTGCAACATGGGAATGAGAGAGAGAGAGAGAGAGAGAGAGAGAGAGAGAGAGAGAGAGAGAGAGAGAGAGAGAGAGAGAGAGAGAGCGCTAGCTGGGTAGGTGGGCAGGCAGTTTCTCTGGGTCACAGAAAGCCACACCATAATGGTCCCACCTCTTGAAAATAATTGGTTAACAAAGCTTCACCATCACCTTCCCCTTTGTCTAAACAAGAGAGATCCAAACCCAATATAAAACTATATATAATAGTAACAGATATCAAATATAAAATTAAAAAAAACAACATAAACAATATTAAGCAAGGAGCACATGATGAATGTTTTAATAAACATTTTATTTCAAAGAGTGTAAGTCTTACATCAAAAATAGGCTTAGCTAAATCATAAGAGGAAGCTAACCATGACTATCTAATCTTCAACCCCATTGAAGGCCTAAAAAGGGAGATAATATTACTTGAGTAGGCAGGAAGTGCAATCAAGCAGCTTCCAAAGGAAGAAGTATATGACAGAGACAATTGGCTACCCGAGAAATCAATCAAAGTCTCATTTGCAACGTTGAAGCAACCAAATTTTGCTAAGGCCTAGTGTAACTGACAGACCATTTTCAAAGGCAGGGAATTTTTCAGAACCATCTTACCCTGTCTTGGCAAGGATTGGCAGTCCTTTTCCTTGTGTCCTGCTTATCCAATCCAGATACTATGTACTTTGTGAGTGGTTGAGGCATGGGCAGTTTCTTGCACAAAGGCCAATTGTGCCTAGAAGAAAACAAACTCTCAGTGAAGTGTCTTTGGGGTTCATATTCTCTTGGGAATAGATTGGTGCTTTCAAAAACAATCATGTCTCATGTCAACAGAACCATAAGTTATTTAAATGCCATGTTCCACAGATCCTTGAAGTGGTTGAACATTTCTTATCTAGGCAGAGTATAATCTCTATATATCTAAAGAACATAACTGACCTGACTATATGTATAACAATCATGATCAACTATTGATAATATTTAATACCTGTATAACTTAAGGACGAAGATCATGTCCGAATATTAAATAATATGTAAACAAATGTGCAGCAAATGAGGACAATGACCTCAAAATGTAAACAATGTATAAGTATCTTGATTAGAGGTAAGAATAATATGTAATGCAATGTGAAAATATATCCTAAAAGTTATATCAATATACAAAATATCTTAAACAGGTAGAAACATGCACGTATACAATCTGACAGAATTGTATACAATATACAAAAATCTATACCAATGTAAATTATCCATAAATAATAACTCTCAAGTATTTACTGTATTACCCACTATGATTACTCCTTTTAAAAAAAAATCTCTTGGACTTCCCACAGGGCAGGGACCCTGATTGATCTTTGGGCTGACTAGGGAGGGGGACTTGATTGGGGGAGGAGGAGGGAAATGGGAGGCGGTGGCGGGGAAGAGACAGAAATCTTTAATAAATAAGAAAGAAAGAAAGAAAGAAAGAAAGAAAGAAAGAAAGAAAGAAAGAAAGAAAGAAAGAATCTCTTAACCTACATAGTTTCAACCCCAACCCTCTACCTAATACAAAAATAATCAACAATCCCTAAATGTTGCTCCCAAGGCTGAGGACAAACTTTTTTGAGAGAAGAGACATTGTCCTCTAAAATTACTTTCCTTTGTCATGGGGGCAATGTTCTTTTAATGGGATCCTGCAAAAGTAAAGTGATGGTTAAGTTTCAAGATTACTGTCTAGTATAGTTGCAAACAATTTGTGAGCAGTTGATAGGGTTTTTCCCAAAGTTCTTATTTGGAGTTCTGGCCAGAATGTCATGAGAAAGTGCATTATTTTAACAGGTGGTACCCAAAAAACTAGACTTACATAGCGCGATCAGCATCACAATGTCATCCCAATCGGGTGGAGTTGCTGCTATGGGGCTCCATCATCTTCCTGGAAACTTCAATGATTACTGCAGGAAAAGGAACTGTGGGGAACTCTATTGTTAATTATGGAAAACTTAAACATTATTCATATAGATATAAGCTTAATAAAGAATGTGATATAGACACAATAGGCATGGAAAAAGTAAAATTTTTCCTGAAGTCTTTCTTCTGTCCCATACCAGATGGTTCCTGCCATGAGACAGAAACTCTGAATGTTCCTTTTAACAACATGCTTGGATTTAGAGAAGTACAAAGCCATATATAAGTCATATTCCTTTTTCTCAATAATTCTTATTTTATAATTAAGTCTATCCAGTAAAGACAGTGTCTCATCCTTGGACATAATTTTCACAACATGCATATTACCTTCCTGGAGAGACATTCTATCAGTCAATCATTACCCTTTGACAGAGTTTGATTAATACATTTAACAGTATGAATTCTCTCAGACAATGTCTTAGCAACTCTGTCATTGACTGGGTTTGTTTGTCATATTGATTGTATCATTCTCTACAGTGCTGAATTTTCCTTTTAGTTAATCATTATCAGGCTGTAAAGACAGTATCATTTCTAAAAGTGCCTCAATTGACTGGGTTTTGCTTGTCAAATTGGTTGTATCCTTCTCCAGAGTGCCAATTTTTTTTAAGTTGGTAATTATCATTCTGTAAAGACTGTATTATTTCTAAAAGCAACTCATTCTTGGCCCTATTATCAAACCATGTTTTTAAAGGAAAAAATATGAAAAATGAAGATAATCCCCAGAATCAAAAGAGGAATTAGAAGGGAAATCATATAAACCTTGCATATCATCATACATGGTATAAGTAAAAAGGCTATTGAACACCTGGATTGTTAAATGGTCCATCATCTTGCCCTTTTAAATTATAAATTCATAATCTATACTTTAAATTATAAACCTTTCCTGTTGTTGAGTTTAAGCTGCAGTGGGTGCAGTAATGGTTACCTGCCAGTAGGTGTTATGGAGCACTTGGAGCTGCTTGGTAGGTTTGAATCTGATTTTAGCATTAAATTCTGAAGGGCATGCTTGGATTAAAAACAGTTATTTAGTGCAAATCACAGACTGTGTACTCTGTGGAATTCCCTGACAGGTTCACAGCCACACAAGCACAAAAAGAGCAAGAAAGCAGGGAAACTGGCATTCTGTTCTGGACCAAGAAGCCAGCCGTGCAGTGATGAGTGGCCAAGGCTTTCTGTCTGAGATGTTTAATGAGAAAATATGAAGAACTGAAGCTAATGGCCACTCAGGGCCACTGTGCAGGAATTCCACACACAAATGAACAGCGTGGAGCCTGATGGTGACTGGTTAGACCCGCTGGAGACCTGAGTCCCACGATTAGGCACTAACTGTAGAAGTTAGTTCAATTTGGGAAATAATCAGACTGGATAAAAGATAAAGCAATTATATTTTTTATTTATTATATGGGAAAAATTCACAAAACAGAAATGAGAAATCCAAGCTCAGCTGTGCTGTGTAAAAAGCACAGAGAGAGCATCTGGGACCTGTGCCTGTTTTTCTCCAGGTCCCAGAAAGCCCCACCCTAACTTGATCCCACCTTTTGAAGAAAATTGTTTGACAAAGCTTTCCTATCAAGCCCCAAGGAAACAACCTCCATAGGACCAGGCTCCAATGAGCCCTGATATTGCAGAGCAAATCCCTGAAGTGCTGAGTAACCATTAAAAACAGAGTGACCTCTAGGTTGACTGGATCCATGGTCCTGACTGCACCACAAGGAGAAACCATCTGAGTCTTGGATCCACTGGCACCTGGAAGACTGATCACGAGAGACACAGCCCCAACAACACCAATCAGAGGAAATAATTGGTAGACAAGGAAAGAATACACTCAACGCCACAAAGAGCAACAAAAACTAGCGGGCTTACAACAACAAGACTTGAACACCCAAATATAAATGAAATAGAAGAAAATGACCTAAAGTTAATTTTAGGAGAATGTTTGAGGCCCTTAACGAGGAAATTAAAAATTCCCTCAAAAAAAATGAAGGGAAGGACGAACAAAAATTGGAAGAAATCAACAAATCCCTTGGAAAAAAAACAAGAAAAAAATTCAATCAAACCAGTGAAAGAAAGAATTCAAGACTTGAAAACCAAAATAAAAACAATTAAAAAAACATCCAAGTGAATTATAAAAGCAGAAATTATGAGAAAATGATCAAGAACCACAAATGCAAGCATAAACAGCAGAAAATAAGAGATGGAAGCAAGAATCTCAAGTACTGACAATACAGTAGAAGAAATAGACTCACCGGTCAAAGAAAACATTAAATGTAACACAAGCTTAACATAAAAATATGGGACACCATGAAAAAAATCAAACTTAGGAATTGTAGGGATAGAGAATGAGAAGTCCAACTCAAAAGCACAGAAAATATATTCAACAAAATCATAGAAGAAAACTTTTCCAACCTAAAGAAAGATATGCATGTGAAGATATAGGAAGTTTACAGAACACCAAATAGACTGGATCAAAAAATAAAGTCCCCTCACCACATAATAATCAAAGCACGAAACATAAGAAAAAACAAAGAATATTAAGAGCTGCAAAGAAAAAAAGCCAAGTGACATACAAAGGCAGACCTATCAGAATTACATCTAAATTCTCATTAGAAACAATGAAAGCCAGAAGGTCCTAATCAAGCATTATGCAGACATTAAGAGATCATGGATGCCGGCCCAGACTATTATAACCAACCATACTTTCCATCTTTATAGATGGACAAAGTGGCAGCTTAAAGAATGGGAAAAGATCCTCACCAACCCCACATTGGACAGAAGGCTGATCTCCAAAATACACAAAGAACCCAAGAAATTAGTCAGCAAAAGAACAAATAATCCAATAAAAAATGGGATAGAGATCTAAACAGAGAACTCTCAACAGATAAATCTAAAATTGCTGAGAGACACTTAAATAAAAGTTCAATGTCCTTAGCCACCAGAGAAATGCAAATGAAAACAACTCTGAGATACCATCTTATACCTATAAGAATGGCCAAGATCAAAAAACACTGATGACAACTTATGCTAGGAAGGATGTGGGGAAAAGGGACCTCCATTACTGGTGGGATTGAAAGGTGGTACAACCTCTTTGGATTTCAGTATGGCGATTTATCAGAAAATTAGAAAACAACTTATCTTAAGGCCCAACAATACCACTTTTCAGTGTATAGATGCTCAATCATATCACAAGGACATGTGTTCAATGTGTTCATAGCAGCATTGTTTGTCATAGCCAGAACCTAGAAACAACCTAAATGCTCCCCAACCGAAGAATGGATAAGGAAAATGTGGTATATTTACAAAATGGAATAATACACAGCAGAAAAAAATAATGACATTTTGAAATTTGCAGGCAAGTGGATACATCTAGAAAACATCATATTGAGGAACCCAGACACAGATAGGCAAATATCATATGAACTCACTCATATGTGGCTTTTAGACATAAAACAACAATTACAAAAACCAGCTCATAATTCACAATGCCAGAGAACCTAGACAACAAAGAGGACCTAAGAGGCATAAATGGATCTAATGTACATGGGAAGTAGAAAAAGACAATATCTCCTGAGTAAATTGGAAACATGGGGGCCATGGGACAGAGTAGAAAGGGAGAGGAAAAATAGGGAGGGGAACAGATAAAAATATATAACTCAGTAGAAAGAATAAAAAAGAAAATATATACAGCATAACAACAACCAAAAAGAATGGAGTTGGTAAATTCTGGTGTTGTTTTCTTGATTTCAAATTTCCAAGTTTCCAGCTGAATTTCCTTCATAACTCCTGGGAAATTCTCGTGATTCCTTTCCAGAACTTTCTTCATTTTACTTAAGTTAAATAATTAAAAGCATAACCAGATATACACGTTAACATCTAATTAGACTTCTAGCCTTTCTTAGTCCATTTATTTTCCATTGCCTACTTTCCTTCTGTAATAAGCATCCAGAGTTACAGAGCCAAGTCCTAAGGCAGAAGTATTCTTGAATGAGAGAAGAAATGAGCTCTGAGGAGAGGATTTTAACACAGAAAACCACATGGGGGCAACAGATATTGCTATAAATTGAAAATATTGCCAAATCCTGTAAATTAACCAATTTCCCCCTTTAATGTTTATTCTGAAATTGATACCGTCTCCAGCATCACAATTTCCAACTTCACCATTTCCACCTCTTTTGTCTGAATGGACAAAAATGTTAAGGCAGTCAGTGTCTCTTTATAACACTGTATGTTATTATGTGAATTTTACTGTCCAATATCTCTACTCCACCGGTCACTAGTTATGAGACGACAATCATACTATGTTTCTAATCTATGTTGCCTTCATCTTTGGAAAGGGGTTAGTTGTACAGTGTTATGAAGATTCAAAAAAAAACGTTGTTTAGTAGGTTTGACATAAAGTCTGAATTTGGAGTAATAACTCAAAAGTCACTTAAGACCGATTTATTTGTTTTTATCCTCCCCAACTGTAAAATAATTAAGCATTTAAAACAATCTTTTATAATAATAATGGTCTATCCAAAATAACAAATTAAATCAATAATAAAAGGAGATCCCATGCTTTGGGCAGGTTCAGAATTCTACCATCATCCTTTAATATAAAATTCACGACAATTAATTAGCTGTCTTTAGTGCACACAGAAGAGGAATAAAAGTACACTACATAATTGAATATTTACCTATGAGATTGATGATATTGTTCCCAAACGGAAAATAATATGAAAGCAATGAATCTTGATGAAACACATTGGTCTTTATATCTGTACTCTAAAATATTCTCTCAGGCAAAAGCATTATTGAGTTTTGCTGAGAAGATCTGGAAATCCCCACAAATAAAATCAGAACCTTCCAGAAAAACTGTATATTCTGGGAAATACAAGACAAGCCAGACAGCCCCACTTTGAATGAATGTTTTTTTTTTTTTTTAAATGCTCAAAAACCACAAAGCAGAAAAAGGCTCTCTAAATATGAGAAGGGAAATGAGTCTGGTGCATAAAAACCATGCATTCAGTTTACTCTAGGGAAGGAAATTTTGAAGATGCTAACCTTGTGATTTGAATTGACTTTATTCACTTCAAAGAAGCCATCCAAATAGTAGTAGTCCGTTATAATAAAAATGGGGGGGGGTTGCACAGGTGAGGTATAGGATGCACATAGTGAAAAGGAAACACGTCGGTTCAGAGTTTGGGCAGAATGCATAATCTTTTCCAGAAATGTTAGATGCTGAAAGAACATTAAAGTTGTTTGTCCATTATTTTCCCTTCAAGGATGCAAAAACATACATTCCATAAGAACTGATTTAATTTTGACATCCTTACAATTAGGGACAGAATCAAGTCTAGACTTTCAGATTCCTATACTACTGTTTCTCACATTTTTGTTACTAATTCATTTTTCCAACAGCCATATATGCTAACTTTGAATGTAAGCTTTGAAGCCTTAGTGGTAAATCTCTGTGAATTTTTCACAAAGCTTAGTGAGTATTTGTTGTTTGAGTCTTGTCTCAGATATGATATCCTGTGTGTCCAAAGGACAAATGTTTCCTCTCTTCCAACAAATGAAAATAATTGTAATAGAAAACACAAGTATATTTGAAAACACATACACAATATTTAGAACAGGGTTTTGGTTAAAAACCATGGAATTTAAAATTCCAAGTCAGTCAGCAAAGTGGTAGATAGTGACAGCAGTTAATTTTCAATGTCACATGTTTGCTAGCAGGCTTTTGCATCCAGTGACAGTGAGCTTTCTTAGAGGTGTATATGGTAATGCTGTGGGAGATATCTGGAATGAGTTAGGCAACTTGGAAACTGTGGAAGCAAGCAGAGGGAATAAGGATGGCAACTAGGCTTTTCCAAGTCACACAAAGCTTCAAGTGTCTATCTGAGTACTCTGCCTCCATGCCACTGGGATGCCCCTGTGCTGTCCCATCTTCAATATTCAAATTTAACCAATTTGTTTCTTGGTATTGATTTTTAGGTTATGCATTTGTTGTCCTTATTGCCTGGATATCTTGTCATCAGCTCAACATGTGACTACATTCTTCTAATTATTCAAATTTCAATTAAAATGTTTTTCTCTGATCACCACTCTCTCCCTTCCACAACACACATGCTCAGGAGCATCCCCAACGTTACTTTCTAGATTACTTGCTGCCAGCTGATATCAGTTGGTGTAGTTCTAAAGTTGCACATACTTTACCTGTTCACCCAGGGAAGCCTAACAGATTATAAAGACAGAAACTTGTAGTTTCTGAACTAAAATGTGTCTTTTAGACCATAGTCGGCTCCATGACATTTGTTAAAAGCATGAATAGATGAACACATTTGAAGTTTTTACATTTGTCATATCTTTCAAACATCTCTTAATATCTTATTGATAATTCAACAACTTCTCAGAACAGTAACTGACTTTCAGATTCCTATACTACTGTTTCTCACATTGTGTTTCTCACAAGATCCTATAGGCTTATAGGATCTAATCAATATGTGCCCAAGGAAAACTTAGTCTCCATTAATTCTACATGTTTTGAAAGAAGTGGAGAAAACAATATGTTTTTAACAACCTCCTGCCATCTCCTTGAGTACTTAATTATCAAACCCCTGCCTCTTGCATTCTGTTAAACTTATTTGTTTTGTAATGTCTACTGATAATTGTACTAAGGGGGCTTTTAATTCAGATAATATGTATAAAGATTTGCAAAAATGAAAAGTGAAAATAGGATTGAATGCTGTTGTTACATCTTTAATTAGGTAATCCATATATATTCAAATATATATTTATTTTTTGAATGCAGTAGTTTTGTGTGTCTTATGCAACAAATTACAAATCCACATGAATATATATATATACAGATCTACAGACATACATATATATATTCATCATTTGAAAGAAGGAGTTTTGTGTGTTTTTTCAACAAATTACAAGTCTATATAAATATATATACAAATCTACAAATATACACATGTATATTTTCATCATTTGAATGCAACAGTTTTGCTTGTCTTTTGCAGCAAATTACAAATCTAGGAGGCTTCAAATATCAAATGTGTGTTTATCAAAGTCAGGAGCTAAAAATACAAGATCAAATTGTGTGTTTGTACTACTCAGGAGGACTTACTAAGGGCAGAGGTGGCTCCTTCCTTCTGCCTATGTCCGTGAGTGTGATCATTGGATTTACAACTGTGCACCTGCTTTCTAGGCATAGTCTGTCTTCTCCATGATGTGTAAATAAGTGTGTAGGTTTCTCATACTCTCATTTACTTTCTTTGTCGTGTCTCTGTGTGTTTGTGTGTGTGGGGGGGAGGTGAGAGAAAGAGAGAGAGAGACAGAGACAGAGAGACAGAGAGACAGAGAGAGACAGAGAGAGATCAGAGGATAACTTTTAGAGGTTACTCTCTCGTTCCATCCTGGGTTCCAGGACTCAAACTCAAGCCACTAGGCTGGCACAGCAAGCACTTTTACCTGCTGAACCACCATCCCAGCAGTGAAGAAAATGTTAAGGGGGCATTCTGGATGGAGAATATATTTTAATAAAACATCAGTGAAAACTGTTATTACTCTTTTAGTGTAATGTTTTTCTTTCTGAATATAAGTCAAAATCTTATTCTATGGCTTTATTTACAATTTCTCTATTTAATGTAATGTTACTGTAATAACTCCAACTGAACAAACAAGTTCCTG
>NW_026067937.1:12958730-12960630 GCF_014885135.2 Alexandromys fortis | reverse complement strand
TATATAGTAGCTTTTGATGTGATTGAAGAAGACTCAATGGAGATGGGGAGGTAATACACCGTGTAAAGTGCTTGCAGCATAAATATGAAGATGTGAGCTCAGATTCTCAGCAGCCATGTAACAATCTGGGTGTGGTGGCATGTATCCGTAATCCCAGTATTGAGGAGAAAGAGGCACAAGGAACCCTGGAGCAAACTACTCAGTCAAACTGATAAACTTCAGGTTCAATAAAAGATCATGTCTCAAAAACTCAAAGAATAAGGTAGAGGATTGACGAAATGTCTCATGCAGTAAAGGCACTTGTCAACAAGTTTCATCACCAGAACTCATATAGTTGAAGAAGAAAACCAGTTCTTTCAAGTTGTCCACTGACTTCCTTGAGCTGTGTTTCCATATATTCAATAAGTAAGTAAATAAGCATAAAAATAAAAGTAAATAAAATGTTTAAAATGTTTTTAAAAAGTAAATAAAATGTAAAAGGGTCAGAGATAAAGATGAAGACCTCTACATGGATGCATGTTCATACACAAGAGCTTATACACACATATGTACCACACCACACAAAGTAAAAAAAAAACAAAGAAAAAGGGGAAAAAAGATGCTGTCTTTCTTCTTTGGGAAAGAGGAAATTTCTTGCCTGATGAGGCTATGTTAATTTTCTAACTACTTCTAAAGAACCAATAGGGTTAGGGTAGTAAAAGTCAACAGTTATGACATAAGAACGTGTGAGAAGAAAGACAAACATGAAAATAGCATGGAACTGACATTGTCTATGTAATTATTATTTTTATACATCCTTCTAAACTCTACCCGGTGTTTGGGCTGTGGTCTGAAGGGTTTATGCATGCTGCCACATGTGATCAAGTATATTCTGTGTGTCAGCACACAGAATCATGAACCTTCTTCACACACTGTACCTTCACTAATCAAATCTTGGCACAGCCTAGATATACACTTTAGTTTTTCATAAATGAGTAGACATAAGTAAGCTTTTATAAAAGCCTTAGTTAGAGTCTAGAATGGGGGATGGTGTTGGCAAATACTAAGTCTGATAGAGCTAAATTCTGGATCTTCTTTTGGCCTAGCCCACTTTATCTTCAACAGGTTGGCTGGCATTTGCAAGAATATAACACACATCTATGCATACAAAATCACACAAAGTCCTTCACTTGACTTTCTTTGTTTCCCTTATAATTTCTTAATGGCAAAAAAAAATACTATATGGTGTACTTTGGATTTTGATCTTTTCTTGGCCTAGTGATGATGGAACTTTCTCTTGAGATGCCAGCAGTGATTTCAGCCACAGCTTCTGGTCAGTCATGCGTTACAGAGTAGATAGATGATGCTCCACATTGTGCTGGACTACCGAGTAATGATAGTCTAAAGCTTATGTGTATTAACGGTGCTTTTTCACTAATATGTACAGCTTGCAGTTTATAACCTCATTGTAAGTCAGTATGTGTGTGTGTGCATGTGTGCGAAAGAGATAGGGGGTATAACATATGAGCCGTTTGTCACAATACAAGGTCCCTGAAATTTGAAAACTACTGCTTTCTTGGGCTAGGTAGATAGATCAGTCAGGAAAATGTTGATCTTTCAAATATCAGGACCAATGTTTCCTCCTTAAGACCCATGTTAAGAAGGAAGATAGGTTTAGTGGCACACACTTGAAATCTAACTGTACAGAGACAGATCCTAGACTACTATGAATAGAGTCTCTGTCTCAAAGAGCAAGGAAAATGGCTCCTGAGGAATGACACCCAGGGTTGTGCTCTGACCTTCACACTCAAGTTGCATATGCGTAGTGGTAGATGCACACATGCATTTTTGCACTCACACATACTTGCGCACACACACACACACATATATGTATACATATATATATATACATACATATATA
>NW_026067937.1:12888540-12958725 GCF_014885135.2 Alexandromys fortis | reverse complement strand
TATGCACACAGATAGCTTTCTAGACCTTGTCTTTGGGGCCCTATGTTCTTTATGCATCTCATTCATTTGACTTGAAAGCATTTGCGCCAGTGTCTTGAAGAACTTTTTTCGCTGAATAAGCAGCCAGGTGAAACCCATAGGCTCCCACTACCAAGATAATTAGAGTGTCACTGCCTATGATTGTTTATGATCTTGGCTTGTTACAACTTGTGGATGTGTTTTTCAGCAGCTATTTGATATCATCTGTCTCCCAGTGCACACTATACACACCTTGATTTGTGTTGTAATGTAGATTCTGCTTGGAAACTGACATCCGAATGAGGGCTGCATGAGACTGTTCAGCAGCAGCACCATGCTGCTTCTCTAAAAGATGACTCAAATTCTCAGGTCGTGTAGGAGGAAACATGACAAGTTAATTTAAATACCTCTGCAGATGCATTAAGTTCTGAGCCCCACATTCTCTGCAGGGCACTAGAGATCTATGCTGTCATGTTACGTGCTCTGTCACAGTTGCAGTCCTACAGAGACGGGGATAGATGGTCCACCTTCGTAGCAATCACGTTATATCACTAGCACAGTAGGGAAGATCTTGACTTCTGGAAGGAGCTCTATCCATTTGAAAGCAGACTACACAACTGTTTGGCTTTGTGGAGTTTAGATGTGGGAGATTGACTTAAAGCCTCCACTTCCTCCTCTGTGAAACTGGAATGACCTACAACCATATCTCTGAGTCATTGTGAGAATCAAAGGATACCATTCAAGGAAAGACCTTACAATGCTCTGGAGAAGGCAGTGGCTCTAACTGGTTAGCACAAACAATGTGGCAAAGCACAGAATAAGCTGTAAAATGAGCTAATCCAAAAAGCATCACTCAACATGTAATCCCTTAAGGAGACAGGCATAAGTAAATAAGACTGAACTGTATGGAATCACAAGCAAGGAGTAGAGATGCAAGTACAGTGGGCTTCAAGAGAAGGGGAAAACTCACTGAGAGTTGAGGAACACCAGAAATGTATCAAAGTAGAGAACCGGATTTACTTTGGATCTAGTGATCCAGCCATAGCTAAACAGAAACAAGCAGTCTTGAGGTTTCTAAGCAAAGACATACTTGTAAACTCCTATTTAAAAAAAAAAAAAACAATTATTTTATATATATGACTACTTTGCCTGCATGTATGCTTGCAAGATAGAATAAGGCATCAGATTCTATTAGAGATGATTGTGAGACATTATGTGGTTGCTAGGAATCGAAATCAGGACCTCTGGAAGAACAGCTAGTGTTCTTAACTGGTTAGTCATCTCTCCAACTCCTAAACTATGGGTAGTGCAGAGGCCTTTTTTCTCATGAAGTATTTTTCAACTTCTAAATGAGCAAGTATGATTAATGTGCATCCCTGGTCAGTGGGAATCTGGGGGAGGTATCGTACATTCCCCACCAGGTCCTGAGCCAGACGATTGGTTTCTCATCTTACCTACCAACCACCCCTTTTCCAGAAGAGGTGGTTTCCATTCACTAGATGAGAAGACAGAACTCTGGTAGGTCAGGTACATCAGAGTGTCTTAGCTCTCAGAATGTTCTGTGACTGACTATAGATTTCACAATGCCATGGAACCTGCTAGTAGATGCTGAGATTTTGTTTTTTGGGGGGGATAAATGGATGGTTTCCATGCACTAGTTCTGGGTACCACTTTCTTCTTCATAGCATGTTACATATAAACTACAGTAATAATTGCTTCTCTCTCTCTCTCTCTCTCTCTCTCTCTCTCTCTCTCTCACACACACACACACACACACACACACACACACACACACACACACACACACCAAAACAAACCAAACCAAATAAACAAAAAGACACAAGGTCTGTGAGGTTTCCCTTGGTGTGTGGCTATCCTCAGCACAGCCTAGGCTGAGGAAATGAAGATCTAAGCTTACCTTTGCTCTTGGTGCACTTGCATGTTCTAAGTGTGAGTTAAAGGAGAAAACTAATTTACCTCAAGCTTTCTTACTGCTTCTTTCCCTGTTAGTTCCTCTCACTCAAAGACAAGGAAAGTGATGGCACAAAAGAAATATTTAGACAAAAATTAATAATTTCCCCTTTTTATTGTGTGTCCCTCAAGGTGTCTCAATATCTCTTATTAAACATTAATCTACATTGTTGAGAATGGTATTTGGAGGTGTGGCCCTGAAGGGGTGAATAAATAAAATGATATTGTCCTAGGTTGGTGCCTAGTAAGATCATGGTGGCTTAGAAGACAAAGGGTGTATTAGTTACTTTTCTGTTGCTGCGAGGAAACACCATGAACTAAAGCAGCAAAAGGAAGAAGCATTCAGATGATAGTTCTGGAGTCCATAAAGCTATGCTGGCAACAGGAGGACAACAAGAAGCAGATTGATTACATGTTCAATCATAGACACAAATCAGAGAGAGTCCTAGAAAGGGGACAAGGGTATAAACCACCAAAGCCCACCCCAGTAAAGTGCTTCCTCCAGCCAAGAGATACCTTCCAAATATTCTATACATAATCTTTGCAGATAGCGCCATCAACTGGGGACCAAGTACACAAACATAATAGTCTATAAGGGACTATATTTCTCATTCAAACCACTAAATAGAGAAACAAGAAATAACACACACACACACACACACACACACACACACACAGACCTCCTGCCTTGTTTTGCAATGCACTGGCAGACTTTGGGACTCAGCCAACAATAAGCATTTCTGCAGATGCTGCACCACAGTGTTAGACTTGCAGATGCATGAAGCAAAATAAAGCTTCCTCTTTATATGTCCCCAAGTCTGTAGTAGTGTGTTATTGGCAACAGAAGAATGAACCAATACAAAAGCATTAGTAAAATCTCCATGCAAAACGAGCATTCTCGACACGACCATCCCACATTCTGACTGTGCCATGAAACACCATATGTATTTATATCACACTAATGGTAATGTTCAAAGGAAAAACCACTTAAGTCAGTTCTCACATTATTGCAAATGACGAGAAAAGATCATTTTCCTTCTCTCCTGTGGCTAGGAAGATAATCTTTGTATTTCTTCTCGGTCGTCGGACAGATCCACTTGTGGCGACTCCCCTTCAGGAGGTACAGGGATTGGCAAGCACCGGGTATGAGCTTTTCTTTCCTGAACAAGGTTGCTTTTTAATGGAAACATATGTATAATCTTATTTGATTTACTCCTGCAAATTAATTTTCTCTTTTTATGTTCATGAGTGTGTTTAATTCATCTGGGTAGGATGGGCTCTGTAATGGACATCCAGTCATTTTTGATACTTCTCATTTTCTCAGAATGAGCTGTTTTACTAGGGCCTTCTTAATGCGAAGCTTAGAATCTTATTCTGTTCCATGACCTTCAGACATATCTAGATATAATAACATGCCTTCCCATGTATATAACAGGTTTCCTAGAAACCCATCCTGGGCGTAGTTCCAGGACTCCTGCTAACCTGGATGAGTGACAAGGAGGATGTGGAGTGGACAAGAATAGCTTCAGTGGTGGTAGCTGGGTAGAAATTGTAGGAGGCAAGTGGCTGACTCTGTATATACAGAACAATCTGACTCTAAAAGAAAAGTGCATTTTCATGTGGTTTTATGGATTGCATATTATTTCTCACAGTGTGCTTTTCCAAGCATTAGAAAGTTCAGAAGACTCATTTTCTTTTGCTTGTAGTGCTGAGGTTTGAACCCAAGACTTGGAGAAAACTGGAAAATATTCTACCACTGAACTCCACTGCTGTTCCAAGATAAGGATTTTATGTCTACATCCTAGAGCTTCTACAACACTGCTTTGTCTGTTGTGTTGATTCTATAAGATGTTATAACAACTTTGGCCATGCAGTCATGTTTGGGTCTCAAGTTATAGAAATATCACTTTTATTATCATAAGCTTCCAATACACAGAGGGCTGTCGCCTAACTTAGGAAGATCAGATCCTTTAAGTCCACTTAATGAGGTGGCCTTGTGGAAAATTTACAACACAGACATGGGCAGGATATTCTAATAATTGCTAAGGAAAAGCAACTGCGAAGGAAAGAATATCAAAGATATTCTTCAATTTTTTTTTTTTTTCGAGACAGGGTTTCTCTGTGGCTTTGGAGCCTGTCCTGAAACTAGCTCTGTAGACCAAGCTGGTCTCGAACTCACAGAGATCCGCCTGCCTCTGCCTCCCGAGTGCTGGGATTAAAGGCGTGCGCCACCACTGCCCGGCTTATCAAAGATATTCTGAAGGTGAACACAAGTATAGTGTGTGGGAAAGGTGGGAAAGAAATTCATTGACAAGTTTTCAAAAAAAAACAACAAAACGAAACAAAACAAAAAAAACCCTGCCTGATATTGAGTTGAATGCAATCTGTGTGTTAAAATTTGTATATTGATGTAGATGGATTGATATAAAGGAAAAGAAACTCCCACTATGATGGCCTTCAGTTTAGTCTTGGGAAGAGAAACCCCTTTTCTTCACTCAAGTCCTTAGCCTGTCAGAACTACACGAGATATGTCTACAGCCATTCCATGCTAAACACTCTCAGTCTCAGTAGAGGTAGAGTAGTCATCTTTCAGCAATGTGTCTTCTACTTTGCCGTTCTAATGAATCTACTTTCAATGTATCACACTAGCACGCCCATCCCATAATTACATATGCATATTCATAATCTTCTTGTACAGACACCTGGGGCCTCCCCTCTTACTTTTAGACAAAAAATTTCCATAATTTAAAAACAAACTCATCTGTCTTTGTATTCAAAATGGGATGAAATGAGGACTCATTAATCCCCAAACTGAGATTAGTCACAGTTCTTAAAACTACCCCATCTCACTTTTTGCTCTTTCTTTCTTTCTTTCTTTCTTTCTTTCTTTCTTTCTTTCTTTCTTTCTTTCTTCCTTCCTTCCTTCCTTCCTTCCTTCCTTCCTTCCTTTCTTTCTTTCTTTTTTTTTTTTGTTGATTTTGAGACAGAATTTCTCTTTGTAGCCCTGACTATAGAACAGGCTGGCCTCAAACTCACAGAAATTTGCCTGCCTCTGCCTTTCTCCTGACTGATAAGATTAAAGGCATGCCCCACCAATGCCTGGCTTAGTACTACTCTTTTAAAACATTGTAAATATGTAATATCCAGCACCACCCCACTATATGAGGATGAAGGGCTAGTTCTGGGATCTTACAATAACAAGTAGAATACATCATTCTCATTCTTTGTCTCCCAGATTCCACAAACTTCTTGCGTTCTTCTTCCCTAAAACCTTTGCAAAATGACTTCTGGAAACAGTCCATCATAAGGAAAATTCTACGTGTCTTCACTCTGTCCTTTGGGTATGCCCTGTCTTATGTTTCTGCGGGAAACCTCTCCTGCAACCTGCTGATGAGTGTCATTTTATTTGCCACAATTTTCAAAACACCAGTGCCAGAAACCAGACGGCCATTTTCCTGTTTCCCACACCCTTACTTAAAAGCTCTGAGATGCAATCTCCTTTCCTCCTGTTATGTCAATGCTCTACCACATGTCACCACTCTTCATGCTTACCAGTCATCGAGTTCTTTTTCTTGATATATAAACATTAGCTCCTTCCCTGTTACTTTCTCTAAACTGTTGCTTAACTTTTGCTGATTTCAAATTAAATAAAAATATTCCTCAAATTCTTCCTGGCCTTGAGTTCTTCTGATCTAATGATCTGGGTTTGAGCAATGTCCTTAAATGACCACCTAGATCAACTCCACCCTCCTTTTAAGTTCAAAGGCAAGTGAGTTACAAGGTGGTAACTTTGTAACTATTTTATTAATTTAATATTGCTTAGAAAGAAATTATCCTCAGAGCCGCTGGGACTCTCATTCTTTGAGTCTGCTGACTTAGAGCTGTATTTTAATAAGTTTGTGGAATTCCCCTCCTTCCTTACTCAGCATAAGGACAGTAGTCAGTTACAACCCTTTCCTCACATTCAAATGCAGCCCTCTTCTAGCTGTCTCAATATGAACCTTCTTTCACAAAACATGGACTATATACATTCTAATCTCATTTACCTAGGATCTATACCTTTTAGCGAAACAAAGCTCAATGACACAAGTAGGTCACATGTTAGATTAAAAACTGAAAGCAACAAAATGTAAGTCCAAAGGGTGCCAATCACATTGCATTGTGTTTGTTTCCTCTCTTTCTGCTCTGTTACAACATTCTGAATGACCATGCTTTGGCTTTACTGGCATGATTGATACATATGTAGAAAAAGTTTCATTCACATCTGCCATTTTATTCATATCTGCCAGCATATGGGCATTGTTAGCTACATTCTTACCGAATCTTAGTGTTTTTTTTTTAATCTACATCTGTACATTGAGTTCCATATCTCTTCTAGAATACCCTGAAAATATCATTAAACATGGTCCTTTTCTCCATGTTTCTACTGCCTTAATTAAAGTGGTCTTACCATGCCAAAAGCAGTGTACCACTCTTGATCTTCATGTTTGACTACTGGTAACTCTTTTGGTTGCTGTTTATTTTTTGACATTGTATTTTAATTATGCCTTTTCTCTCCTCTTTTTCCTCCCTCCAATCCCTCCCACACACCCTACCATATTTTTCCTTCATACTCATGTCCTCTTCTATATTTATCAGTTGTTATTGTATGCATATATGGATCCAAACCCAATTAATGCATCAATAAAACACTTCCACACTTAAGGCTCAGAAACATTTCAGAAAAAGGGACAGAAAGAGCAAGAGAATCAAGGACTTTGCTGTGAGATTGTGTCTCCTAGCTACATCAGAAACTACATCCTAAAAGTCTCATGGCCATCACTACCGGAGTGTGACCAGAATAAGGAGGCCTTTCAGCAATGAACTTGTCAAACTGCATAAGAAAAAGTCTATGAGCCCTCAGTCCTTCACAAAGCACCATAGTAACACTTGATCCATTGTATTAATATGTCTTCTTTGACACCCTTTTTTTTCACTAGGCTTTCAGAATGCTGTGGTCTTGGCTTTCTTACTATCTTTGTTCCTATACACACCACTTTTTTGATTTGTTACAACTTTATGTCCAATGACCAATCTTTAGCCCTGTTATTTTCTCCAGCTGTATACATTGTACCTGGTTGCCATGCTATGTGCCACTCTACCAGATTTGCACCTCCAAAACAGACCATGTTTCCAGTCCACTGGCAAATAGAGACAAGAACCTACTTGGTACCAACAATGAAGTGAATAGTGGACTTTAAAAAGGAGCATGACCTTCTTTTCTATTTTTGTTCAAATTTCTGTCCATTTCAGACTCATTCCACCACAAGAGAAACTCCAGACTATGTTAGACTCTGCTAAGACAAATTGTGCATCCCATGCCTGTCTCAACTCAAATTGTTAGGAAGATTTAATCCTTATAATATCTGAGTGTAAAAATCTTGAATTTTGTTTCTCCTTTTTCCTCTCTTAATAGCTGTGTCTAATTTAAGCAGCGATTCTCTTTGCCCTGCAATATTATCTATCCCAAACGCTATTACTTTTCGAATCCTGTGTCGTCATTCTCAAGGTCTCCTGTTTTTGCTTTGTTCTAGATTCTAATCACTTTGTTTTTGCTTATAAGACAGGTTCATTTTATGTAGCCCCAGAGCTCATTGGGTAGATCAGATGAACCTCAAATTCACAGAGATCTGCCTGCCTCTGCCTCCTCAGTGCTGGGATTGAAGGCGTGCGCCATCGCTTTAAAGCCTCTATGCTGCAATCTTAACACAGTAGCTGGAGCGAGCCAGTACAAGCCCATAAAGTTACTACTGATGTTGTCATTTTGCTCCCAAACTTTCTCTGATTCTCATCTCATAGACACCAAAGCTCAGACAGTTCATTTAGGCAGTGTTGTCTCTCAGAGAAATTTAACTATTGCTCTCTTCTATACAAACCTGCCTTTTGTTTTTGTTCTGGCATAGAGAATACTGTCTTCTGCTTGTCATAAGCCCGTAAGTGTTACCTTTCTTAGAAGCATTCTTCTTTAAATTTAACATGTATCAAAAATTCTTATTTCTTCAGATGCTTCCTTAAATACCATCTTGATATAAGGGTTATCTTTACCTCTCAATACCACCCAGCTCCAATGCCCTTCTGCACGCTCCCATACTCCGTTCCCTTCCTCTGCCCTTCTCACCTTCACATAGCTCTTAGTTTCCAAATGCTCTACATTTCTCCTATTAACATTTCATGGATGTGGACAATGCATTCTTTGTCTGCTTTCCATATTATGCTGTGCCCACCATAACAAGTTTCTTCAGCATGTATCTCAAATTTCTGCAATGATGTTTATTAATACGTGAGCAGTGTTGGAAGGATGTGTATAGACCATAGTTGCTATGAATGCCTGGAGAAAGTGGCTTTTACCAGATGTGGTCTAAACCACAGATCTCTGGAGAGGAACCAAAATCTTTGGTGTGTGAAAGAAGTGGACTTGGGACTACCTACTGCTGTTCTTAATAGTAAAAATTTGCATAAGTTACTGAATTGTAACTAGCATACAGTACACATTCCTCATCTTTATTCTGAAAATGAACAAAATTAAACCTTAGAAAACTTCCTGATACATAATATCTGCCCTATAAATCCCAGCAATTATGAAGAGCCATGTAAATAATAGCTACCTTCATTTTACATTTTCTTCCTTTAAAAAAAAACTTGATAAGCTCAGATGTTTACTAATAATTTAGTCAGATATAAATAAGATTATTCCACATATAAGAAAGATAGATTTTTTTATAATATCTGATTTGAGTTCACCAATTTAAATTTCTAAAGGATTAAAACACAAAAGAAATTAAATTTCTACTTATAAATCAAGCACATATTATTCTACCTTCTTTCTTGACGAGTTTTCTTTCATCCAACTAATAATACAAGGCTAACACAGTTTTAAAATTTATTTTACTATTATTCTTACTATCATAGGCTATTAGTTTAGTGTCTGGTTTGAATGACATTGTCATGTATGTGATACCTAAGTTTTGCCATGCCATTCACTTTTACAAAAATAATCTCATAAATATTATATTTCTCTTGTATGGGAATGAGGCCATACAGATCATTTGTTTTTTTTTTTTTTTTTTGGTTGGTTGGTTTTTGTCATCCAGCTACTGATGGAAGCAGATGCCGAAACTCACAGCCAAACATCTCTTTGCTTTAAAGAGAAGTGGATGGTGGTCGTGTTCCTTTGTATCACTAGACAGCATTTCTAAGGCACCTTGGACTGGAAAGCACTTCTGATCACATTGTGTCAATACTGTGCTTGAATTTAATGGTTAATCACATTGTTTGCACAGGGAAAAAAAAGCAATCATCTCTGTGTAATATTGGTGTCTCATTAGAAACAACAATTTCTTCTTGATTTTCAGGATCTGACTCATATCAGAGAAAGATGTGATTGGCCTTCCTTTCTCTGACAGCTTAAGCACAAGCCTTTTAAACAAAAAGGCAAACACCCTTCCCCAAGATGTCAGTTTTACTTCATTTACATAGATTGTCATACTGCAAAGAACACAAAGCAAAGTTGGTAAATAATATTTTTTTATTTTTTAGAATTGAGATGACCTGGACTAGACAGAAGGAAAGGACAGTGTTTCATCATGGTTAGACAAAAACACTAATGGAAAACGGGGCAACCTGAGAAAACCTTGGTAGAGTTTCAAATAACATCAATAATAGAGCAAGGTTGATCCTAGATGTGTGCTCTCCATCTCTGTGTGTCCCACTCTCCTCTCTGTCTTCGTTCCATATCATCCTCCTCTCGTTTCTTGTGTTGGGGGCAGACAATAATAGAATAAACAATATTAGGAAGATTTTTAAACATAAAATCAGAAAACTCTTCCTTAACCTTTGATAACACTGGTATGTGAAAAACAACTGTAAGAGAAACTGGAATTTTAGAAGGACTCACTTAGGTGTACACTCCTGAGTTTAGGAAAGACGATTTACTGAAAATCTTTGTTCACAAAGAACAACAGGGAAAAAAAAAGAAGTATGTCTTTCATGGAACCTGTTTGCATTCAGGTGTTCTACTCTTCTGCCCTCAGGAATCAAGCATCAACAGGACAGGTCATCATCAGTCACTTAGATGCCATATTGTTGCTACTGCCACCATCAGTGAGTCAGGCATTCTCCCTATGTGCATGTGATATTCCCATTATAAAATCAGTCCTTTCTTTCTCAGCTTTAAATGCAATTTTTACATGATTGCATGTCAAATCCCCATGTCAAGTGGAATTCACATCCATTCCTACCTAATTTTAGGTTAGTGTCAGATACTAACCTAAAAGGTGAATTGACGTACTTGGGAGTTCTTATAGTCTGAGTACTCTGGCATTCCTCAAAGTTGTAACATGAATCAAACTGTACTCAGGGTCAAGGGAGTAGTAGTACAACTCACAGGAAGAAAGGTATTCCCAGAAATGAAGCACTTGGGAAATCAAAGCTCCTTTTTAATTCAGTACTTCTGTGAGAATGTTACAAATGTAGTATGAACTGCAAAATGTCCCTGCTGGGGAAGAAAAAGGAAGAAGAATGGTCCTTGCTATTGTTTAAGTTTATTTCAAGTGTTTCTTATTCTTTCCTGGCTGAAAAGGAGAAATTTCAAACTTTTACTATTTCAAACCTTTGAATTAAATTTCCATTTTATTTAACTCAAATTAAGGGATTATATGGAGCAGTGCCTAAGTAGAGGGAATGGTTATCCTGTAAGTCTGCTGCTTCTGTCCTATGATCCTTTACAAAAGAAGCCATATAAAGGCTTCCTTATAGAAAAGCACCTTTTGCTAAGTATATTTCAAAGGAGACTATGACTCCTTAAGTAAAAACAAACAAAACAGAGAGTAGTTAGTGAAAGCTAGTATGGTTTTCATTACCATAAAGGAAAGGGGCTCAGTCGCTTTTCTTTTCTGTGATAAAACACCATGACCAAAGCACAGCTTAGGAAAGGAAGTGATTGGGAGTTTATTGCTCTGGAGGGTTAAGGAGATATAGCTACAGGAACAGCTGAGAACTCATATCTGAAACCATAAACAGAGAGTTTGCTGGACACAGCACATGGCTTTTGAAACCTGAACCCTACTCCTAGAGACACGCTTAACAATGCCACACCTGCGAAGCCTCCAAACAGTGTCAACAGCTGGAGACCAAGCATTCCAATACCCAGGACATATGTAGGAAAATTCATTCAAATTACCCCAGAAAGGAAATTGAGACACAGAAACGTAGTGAGCAGGCTACATAAGCTACGCCAATCATTTGTGATTCTGTCACTATTCTAAATCTAAAACTAAAATAGTAGCATTTCCTTCTCAAAAACCTTTGCCATTTAAAACAAATTCGTAGGACTAGAAGTTCAGTCCAAACTTTTCCCCAAATATCTGCTAATGTTGCACCTCTTTTCCACGTCATATCTAGGCACAGTGGGGCATTTACTGTCTCTACCTCAGCATGGGTGTCCCTTCCCCTGCAGTCTACGTGGCCTTCAAAAGCCGCAGGAGTGTTTGGACACATAAACATTCTGTCATGGTTTTAATTTTTCACTCAGTTCCTAAGGAAAGAAACCAAGGAATATGGGCAGTGCTTTATATTTCTTTTCATGTTCTACAAGTACCTTAACTAATTTGTCAGTGATGTGTAATTAGAGGGACAACACATGATAGCTCTGCTTTCATCCTCTTTGTTTCTGAAGAAATCCCTGCTATTGTGAAGGATCAAGGGAAGAATGTTTCACCTTGAGATCCTTGCTCCTATGGAAGTTAGCATAAATTATAATGAGGTAGCTAAAACTTTTCCGACATTTTATAAGTTTAATTCTTCCTTTAGAAACGCAGCATCAGGCCGGGCGGTGGTGGCGCATGCCTTTAATCCCAGCACTCGGGAGGCAGAGGCAGGCAGATCTCTGTGAGTTTGAGACTAGCCTGGTCTACAAGAGCTAGTTCCAGGACAGGCTCCAAAACCACAGAGAAACCCTGTCTCGAAAAACGAAAAAAAAAAAAAAAAATAGAAACCCAGCATCAGTTTTCATCTAAAGACAACAGTTATCATAAGAAGACAAAAGAGAGAGTTCTGTTCTGGTGAGGTTTTTTATCAATTTGACAAGAAGTTAAGAGTCATCTGGCAAGAAGGAAGCTCAATTGAGAAAATGCTTCCACCAGAGGGGCCTGTAAGTGAGTCTGCAGGACATTTCTCAATTAATAATGAATGTGGGAGAGTACAGACCATGTGGGTAGTGCTATACCTGGGTAGATGGTCCTACGTTATACAAAAAATTTCAGGCTGAACAAGTCATGGAGAACAAGCCTGTAAGGAGTGTTCCTCTGTGAACTCTACTTTTGTTCCTGCCTCTACATTCCTGTCCAGCCTTCTCTTAATAAAAGACTATGATCAGAATATTTAAACCGAAATAATCATTCCTTCCTCAGATTGCTTTGTGATGTTTTATCACAGCAACAGAATACTTTCTAGGTCTAATGTCCAGCGTGGATCTGCTTTTGGTACTGAGGCTCCTGGCCAGATTTGTGCCCCTTACTAGTTTATTGCTTTCTTAAATTTTGTTGTTGACATTTTGTAAGCATCATATAGCATATTATTTCATAATTTAAAAGATGTTGAAAATTTCTAGAGTATATGCTTGGAAAAGAATCTGAAAAAGCTTATTCTTGACTTATAAGATAAAATTCTTTGCCCTTTTAGCTTGAGGTTTAATCTTGGAAGATTAGTGATATAAACTGACACCAAAGTCCTTCTCTATCACTGATTTAGATAACTATATAATCACATTTCTCTGTTTCTTAGGATAAATACTTCTCTCAGAAACAAGGCTCCATGAAATTCCAACACTTTGCTCAAGTCACTTAACTGGTTTCTACAAGATGGCCACATATCAAGGGTGCTTGCTCTAGCCTTAGTAAGAAGTCAGGTAGAAAGTGATGCCTGCAGAGGCTGAAGACTTCCTGCTGTCCAACCAGATGCCAGTGTGAATGAGGAAGCTTTTATATCAGTTTTTCAGTTGTTACAAATTGCAACCACATGAAAAGTCCTTCCTCCAACAAAGCCTTTCCAGCTGAGCTCAGTGAAGTGTTCTGAAATAAGAAAAATAATAAGTTTTATGATTATCAGTTTAAAGCTGAAAACAAGCTATGGAGAATGTGAGACTATAATGGCTTAGTAATGGCAACTGTTCAAATGATGGGCAAAATAAAGTATAAATTACTTATTAAGATGGAAAAGGAGTTAATATGAGTTAAATGATGAAAACAAAATAGAATTTTAAGTTTCATAAAATAATGCTTTATAATTAACACTGGATCTTTAGCAAGTTGACAAAGATTTTTAGCAAGTTGACAATCTTTTTTTATCTTGTTCTAAATTTGGTTCTTAGATTTAAAATTATAGGTTAATTCTCTTTGTCTTTTTTTCTTTATTTGTAATATGGATAATGCTACCTACTTTGAGGAATGATCATGAATACTGATTATAGAAGGAGACCTGGAAACAGCATGTGCTACATATGTGTTTAATATTGTCGATAGTATTTTTATTAACATTCTTGGAATCTCTGAACCCTTGCTAAGTGATTCAATCATTTATTAATTCCCAAAGCTAGATATCTGGATTTCCATGGTAAAAAGGTGCTAGATGTATTTCCCAGTTTCAGGCCAGCTCCTAATACATTTTAGGGTATCAACTCTTGAAGGGGAATGTTAGACAGTGAAAAGTTTCTGCACCCCCATAAACCCCCCTGCTGATTCAATAATCCAAATCAGAACAAATCAAACAGAATTAGAAAAAGCCCAGGTTTAATGGATACCATTGCTCTTGGGTGGTTTTCCAGCCCCACAGAAAGGAGTCTGGGAAGGAAGACCAGAAAAACATGTGTTTGTACTCTGGGGGGGGGGGCAGTTTAAATACCCTGTAGGTGTAGTCTTGAGTAGCCATGAGAAGGGATCATTGGCGAACTTTTCTCAAGGGTGGAGTCAACTCCCTGGGGAGGGGACTTAGGTTGGAGCTTCCCTGCAAACATTCCATGTTTGGATGTCAGGGGCTAGGGTGAAGCCTTAATCCAAACAGGTAGCGAGATTAGTAGGCTTTGAGGCTATTAAGGTCAGCTTTGGTTCTCACTTCGCATTTCCCTGGTAACACTACAAAGGTAATCTCTGCCCCCAAGGATTTAAATTACCTTGCATAAGGAGTTAAAAAGTTTTGTTGAATTGCTAAATAAATTAAAAAATAGAATATTTGACTCCGAATATAGGTATGACATTCTGGTCTGCTGTAAAGACTAACTGTACTAAACTCTTGTCTCCTCCCTTGAAGATTTGTTTGGGTGGGCCTATCAATAGGTTTGCCAGGAGTCTGCCTTTACAGGAAAGCTGACTCTCCTGAAGATGTGCAGAGGAGGGGGGAAGAATAGTGACTTCCTTGATGAGATACTGTACTTACACTTTCCAGAAGGCTCGCCCTCTGTGCAGTATTTCACAGATCACCATAGCTATGTTTGCCTATGTTTTAAGATCAAAGCTCAAAAGGTTGAATTTTTCCTGCAGTTTACTTCCATGCATTCTTTCAAAACCTTGGCCATGGTTTCCCCCATCTAAGCATGCTCTCCTTGACACTCTGGGATTGTTTATTCATTCTCTGACATCCTCCACTGCACAGCTGTGCACCCACCTCCATCACTGAGCATACCAACTTTCCTGGACCCTAATTCAAGAGGCCTGGCTTTTTTGCTATTTCTTCTTCCCACCCTCTTCCCAGCCCCCAAGATTTATAGCATTCTTGCCTTTTTGTTTTTCTCTCAAACTCAATAAAATTGTCTTTGAGCTTCCTTTAGTCTGTTTCTAAATTCTTATGTTAATGTAACAAGCAACTCTGAAAGGGAGTTTCAGTTTCCCTGGTAACTCTGTCATTCTGGAATCAACCTGTGTAAACAGAGAGGCAAGGTGAAGCCTAACTTTCTCTAATTACTCAGTAAAAATCTTTTCTCATTTTAACTCCATCCTAAGTGGGAAGCCAAGAATTCCCCCTATAAAAACTGATGCAGCCATCACAGTTTCCTGAACACTAAATGACTTGCCTTTTTTTTTTTTTTTCCGTAAACCTGCCTTCTCATTCAGATAACTTAAAACGTTGTCTGTGGACAGCTTTTACCTTCTTTGATAAGTCACTATGAAAGACCCCCAGTGTAGAGAGATTTTCACTCAAGTCTGGGGATAACACCACCCCCCAGGAACTCACGAGAGACCATCCTTGCTACAATCACACGAGGTTTATTGACAGGACAGGAATCAGTGCACTGGGGCCGAAACTCATTTCCCACGCAGGGGTAGGAGTTCGACCCCAAGTAGCTGGGAGAAGGGGTTTTTAAGAGAAGAAACCATAATCCAATAACCCAAATGTGGTAGGGAGGGCGTCATTGGAAATTTCTGAAAATACCAGTGATAATCACAAGGGGGTAACTCCCCATTTCTCAAGATTATAATCTAACTTTATGGTCAGCTAGTTCCTGAAATAGAGTCACTGAACCGGCTAACCTAGATTTTTGGCTCTACTCTTCCTGTTAGATTTTTGGCTCTACTCTTCCTGTTCCTTCACCCTCAAACACAGTGAGCTATGGTCATATTTTCTGGGCTCTACAGTCTTCATCTGCTTCTTCATAAATGTTTCTTGTGGGGGCCAGCCATGATAAGTTAAGTATGGACTGGTCACTCAAAGGAAATTCTTTATTTCCAACCATTATCACCTGCCAGAGTAGAACTCAGCCCTCGATAAATTTAATAAGAGGCCTGAGTCTCAATAGTTTACCCTGAATCAATACCTGGTAGCAGGAAAGAACCACAAGCTGAGATAACCCGACCCCTACCCAAGAGCAGACCATTCAAAAGAAATGCCTGGCATTCCAAGCAATATAGATAAAAACACCTGCCAGCTCACATTCACCAGGACACCCTAGACAAATGTCAGCCAATCAAGGATCCTGAACCTCAGAAACCCCTCAACCCCACCTTTACTACTATAAAAACTCAATTCTAATTGAGCTTGGTGCTCTCTGGTTATTCCAATACATTGGACATGCAGAGAGACCAAGTTTGAAAACTTGATTAAAATAAAGGCTCTTTGCTTTTACATACGGGACTCTTAGTTTCCTTGTTGGCTTTTGCGGGTCGTCGTGAATTTGGGCATAACATTTCTTTCTATGAATGTTCTGCTTTCACAACTTGAAGTTTATAAGAGCTTGGACCAAATCAGGAAAGACATTCTCAGTCAGACTGTTAAAGCTTTAGACAAGTCAACCACAGGCAATTTCATGAAGCCAGCATTAGAGTAAAGAAATTAAAAAAATGAGTAGCTAATTTGTACTATGAATCTTTTACCAGTTGAAGTTTTCATTTTTTTATTTAAAACATGGCATAATAGATAATCAAAATAACAATTTCCATTTACAAAAGTTAAGTCTTTGGTACAAGTATTTATAATATAAGTAAAAAATCATTCTATCAACTTTACCAATGAAATTTTAATTGGCAAAAATTTTAAAGTCACTTAAAAAGTAAATTTTAATGACCAGGATTTGTGAATTATTGAATGAATGGTCTCTTATGAGGATAAAAGACAGCAAAGTAATTTTTTTTCTTACTATAACATGACACTGAGAAATTTTGAAATAAAAATGCAAACTTTTAAAAAAAAAGAACTATAAAGGCAAAACAGCTATGCAAAGCTAGTACTAGTTTCTATTTGAGTTAAAGAAGCACAGTCTGCTTATGTGTAATGTTGCCAGTTATCTCCAGCAATGATACAGAACTACAAATCAATTCAAATTTCAGATGAGCATTCCTGCAGCATGTTCATAGATCACTGTGAAATTAGGTTTGCCTGCAGTTAAAAGTCCTCTCTTTACCTGGTGATTTTAGTTCAATACAGCAAAACAAGAAAAACACAATCTATGCATCTGGTCACTTGTGAGGTTGGTTGTGAACTTGGTCTGACACAGCTTGGTGGCAGAGAACGTGCGATGTGTGCCACAGGTCCAAAATTTAATCCCCATTGTCATTGTTTACATATATGAGCAGCCTTTCTCCCCACTGTATCCTGTCCTGATCTGTTTTTCTATCTCTCCTTAATTTATTTACTATATCACATGTTGTACATTTCATTTCTTTATCATGTTTCTTGCCTATTCTACTCAAAGGGGGATTAGACTTTCTTCCATGTGTTTTGATCTGGGCAATCCTGAATACTCAATATGCAGGAAGTGTGTAGCACATAAAAAAAAATCATTCTGTTACTATGTCAATGAATAAAGCAGTCAATCTTCATTTTGGCACAGTTATCTTCTTTGCTGTTGTTCGCAGTTCATGGGGACTCCAAAAGTCTGCCAGGGAGACAGACTCACCAAAATGCAAAAGCAAGGTTTATTGTGTGCACAATAACGTCAAAGCAACTGGTGCAGCAGAGGCAAGAGGATGTACCCCAGTCTTCTAGAGGGCATTATTTAAAGGCAAAAATCAGAAAAGTTACATTAGCAAGGTGTGGGATGATGGGTTTCTGAGGTTTAGGACCGCTGTGACTGACATTTGTCTAGGGGTGTCCTGGTGAAAAGCAATGGGTATGTGCTGGTAGGTGATGCTATCTACAATGGTTGCAATGTTAGGAATTTCCTTTGGATGGTCTGCTTCTGGGTGCTGCTGGGGTAGTCTCAGTTTGTGGTCTTTATTAGAATTGGGTATTGCCTCAGAGTAAACTACTGAGACCCAGGCCTCTACTGAGTTTGTCATGGCTGGGTCCTACACATGCCATAAAGCAGAGAACATGTGTCCTGGTTCACATAAATGTATTGATTATATGAGCACCAAAATTATGAGTTAATAGATAATAATATATAAGTAGGTCTCTGATAGCCTAGGTTTTAAGTGTGGGAGAAGGGAATAGATTTAAATCAGAAATAAAGAACTGAATTTACTGTGGGCAAAGTGGGTTTAGTTTTAGAAGTGGTCCATCAATCATATGCCTTCTCAATTCTCAGTGGTGAAGCACTTCCTCAGAGGTATAATTAAAATACACAAAACATTTTTCATTTGAAAAAGCTGAGTCTAAAATTGAATTAAGAGGTTTAACTAAGTTCATAACTTTAAGGGGCTCTAATCTCACCTTTCTGATTCAGCGCAGAACTGCTAAAACTCTGTGAAGGACTCTGAAACAAATTTCCCCTGGCCTTGGGCAAATTCTTAAACCTACGTTTTATAGACTCCTTCTCCATAAAATGGGATAATGCTGCAATATGCCTCCCAGGAGCAATTAGGGAGATTTACCCACAGGTTTGTCTAAAGTCGGATTTGGGAAGGGAAAGAACACTGCCACACAGACACCAGTCACTATTTTGTATCACCTAACATCTTAAATCTCTTGGTTTTCTGTAGTTCATTGTATGAGTATCTCAACAATGGTCAGTCCCTATTTTCTTTTCTGAGATATTTACAATTAATTATACTTGAAGACCCACTTAAAAAGCAAACTTATTTTGATTATATTTAATCTATTTTATTTGTGGGTGTTTCTCAGTGTGTCTCTGTGTAGGTACACATACCACAGTGACTATAGACAACAAATGCACAGTGCCCATATGAAATGCCAAAGTCAGATCATCCCTTACAGCATGCAGTCTCCAGGTATGAAACTTAATCAGTCTTGGTGGCACGTGTCTTTACCTACTGAGCCACCTTGTCTGGGGCCCCTCAAAATTTCATATTTGGAGGCCAACAATAATATGAGTCATCACTGTGTATATGGTTATTCATACTTAAAATGTGTCACGTCCAGTAATTTGTTGGGTTCTCAGATTGATTTATCATCTTCAAGCAGTTTTATAGATTTATCTGTCTCTTTTTTAAGATAGATAGTCTCCGAGGGACTATATTTAGTTATGTTTTCCCACTGACTCAGTTGTCTATTCTCTGCAAGTAGATCTGACCATAATAACTTTTAATATTTAATCAGAAAGAATGTTTTATGTGAAAGGCTATTACAAAATATGTTGTCTATAACTGAATGAAGTGTAAGTAAAAGAACAGGAAGATTGAGAAGTGTTGTTGCCAAGGAGAAACAAGTCCACATCTACATCCCTAAAATGAAACAATGCAAATAAAGTAGAGGTAAGTGTTCCCACCTCAGGGCCAGTTGCCAAATCCTTCTCATGGTGTCTTTTTCTTTTCTCTCTTTAACACACACACACACAACACACACACACACACACACACAGGCAATTAGAAGGTAAAGCAATGCTAAGATTCTCCTGAATATAGTCACTCAAATAAAAGTGAGGGAAATGAACCCTCCACACCTCCTAATCTACTCATTAACTATTCTATCATCAGGAAATTATTGCATAGCCGAGACTCTATCATATGAAAGGTGATGCATATTCCCTTAGTTATTAATTTATATGTATCAGATAAGCAAGCTCCACAGACATACCATTGGTAGTGAACACTTATATATTGCTCACTTCATGTCCATCAGACAGTCAAATAAGGATTTTCTGTCAGGAAATAGTTAAACCTTCAGAACAACCTGCAAGTGTAGAACATGTAAACTGCTTTCATCTTACAGATGAGAAAACTGTAGCTCAGAGGATTTTAGCAACTTCTCCAAAATCGTATGTTGACCCAGGATTTCTGTCCCACCCAGTCCTGAAGCCATCAAGTCCCAAAAAAATCACACAGAGGTCTTCATTGGTTATAAACTGATTGGCCTGGTGTCTCAGGCTTTTTATTAACTCTTATAACTTATACTAGCCCATAATACTTGTCTGGGTTAACCACTTGGCTTGATACCTTTTTCCACTAGGCAGTTACATCTTGCATTCTCTGCATCTGGGTCAGGACTCCACAATGAAACTTTCCTCTTCCCATAATTCTCATTGCTCCACCTCTGCTTCCTGTCTGGTTACCCCACCTGTACTTCCTGCCTGGCTGGGCCAATCAGCATTTATTAAACAAGTACAAGAAACAAATCTTTACAGGGTAAAACCATTGTCCCACAGCAGTCATACATCTCAGGAGAGGAGCAGCTGAAATTTGAACTCAGACAAGGTGTCCTCCAAACTCCTGATGTCCTCCTAAAGCTTCACCTGAAGCATTTCCAGAAACCTTAAGTTGGAGGCATGATCTTAACTTACAGTGGCTATCTGGGGAAATGTTGAGTTTTGGCCTGGTGACTACTGCATTTCTAAATGGAATTAACTGCAAGTGAAATTACCCAAGTATTTTATTGCATTTATTTATTTTTATAATGGAGCAGGAGAAGTAACCTTGCTCAATCACCAGTTTCAGTCGGACAAGCCCCTAAGCATCTTGTAAAAGCATAGAATGGGAGTGACATAAAAGACTTCAAAGTAAGATACATAAAGTTTAATTAAACTGGCCCAAAGTCACACACAAGAAAATGACAGAATTGGGATGCAAAGCCATGTATTTTTGTCTCTAAATCTATGTGACTTGCAATATATGATGTTGTTATCTTAAAACTATAAGAAGCTGCTACGTAGTTATGGATGTGTATGAATATACATTTATATAATAAAAGTTAAAATATAGGTAAAATGGAAAAGAACATAGTGACATACTTTCATAATTCTAGTGTGGGCAGTCTTTCTGTCCATTTCCCTGAACTATAACATCACCGCATTCCATTAGCTTTCCTCTCTGACTCCCTTTTCTTTTACCATTTAGTCTTGGACAATGTAGGTCATCGAAGCATAAAGGCTTGGATCTACCATGCAGATCTTTATTTCACAGGAGAAAAAGAGTCAAAACCTGCCATCTAATTAAAAACTGGGATACCTGAAAAGAGGCAATGGGAAAGGTGGGTAAGCATTACTTGCTTACCAGAAAACACCCTTGCACATGTAGACTATATTTTCTTCTTGAGAATTAAAGAAAAAAAGAGGACGTGAATTTGAAGAAGACTGAAGATGAGTATATGAGAGGGTTTGGAGGGAGGAAAGGAAAAGCGGAAATATTGTGATTATATTACAATTACAAACATTTTTAAATGGAAAGAAAGCTACCTTTGAAGTTACTAAAAACTAAACTCCTAACTCTCATCATATTACATTTCTAAGGATTTGTTAGCCATGCAAGTGAGCTAACTTGTGAGTTGTAAATTGACAGAATGAACCTTGTGTGTCTGGTTACTTTGGAAGAGAATAGAAGCCCTGAGTCTCAATGCATATCTGTCCAGTTCCTCCAGGACAGTTTCATTTATCACATCATGCTGTCCTCAGTTCGCACCTATTCTTGCCCATAAGAGTTGATAGACATCTGCTTAAATCATGTCTCACTTTGGGAGTGGTTTACATTCTTGTACAAAACCCATTTTAGAAAAGGGATGTCACAAGCCCGGAAGACTGCTTAGTGGACAAAAGAACTAGCTATATAAACCTGAAGAATTCTATCCCTGAAGCTCATGCCAAAGGCCAGATAGTCTCTTAACAAGAGCATTTATAATCCAAGCACTGCTGCCAAGAGACAGGAGGATCTCCTGGAAGCTTGAAGTACTGTAGAGGGCCAGCAAAAACTAGAGAGACTGTCCCACTATGGTGTGTCTAGTGGGGTTAAAATTATTCTCTGATTCTCACGTGTGTGCCATGGTGAACATGTGCCTGTATGCTATGTGCATGAAAATGGACAATTAGTCAATAAGGACTTTATCTCCTTTCTAGTAAGTATTATAAAGAGTAGCAAGTAAAATATTTTATTGCCTTTATAGTGAATTTTTCCAATCTGATTAGGTCGCCTATTTTTCCTTTAAATATCTATATAGCTTTATTTTTTCTTCCACTAAAGTATAATCATGACAGTGTAGTGATGCATTTAGTTCGTTAACATCAGAAACTTTGCCTCTGATGTTTCGGTTTTCTTGGAATATGTTATTCTGAGAGGATAAAAAGGCTTCCCAAATAAAAATTAGATTTGGCAATAAAATATAGAATTACAGTGTCTACACCTGAGTCTTCAGAATCCTTTTTTTGTTGGCTTGGAGTATTTGGTGGCAAAGTTTTTCATCCCATGTGTCTATTCTGTGGGTAACATCAAGTGAAGAATAACAGTGACAATAATTCTATCATGGTATCTCAACTGAGTAGAAGTTTCAAGATCAAACAATGATGTCTGTCAGGATTAGGGAACTGGACGTTGGTCACACCCTGTCCAGAGACTTTCCATATTCTATCAGGTACATTTTGATCTGGCGATATTCTGTAAATGGACAACAGACGGATACCTTGGTTAATACTCTAATGTGATATTATTGAGTTATGGCCAACTCAGTTTTATTGCTTGAGAATTCTTCCTAACATCCATGCTGCCTAGACCTGCTCCAGCCCAAAGTGATTTCCACTTGTTCAGTTCTGTTCAGAGGTACATTTGCTATACAATAACTTTTCTTCTATGTGAAGAAGATTGTTAAATGGACATTGCCCAGGAAGGGTTCCAAATTGGGACAGTTACAATTGAGATGGTCATTGTGTTATATATACAGGCTGAGAGGTTCATCTGTTTTCAGAAAAATATAGACATTTCTGTTCTATTGCAGTAGGAAGGAGAGGCACTTTCTGAATAGAAAACAGGAGCAAAATAGCTGCACCATACACAATGCAGACTCATAATGGAAAACAAACTTGACCCATTTTGTAACAACAATGAAAAAAAAGATCACCCCTTTTGGTGGTTTGTGGTTCCATTAACTGTCTTTGGACTGACAGAAATTAACTACACCATATTGTCCAAGTATGCTGTACTCTCTTTCATCAAGGCCTGAATAGAGTGCGAGAATTTATAAAAGTTGGTGCCAGGTTGTACAGATGGAAAAGAGACGAAAAAGAACATGGAAAGAATTGCACAATGATAATTGGTGTGTTATTTTAATCTGGTGAAATAACATAAGTAGAAGGAATAGGCAAGGATTTGGTTTTCATCCAATTGAATCATCTTTAAACCATGTGCAAAAGGGATTGAGATCTTATAGAAATTGGCCATTGAATCTGTCCTTCATGTTATTTAAACATTTGGAACCACTGGGAGAATGTATACTGGAGCCTAGCTTGGGATTCAAAGTATTTGTTATTGACTGAGGTTTATACCTCCAGCAAATAGCTTCAGTGTGATTCCCAAGAATGAATTATATAGGTTTTAAGTACCATTTGCAGTATTGGAGTTCTTAACAGGCTGTAGACATTTATAGTTTGGCTTAAAAATTATGTTTATCATTCACAAGGTAAAAATGAAGTTCAAAAAGCTAATAGTTGAATATCGTAAGCAATTAGATTAACTCAGGGTATCGGAGAAAGCATGGATTAGTAAGGGGGAAATGTAAACTTCACTCAAATACCAGAATTAGAAGAAAAATTAAGGAAAAAGACAATGATTAGATGTTTCAGAGTCAAATAAAAGGAGAGTTGTATTTCTTTGCAGTGAGTTTAGCTAGTAGACCAAGTGAGTATGGACATAGAAAACTGGTATTGGAAGTCGGGGTGAAGAAATCAAAATCCAGGTGGTGCAAGAATAGTAACAAGGTAAAATTTTAATTATAATTAGATAACAGGAGAAGTATATGAAGGGAGAAATCTATCAGCCAAGAGAAAGAAGGAAAGAAAGTGGGGGAATTAAATGTGGCAGTCTCCACTGACATTCATAAAAAGAGATGTAGGATTTTCAGGAAGAGAGAGAGATGTTTGTATGCAGCTAGTTATAGCTACAATATATTGAAAACTCTTCAGCATCCCAGTATTTATAGTCAAGAAATATCAAGAACCAGGTACCACAACTGACAGCCTGACTTTAAGCTCATTTCTATTTTACCTCTTGTCTTATTCTCTATATGTGTATTATGTTACACCTTGGGAAGGGAACAGTGTTAAATCCTATATTATTTATCTGGCATATTGGATACATTCATCTAATTTTGTGTCCTCTCCAGTAATCTTCCAAAGCAAAAACATGATTACCTATATTTTAATTCTTGAAATTAATTTTTAAATTATCTCATTTGATTTTTTTTCAGGAAAATGCATGTGGAACTGCCATTTAGCAGAACACTCAGACCCTTCCCCTGTTGCATATTACAGCAATTAATAATATTTCATTAGAGTCTCATAAGTTGCAGGTACTTTTAGATATTAAGACTCATTTTAATGCATAACTAACCTAGCCCTTTCTGTCTTAAACTTGTGTACCACAGCTCTCCTAGTAGGTATTGGTTATACCTGTGATTCTTGTCTGGAACGTGCACTGAGAAAACGATGTGTGCAGCCCATCTTTTTTCTTGTATTTTATGTTTTCACCTCCTCTCTGTGTTTACTATTCCAGTGTTCAAAATAGGAAGAGAAAATGCAATTACTTAATGGCAACTTGACTGTATGTTTTATTCAGTCCTAATGGATCTTGTCTTCTCTAACCTCAGCTTGCTTGTTGAGATATGCTCATTCCACATGAATATTTACCAGCTGTCTCATCTTGGCTCCATGTGGTTGGTACTTAGTTACTAGTTATTTCATACAGTTTTTCATGACAGGGGATATTCAATCACACTGTCTACCCCAAGTTATCATTTGCATTAATTGAATAAAATTAAGCTTGGGTTGGAGGCTGAGTGAGCAACTAGTTGACAGCAAGTAATCATAGAGCATTCGAGGGCATCTGTAAGAGACAGAGAGATGCGCTAGAAGTAGTAGGGGGAGATATTGAGTAGAGCATCTGGTTTTTGTTTAATGGAATGGAAGGATGGGCTTTATGGGAGATACCAGCAAGGAGAGCAGATTAGTTGGTTCCTACTCAACCTCTCTGAACTAGCAGATTTTCACCCAAACTTTTGAATCTTATTTATAAATGGAACAATACAGATTTAATTAAAGTTGCCTTTAGTGTCAGTGACAGAGCTGGTGCCTGTGGGAACAGAACTGTGGCCTTAATGGTGGGGACCACTTCCAGGGAAGCAGGCAAGTAACTATGGAGCTGCAGTTTGTGGCTCAAATAGCAGTGGATGAAGGTGCAGACATGTGGTGAAGATAAAACAACAGCTAACACTCCAAAGTGTGGCATGACCACATGGACAGAGATGTTGGCCCAGTCAGCTCTGCTGCAGCTGCTGCCTGGGTCTCTTCGTGCAAACACTCACAGTAGCAGGCTGTTGCTTGCTGGGACTCCAAAAAGCAAGTCTGCACTTGTCAGTTGTGGGAGGGGCTTGAGTTTACTGCCCACATTGCAAACAAACTGAGAAGTCAACAGATTGGGTGAAATACCTAGGAAGTCATTTAGGAGAGAGTCAAATAATATTAAAAAGAAAGATCTTTTCCACATTAAGAATGGGGAACATAATGCAGGGTTCCAGGACCCTGTATACTGTTTTTATGGGTGGTTTGAAAATGGAAATTTAAATGAGGAGATAAATGACTTTGCTGATATTGACATTAATGTTGACTGCAATTACTATCAGTTTGGTAATTAATATTTTACTTTAAAAAGTGGGTATATACTATGGAAAATATGATAAGACACAGCTTTAGTAAGACTTACTGGTGGTAAGATAGAAGTCTTGGAAACACTCAAAAATTGAGAATAAGAAAAATTTGATTTGTAAGATACAAGTCTTCAAAAGACTTACTAATAAAAATTAAAAAAAAATTGATAAGACTTAGAAGGACTTATTATTGATAAGATACAAACTTCAGAAATACTTCCAATAAAAGTAAGAAAAATACTCAGACACATACAGAGTCATTTCAAGCAGAACCTACTGCACCATTGTTTTATGAAACTGAAGAGGAGCTGCCTAAGGTTATTAGAAGACCAAGTTTAATTCATCCAGCTACCGTATAAGAACAACAACCAGAAGATAGGAAGCCCCAAGGCTATGCAGAAGTTAATTGGAATCCTGTAGAAATGATAAATTTGAGAAATATAAGGAAGCGGTCCTTTCATAAGGTGTGAATTCACCGTTTGTGAAGCAGATGTTAAATTCATGGGTAATAGGAGCAGAATTTTTTCTCAAGACTGGAAAGAGTTGGCAACAGCAATATTGGAAACTTGTCATCAGTTACAATGGAAAATATATGGTGGAAGGAGGAAGCTAGGTTCAGAGAACAACAAAGTAGCACTAGAAGTATGGAAATTTCCCAAGATCTGCTTTTTGGTGAGGGCCAGTATGCTGATTTGTAAAGACAGTCAGTCTTTGAAGGTGTCACACATTACTTCCATATTGTTCCAAGCTTTGAATGCTTGGGTCAGGAGAGATCAATTATAAACTCTTAATGATTTTCAGAAATTGTTGGGAGATATAAATGGCTATGGGCCACAACTTGATTAACAACTCAAGAACTAAGTAATTTATTTTAAACCTTATAAAATGATAAGGACTTAAATAGTCTAGGAAAACTATTAGCTACGACTGAGGGAGAATTGGCTCTGGTAGAAAAGAAATTACAGGATGTATATGCTGATTGCTTAGATCCAGAGCTTGATTGTATCTTAGTTATTTTATCTTCTACTCATTCTCCCATACGAATTCTAATGCAGAGAGAAGATGATATCTTAGAATGGATATTTTTAGCACACAAAGACATTCCTTAGCTGTCAGTCCAGTGAATGTGAGCTATGAGTCCAGGTTAGTTCTGATACATATAGGCAGTTTTCCGAAACATCTTGTCATAGTTCCCCAATCTAAGAATCACCCCGTAAGGTGGAGCAGGGAGGATAGTGCAGACAAGGTAAGGCTCAGCTTTCAGAAACTCTAGGTACCTTCTATGTCAAATGGTCAGAAGTTAGGTTGATTCTTTTATTCTCTTTCTTACCTTATTATGTCATTTACTTCTGATCCTTGGGAAAAAATAACTGAAAGAATAACTTATAAAAATATAGACTTCTTTTATACTCCTGATTTCAGTGTTCACTCTATGCTTGATTAATTCTTTTGGTTTTGTGACTGTGGACAGTCAGCACGTTATGGTGAGATAGTGTGCCAGAGAAAATCGCTTAGTTCATGAAAACCACAAGGAAAAGAAAGAAATAAGAAAACACTGGTATCACAGATACCTCATTAAGGGTACACTTCGCCACAGTGGTTTAATTTGTCACTAGTCTTTACCTACTAAGACTTCTACTACTGTCCCCAAACACCACAGGCTTGTTACCAGGCCTTCCATAAAGAGGCCTTTGCGGGGATATTAGAGACCTAAGCTACAGAATCCATAACTTCCTCATCTGCCGCTGCATTTTTATTATAACTCTGTGTGAGTAGGTCTACAATTGTATAGCTTGATGGACACTACATCAAGAATGAAGCAGCAGCCTTTCCTTCCCATAACCACATTTCATTCATTAATCTAAAAGGTTTTCCTTTCTTCAGTTTTAATAAAGGGAGATGAGCTGTGGCCCAGTTGCACTGAACTTCCACTTTTAAGGCTACTATTTCTCACTCCTAGTCCCCGTTTTCAGCTACACTTTGTACAGGATAATAAATCAATATGATATGTTTGGTACTTGAGGCCAACCCGGCATCTCATTCAAATAAAGAAGCAAGCCTTTCTCAGAAACACCTCCTTAGATGATTCACTTCTCCAAATACCAGCAGCACAATGACAGTGCACAGCAACTGCTCATCCTACCTCAGGAAATAGCCACAGGCTTTCTCCACATAAATTTATTGGGGCACTGAATATGAACAGATCTGATTGATGGACTTTATATGTCCTTGTGTGGAATGGCTCATCGTCTCGTGACGATGAGAAGGTAGTGGCCCCAGAGTGGCTTCTGCTCTTCCTGAAATGGCTTCAGAATGAAAGACAGAGAAAGCAAACTTATAGCCATACCTAGGCATCAAATTTCCAGGAAAGAGAAAATGACTGTTTGAATATTAAACTCTTGTGAATTTGAAATTATTAGTTAAGGTCTCTTAGTAATTTGTGCAAATATGCCATATAATCAAAAATGGCAGTGATGGTGCAAGCCTTTATTCCCAGCCCTCTGGAGGCAGAGGCACGCAGATCTCTCTGAGTTTAAGACCAATCTGTTCTATAAGATAATTCCAGGACAANAACAGGCAAAAAATTCTTAGTTTGTGTCCTATAGGATATGAGACCCACTGCATGGCTTTTACTTATGTTTTGTCTTTTTAAATTTCTTAAACATTTTATATGTTCCTTTACATGTTTATTTTTAAAAATGAAATCTAATTAAATTTTTTTTTTTTTTTGAGACAGGGTTTCTCTGTGGTTTTGGTTCCTGTCCTGGAACTAGCTGTTGTAGACCAGGCTGGTCTCGAACTCACAGAGATCCGCCTGCCTCTGCCTCCCAAGTGCTGGAATTAAAGGCATGCACCACCACTACCCGGCCTAATTAAATTTTCTAAACCAAATGTAGTTGGCCCATGTGTTTAGTTCTCACACTCAGGAGGCAGAGTCAGTGGGTTCTCGATAATTTCCATTCCAGTCTATTATACATAATGACTTGCAGGACATCCAGTAATACAAAATGAGACACTGTCTCAAGAAAACAATAACTAAATAATTAACTAAATAAGTGAATAAATTTTCTATGTGTATGGTATAGAAACTTAAGTGGGAATTTGGTAGAAAGCAAACAGCCAACTCTATTTAAAAGTACAATAACTGTTTTATACATTATTTTGTAATCCACACCTGCCAACATATGCATCATGCAGCACTGAATTTGATTGCTGATAGAATGATTCTGATTTTGTAGCTATCAAATTTGGAAAACTGTTCAATTCTCTGAGCCAGATTTGATTTGATTGTCAAATTATTTGTATAGTGGTATCTATAATTATGGGGATGCTATGAGAGTTGAATGATTTATTTATTAGAAAAGGAAAGATCAAAACCCCTTGCCATTTACTTCATGTTCTGGCTTGGTGGGAGCCTAGCCAGTTTGGATGTTCACCTTCCTAGACATGGACGGAGAGGGGAGGACCTTGGACTTTCCACAGGGCAGGGAACCATGACTGCTCTTTGGATTGGAGAGGGAGGGGAAGAGGAGTGGGGGGAAGGGGGAGAAGGGTGGGAGGAGGGGGAGGGAAATGGGAGGCTGGGAGGAGGCGGAAACTTTTTTTTCCTTTTCTCAATAAAAAAAAAAGGAAAGATCACCTATTCTGTATTATACTAGATGATCAATTATTATCTCCCCACCATCAATTATACATAAAGTTTCACCTCCAACTGTGGTGGTTTAAATAAGAATGGTCCCTATAAACTCATATATTTGATATCAAATGTAAAGTTAAGGTCTCGACTACTGTTTCAGTGTCATGCTTGCCTGCCTGACACATGATGTCCATGAATTCATCCTTTAAAACTGTAAGCAAGCCCTCAATTTTACATTTTACTCTGGTCATAATGTCTCTGCACAATAATTAAAAGCTGCCTAAGACAGCAACTAAACTCTTGAAAACCACTGTCAGCTAGACAGCTTCATCAGCAAACTAAAGACTAAGCAGTCAAGTTGGACTTAAGGCAAAAATATTGGTAGATGATAAATGCATTAACTTCTGGAGTCCTTTTCCAACACATCTCCTCAACCTTTTAATAACTGTCTTGTTATTTTTTGAGGCATCAACTTTGAGTCACAGAGGCAACCTATTTTCATAAAGAATAAAGTTTAGCCTGGCATACTTCATAAATAAAGATAATTTGCATTAAAGTATCCTAGAAAAATTGTATGGAATTTAGTCCTACATCCAGGCCTTTCATCAGTGTGATCAACCAAGACAATCTTTCAGTAAAGCCGAAGTCAACAGCATGACCTCCATGTATGAGTATTTACTCTTGACTGCCCGGTAAGTAACCAAATGGACTAAAATACACTGAAAGTTTTTTCTTACAGAATCATCCAACAATGTTTTAATATATTCATGAGATAATTAGTATCAGACCACAGAATTGGAATTTCTTCCACTTTACTTTATAAGGAGTTCTGTTATAAAAAGAATTTCTTTAGGCAGGAGGCAGAAAGCCAGCAATAAATACAGGGTGGTGTCTCAAAATTTTCCAGTGATTGAGAGAAACATGACATCAAAATGCCTTTGCTGTCCCAGTTTTCAATTGGGCCACACAGTTTACTTTGGTGCTTCTTCAATTAATGTCAATGAGAAAGCAATTGTATGCCATTTCTGTCAGCAGGTGTTTTCAAGATAGCTGGATGTCTGTGAAGACTTTATTTAGGGCTTTATCACACTAAGTTTACCTCCTCCAAGTCATGTGTTCCTATTGAAGGGAATATTTGGAGTTGAAGATTGAAGGATCAAGCATGGAGGTCATGGACATCTAAGTATCTTTACAGAGGAGTTGTAGAGGAGTGTGGGTCCTGACTCCTGGGTCATCCCATTTACCTATCCACTGAGTGAGCATACTTACTAACACACAGCTGTGTGATAGACAAACAGGGTGTCAAGGTAAGAAGGCAAATCTGACAGCTCGTGTTCAGAAGGAAAGGAAAGCAGAAGAGGGGGAGAAGGAGATATGTTATCTTCTAGGTAGTGGGATAGCAATGTGTCAGTCCCTACCTGCTTCAAATGATTTTCTGATGATGATTAATACTTAGAAACAAGTATTTATGAATTATTGTGCACTAACAGATTGATAATTTCCATAGCCATACTCAACTTTACTGCATGTAAAAAAACCTATTTTTTTTCTTTTTGACCATATTAATGTACATCATAACTCAATAAATTTGTTACTCTTCTCTAATCAACCATGACAAGTTGTGAGAAAAACGCAACTACAAATTAAAACAAGACGCAATAATTATAAAAAAACTTGGTGTAATTAAGAATATGGATGTTAACACACACATTCTTAAATCACCTTAAATCTAAGCCTCTGTCTCTGTCTCTCTGTCTCTGTCTCTCTCTCCCTCTTTACTGCTTTCTGTGTGTGCATGCATGTATCTGTATGTATGTATGTAGGTATGTATGCATGTGTGCATCTATGAATGCATGGTGTATTATAATACTCGATTCTTGAGATTCTAGAATCTATACTAAAAATGTTCCTTGTATTAAACATACCAATATTTTTTTCTAAACTCCTTTAGCCATAGAAAGCTGCTGATTATTAGCTGTGCCCTAGAGGAGATAAGAAGGAATAAAGCAATATCTGCCCTTCAGTAGCTTATCATATAATTGGTGAGCTGTAGCTAATCCATGCAAAGCAAATAGTAGGTAATTAAATGGTAGAGAGGTAAACTGAAATACCAGACTATCTTAGACCTTGGAGTCAGAATGCAGGAATTAGATTAAAAGGAGCTATTGAATTTACACTATGTCAGGCTTTATTTAGGGCACTGGGAATATAATGGTGAGTAAGGCAGTTTCTGCCTTCAAGGAGCTAACAATCCAGAAGAGAGAGAAGAATATTCAGAAAAACTTTTCATTCAGGAGCAATGGCGCTCTACAGAAAGACTGTGGAGACAAGAGAAACCTCAGTTTATAGAAAAGCTAAAGGAAGCAGAGGCGTGTGACCTTGTAGGTGAGAACATGAGCTAAAAGAATAGGAAGAACTCAGGTAGAAAGAGGAAAATGACAGGTCAGGTGAAAAGACCCTGGAACAAGAAGTCTAAGGTATGGGCAAACTTCTTGTAATGCCGGCTGACTGGAAGGCAGTGCCTGCTCATAGGAAAAAGTTCACGGGACAAAGTGAACAGGAGATGCAATGTGTAGAGCCTTGAATGTTAGATTAAATAAACATGACTGTTAATTGAATGATTTCTGGAGGCAGAGCCTCAAGATTAGATATGCATTGACAGAAAGTATTTGGACTGATGAATGGGAGAAAAAGAAGCAATACTGACTTTTTTAAAAAGTAAAATACAACCACACTTTGAAAGCCAAACAGGATGACATCAAGATGCCCCATGCCATGGTCCTAGTGAGCACAACTAATGGGTGATGAAGCAAGACAAGACTCAATGGGTCTGAGAATTTATGGCAAACATATATACTAACTCCAGTTTTGCTACAACCTTGAATCTGTATTTTGTAGAGGTCATTTAACCACTTAAAATAATAACCTCTAAAGGTTTTTTGCTTGCTCCGAATTTGGATAATTATCTTTTAACATGGTCCTTGAGAAGGATAAACAGTGGTCCTCAGTATGGGATGGCAATTGTTTAGGGCAGAAAAATATTAACTTACATTTTAGATTGTTTGTTAAGATGGGTAGAATGCCAGAAAACATGACATACCAATATGTTAGATTCATTTGCTTATGAAAAAAACTCTAAAGGGTTGCTTTGCAGGCATTCGTGGCCAGGAAGAAGAACGGGCTCCTCTTCACTCTCTCTCCTTTTTCCAAGCTCCCAAGCAGAAGTTTCCCTAGACATTCAATAGAAGCTCCTTGCAGCTTCACACTTACACGGCTGAAGTCAGATCTTCTTTACTCTGCTGGATTCCTCTAAAAACATGTGTTATAGTTGTTGGGTAATTTGTAGCTCGTTGTAGATATTAACATTGCTTGTCTCTTGTAGCTAACTAATGTGCTTATTTTAGGGAGCTCATTCATTTGATGGTAAAGATTATGTGCTGAGAGATATTGAGTGCCAATTTCGTGGAGAGATATTGCTTATGCTAATTCACATGCCTGGGCATTTAATTTGGTGCACTTACAGTTCAGCAAAATGACTTGGCTTTTCTTTTGTGGTGCAAGGAGAAATAGATTTCTACCGAGTTTGGACTATTATTAAAGGTTATAGGAACTAGAAGCTAATAATCATAATAATCACTACCATTCATCAACTTCTTGCTGGTTGCCAGGAATTATTCTAGGTTCTCTCATATAATTATTGTGTGTTCATTTTCCCCCAGTACACTTTCAGGGACTCTGGAGGACAGGTACAGTACCCATTTTAGAGATGATAAACTCAGGCATATGCAGCAACATTTCAGTCTATGTGATCAGTTTTAAAATTTAGAAGGGTCGCCCCTCTCTTGTATTTCACTCCCTCTGTTTTTACTTTTTTTTTATTCTTCATTTATTTCTTGCTTTATCTTTAGGAATACACTGATTGCTTTATCCATCACTTAGCAAGTTGTTGCCTTGTGCTTGCTGTAGAGCTATTCCCTCAGACTGAAACATTCTCTCATGGTTACAGTGCTCATGAGGCTCTTGGATGTGACTTAAACCACAAACACCTTCCAGGAAGCAAGGAAGGAAGAGGCTCCTCTCTAATGTAGCTTTCTACAAGCTGTGCAATGAACTTCACTGATGCCGTTTGCTGGACATGTCACCTCTGCTGTTGTGGACTGGTTGATGCTACTCAGGTTGCAGTAAGAAAACCCAACAAATACACATAAATAAAATGGCTTATCTGCACTGTCTAAGCCTTCTTTGTCGATAATGAACAAAGAGTCCCTGTACATTCCCTTCAGGAATCATAACAAGCAGTGTCTAACACAAAGGCTGTTTGGTCCTCTATCTACACCTGGGACTCTGATATATTGCCCAATAGTGACTTAGTGTGCTTAATACATCAAATACAGTCATAGAGTTTAATATGGTAAGTTTTTTTTTAATTTTTATTTATTTATTTATTTATTTATTTAAGATTTCTGTCTCTTCCCCACCGCTGCTTCCCCTTTCCCTCCCCCTCCCCCAATCAAGTCCCCCTCCCTCGTCAGCCCAAAGAGCATTCAGGGTTCCCTGCCCTGTGGGAAGTCCAAGGTCCACCCACCTCCATCCAGGTCTAGTAAGGTGAGCATCCACGAAACTGCCTAGGCTCCCATGAAACCAATAGGTACAGTAGGATCAAAAACCCATTGCTATTGTTCTTGAGGTCTCAGTAGTCCTCATTGTCCACTATGTTCAGCAAGACCGGTTTTAACCCGGGCTTTTTCAGACCCAGGCCAGCTGGCCTTGGTGAATTCCCGATAGAACATCCCCATTGTCTCAGTGTGTGGGTGCCCCCCTCGCGGTCCTGAGTTCCTTGCTTGTGCTCTCAAGTTTTTATACGCACTTTTTTGGGGGGATTTTTTTTTGAGACAGAATTTCTCTGTAGCCTTGAAGACTTTCTAGGAACTCATTCTATAGCCCAGGCTGGCCTCAAACTCACAGAGATCTGCCTGTCTCTGCCTCCCAAGCACTGGCATTAATGGTGCTCACTACCATTGTTTGGCAACTTAATTTTTAATGTGCACTGGTGTGAAGATATCAGACCCCTTGGAACTGGTGTTACAGACAGCTGTGAGTGCTATGTGGAGGGTAGGAATTGAACCTGGGTCATCTGGAAGAACAGCCAGTGTTCTTAGCTGCTGTGTCGTCATCTCTACAGCCCCCTATAAACTACTTTTGCTATTAATTTTCAATGTGTTTTAGCCAGTTTAGAATGTATCTGCTTATAGTCCCTTGATGGCAGATGAATGGTTCTCACCACTAGATCCTACACAGGGATCTTCAAGCAGAGACCTCTTTTCCTAAGTGCTAAGAATGAGTCATTTGTGACAAGGGGTCCAGGCAAACTGGCAGTAACTGGGAGTCATTGTGGTTCAACAATGCACATAAGAGCAGGATATATTGTGGTGCTGTTTAGCAAAGAGGCTGCACCACAGAAGCCCAGACCTATATTGGAGCCTGGAACGGAAAGCACTTTCCAGAAAATCTGCACCTTGTTTCTCAGAGTGAACTCCTTTGTTGCTATAGGTGATTCTGTGATTTTATTTGCTTTCAAATATAATTTTTTATAAAGAATTCATGCCAGGCAGAAAGGCCCTAAAAATGTTAAGTCATTTTACCTAGCAGCACCGAACTGATCCTCCATTACAATGTTGAAAAAAGGCCCACGTGGGCATATGCATGGATTTTGAAATTTAGTGGCTTAAACTGAAGCTGGAATTTACACCCACCTTAACATCTTCTGTAAGTTAACTTCTTGCAGCTCAGTTTCATCTTCTGTAAAATGGGCCTAGCAAGAGTCGCATCTGAATAGCATTTTAAGATTTATTTTTATTATTTTAAATTATGCATGGCTGGGGTGGTATGCACATATGAATGCAGAAACCCATAGAGGCTGGAGGTGTTGGATCAACTCGAGCTGTAGTTACAGGTGGTTGTGAGATACCAGATGACAGAATGGGAGTAGAACTCCAGTCCTCTGAGGTCATTCCCTCTTCATGGCTTGGACATCTCTCCAGTGTCTTACCTATACAGACTTATAAAAAGATTACTTATAAACAATAGATATCATATCTGAATAAATATTGATGCTTTTTGTGTTTATCACGTTTTTCGGTTTAGAGAAAAGAAAGTCTAGAGAACTGGCTGAGAGGTATGAAAACCTATTTGCCCCCTTAGTCAATGTTCCTCCTTCACACTGGGCTGTGAACTCTTAAAATTAGGATGACAGCTGGAGGTGAAGCTCAGAGGTAGAGTGCTTTCTCAGAATCGGTGGAGTTTTGAATTTGATTCCCCGTATTTAAAGTAGGCAAATCAATGGTTACTAAAAGGGTAGAATACACGCACACACACACACACACACACACACACACACACTTCTCATATCTTTGTCTGAAATGTGATTACTTTGTATTTCAATCCAAAGAAACATTTTTTATGCAAATATCCTCTTATATATAGCATCTTCTGCCCTCTTCTGGCTTTGGTAAGAAATTCAAGTGGCTGTGTGAATGCAGTGTAGATTGCTTTGTTTTTATTTTATTTTATTTAGTGGGCACTAAAGTTCATTATGTTTCACCTTTTAAGTGGGACAGATGCAACTCTATTACAAACATGTATGAAGAAAAAAAACTTTCGGAAGCCTTTGAGATTTTTATTTTGATCCCTTTCTTGGGAGTTCCAATCCTAAATATCGTAATTACTAAATATGTAATCGAAACAGGAAACAGGACTAGACATTATTTCAAAGAGTGCTATTTGAGGTTATTAACATGTCCAAGATGACTACCCAGGTGCTTAAAATAGAACCTACATGTAAGAAGCTTTGATTGTAGTAAAAGCCCAGGGCTAGATATGCCATTTGTATTAGCCATTATATTGGATTTTAACTGATGTCTACCAACCTTTAAAGAACAAATACAATCGTTTGTTTTTGAAGAGGTAACAGGGTTTGAATGAAGAAGTGGGCGTAATTTTCCAAGCAGGGCAACTGAGATTGCTGCTAAATGAGTGCACTTGTTTCTGATTTTCAGATATAGAGCAGCTTGATCGCCAGTTCCCCACTCATTTGACAGAGCAACATTTGAAGCTCTCTGCACAGTCCCTCACTCAGCCAGAGATGTCAGAGACAGCAAAGATCTCCTATTAGAACACAGTAGCAAAACAGAAGTTTGTTTGGACAAATTCAAAGCAGTCAGAAGACGGCTTGCTGCCATCAGCAGAGGCCCAGCTGCTAAGAAGAGGCCTCACGTTCTTGTGTTTAGGGTAGTTGGAAAGGACAAGCCAAATGCAATGAAAACAACGTTGCTGGGGAAGGCTGGCTGGCGTGAGGAAAATGAAAAGAACAAATAATCGTAAAAGCAACAAAACATTTTGGATGTCAGTTGTGACTTTGCCTATAAGTGAAGACTGTACTTTCATTTTTCTGCTTCCCAGACCTGAATAATCACACAGAAACTATATTAATTACAACACTGTTTGACAAATGGCTTAGGCATATTCCTAGCTAGCTCTTAGATACAAAATCGACCCATTTCTATTAACCTGTGTATTGCCATGAGGCTATATCTTACATATATCTTATATATATATATGTAAGTTTCTGGTGTCTTTCTCCTTTGGTAGCTTGAAGCATCTGCCTGACTCTGCCTTCTTTCTTCTTTCATTCAGTTTAGTTTCTCCCTCTAACTATACTCTGTCCTGCCATAGGTAAAAGCAGCTTCTTTATTAACCAATGGTAATAAAACATATTCACAGAATACAGGGGGAATCCCAAATCATTTGTCATTTATCTCTCAGTACATGTAATGCAAATCCATCCAAAGCTTCAGATTTACAATCCAGCCTATTATTTCCCCCCAAAACAGTCATGGCTTATTAGTGTCTAGAATATATATCATTCTAATATGCCCCTGTTCATAAAAAACAATCAAGTGATTTTATGACAAGAAACCATACTTAGTCAGTGAAACCAATTATTATTCCCAAGAATTAGCCCAACCAAATTGCCAGTGCATCTTGAACAAAAAGAACCATGGAGACTTCTCCCTTCTCAAACACTAAAACATTCTGTATACTGGAACAATGCATAAGTATACTCAACATCAATCAATTTTGTAAATTTGTGCTCAGGTAAAGCAAGATTAATTTTAAAAAGATACATCCAGAATAATTGATTAAGGTATAAATATGAGCATAAAATTGGCTCCTAAAAAATATGTTCTAAATCCAGGAGGAGGAAGCAATTGTGAATCATGTACGTTATACAATGGCATAAAGATCCAGAGGAAAATATTAAATCTTTCATTAACATTTTACGAAGTAGATTCCAGAGAGGTTTTGTTTTTTTTTTTTTTAAAGAATATTTATTTATTATGTATACAATATTCTGTCTGTGTGTATGCCTGTAGGCCAGAAGAGGGCATTAAAGATGGTTGTGTAAGCTACCATGTGGTTGCTGGGAATTGAACTCAGGACCTTTGGAAGAGCAGGCAATGCTCTTAACCTCTGAGCCATCTCTCCAGCCCCTCCAGAGAGGTTTTGAAGTTAGAATTTAAGAAGCAAATGATGAAATTAAAGGCATGTTGGTATGTGTATATGATATTGAATTTTATCGGCCCCTGAATAAAATTTTTAATGAAGGTCTATTGTTGAAAAAATGTAACTAGGTCACCTAGAATTTTCTGCTAAAAACACAAAACTATGTTTACAAAGTTTATACAGTAATTTTAATAATGAATATTAATCAGCTCACACAGTCTCCAGGACATTCCAATGATTACAGTCTGAAAACAGGCAGCCACAAGAAGTATCAAATATCTATTATGTCTTAGTATAGATACAATTCCCCGTTGTAATCACAAGCATATAGGGTGGTCATTAGTTTCTGAAGCCAAGTCTTTCCAAGAGTGCCATGAACACCATGCACTGAGGTTTCTAAAAACTTTGTGCCTCTGTCTAAGCAGCCCTGTAAAATTAGATTCAATAATCTACCTTTTCCTCTGTGTCCTTAATGGACTGATTGGCTGAGGGACTGGGTGGAACACAAATTTCTGTCTACAGTGCTGAGAAATACCTTCCACATGAAGTCTCTTTACTGGTGTCATTCATGTCTTAACTAAGGACTGCGGCATCTGGTGTTTATTACCGATGAAGCCTGAATCAAGCAGACTCATTTTATTGCTTTCAAAGATCACGAGAGATCAAATCTGCTTCTGAGTTCATATCATGGCACCGGGATGGCCACAGTAACAGTTAAGAGGTTTGAAGGAGGATGAGTATCAATGGATATAAAATATTTTCCCTGCATGCCCATGATAGAATCAAACACTTCCTGCCACATTGGAGCATCAATTATTCAAAGCATAGTAGATGTTCATAAACATAAGTAAAAGAGACTTTGAGGAATCAAACCTCAAGCTGTAGTATATTATTTTTCAAAGAGGACAGTAAACGTAAGTTACTTTTATTCATTATCCCTTTGCTTTTTTTAAAGTTCTCCATGATACTCATACTTTAGTTTTTACAATATGTCAAAGGAAGAATCTGAGTTTGATATCCTCAATTGTATACTGGAGCCAGTGTCTGCAATATCTGATTTGGAATGAAATGTACTGCAGAATTTTAAACTTAGATCTAGAGAAATAGTCAGCTATTAAAGTAATGGCCTTACATGCATGAATGCCTAAATTTGATTCTCAATTCCCATAAGAAGAAAGCTAGATGTACTGATATATTCTTTTAATATAGCACTGGGAGATAGATAAATATGTATCCCAGCTAAACTAGCCTATTTGGTGAGTTTTGGCCAGAGAAAGATCGTGTCTCAAATCATAACAAATAGTGAGCCAAGGAACAAGTCACAAAGTCAACTCCAATTTCCTAGTATGTACATACACCTGCAAACTCACATTCACAGAAATACACACACGTATACACAAAAAATAAAATGTAAACTCTCTTTTTCTATAAGAAAACTGAGAAAAGGACAAGAAAAAGACACTTTTACATGTAGAAAGTTAAAAAACCAGGCAAGAAATCAGTATTTACTCTTTCAGGCTTGTGAAATTTTGTGCTTCTGGCACATGTACAGAGAACAAAGACATTTTGTCTTATGCACTTTAGTTAACACATTGTTCACCCTTTTCCTAAGAGAATTTCAGATTTCCAGAGTTTTTCATGAGCATCCCTGTTAGGAAGAGGGAGGAACACTGCATCAGTGAACCACCCTTCTTGTCTTACATCTAGAAGAGTTGTTTCCGTCCTTTTTCTCTGCACAGCTGTGGAAGGAGATGCACAAGGCTAATGTTACCTCCTAAAAGTTGTGTGAAATATTTTTCCAGAAAGATTCACATCAGGAGATTGCACACCATGATGCTTATTTTGCAAAAAAAAGTACAAATTTATATAAAAGCTTATAGAAAGATCATATACTTTGTATTAAAAATAACAAAATGGCCATATTCTATATCCAGAAACCATTTCATAAAGGCCACAGTTTGTTGAACTAAAGAGATAGAAACCAAATATTGCCACTCTCTTTGACATTGAAAAAAGACACTTCTCACTGTTTCCAAGAAATGACAGGCCAGTATTTAAGTTATAGTCAGAGCTTCAGGAAATGTTCATTCAATGATGGCATATGTGATGTTTGTCTATACATATGTCAACTTTAACATTAATTATGGGCTCTTATTCAATCCTTGCTACTGGTCAGACATTATATCAGGTATTTTATGTCTCTTATTTCTGTCATGAATGCATCTTAGAAAACTGACATAAGTTTCCAGTGTATTTTTTTCTGTGAAGAGTGTTCCCTCCTGTGGAGACACCAACTCCATGTATGACCTCAAGTCACTCCTGCAGTGGCCCCAAGCCTGTCTTTTGTTCCCTGATAATTGGGCTATAGTTGAAAATTCCCTGAAAGAGAACAAAAAAGTTTTTTTTTTTTTTTTTTTTTAAAGTTGGAGAAGACCACTTGTTAATTCCTGGCTACCCTGAACTGAATAATCACACAGAAATCTGTATCAATTTCAATACTGTTTGGCCAATAGCTTAAGCATATTTTAAGCTAACTCTTATATCCTAAACTAATCCATCACCATTAATCTGTGTATCGCCATGCAGCTGTGGCTTATCGGGTAAAGTTCCATTTGTCTCCAGCAGGGCTAAGTGGTGTCTCATTGACTCTGCCTTCTTTCTCCCAGCATTCAGTTTAGTTTACCTGGCTAACTCTGTTCTAACACAGGACAAAGAAGCTTCTTTATTCATTAACTAATAAAAGCAACACATATAAAGAAGAACTTCCCACATCACTGTATCATGCACAAGGTTGTCAATGAACTTAAGACTCAGGGAGTGATAACAGTTCTCTAGGTACAGCTGAAAGTGCTACTCAGAACCGGTGACTCTCAGGAAGACAATGAACAGTGAGTTAGATTCAGAGAAAGGGAAGAATTCAAGGGTAAATTCTTGACATTTACATGCAGGATCTGTTATTCTTTAAACCTGGTTTCAGCAAACTGCAAGACCATCCTTTCTTTGTCTAAAGTATCTAGAGTGGATGACAAAGAATAAGACTAAAAGCACCCATTATTGTCTTTATCAATTAAAACATGCTCTCTCTTATCCTTTCACTAAACTCCAACTTTGATGTTATCATTCCTATATTACAGATGAGAAATATTTTTTCTGAAAACCATTTATGTAGAATGGGAGCTGATGTTTAATCTGGTTTTGAAACAGCCTCAACTCTTGCCATCTTTCTTGTCTGCATGCCATCACACCTAGATTCATTCATGATTTTCACATGGGTTTATGGAGTTTGTAGTTATGTTCTGGATGCCATGTTTTTGTGGTTTCCCTAGGGCTGTCAAGCTACTGTGTTGACATGGTGTTGCATCCACATGTGTGCATTTAAACTGCCCAAGGGAGACTTATCTCAGGATGAGGAAATACTTTCTGAGACTCATTATTCATACATCACATTCTCAGTGAGGATAAAATTAAGGCAAAAATCAGTTTTTTGAAGACAGAATATGTGAGTCTTTCAAAATATGAAAATTTATGAATAACTATCATTTAGTAAGTTGCCATACACCTTGTAACCTGATCGGATTCCATCTGGTATGATTTTGTCCCTTGTCTTCAGACAGAATGTGGATTGCTAATGAACACCTGCTTACCTTTTTTTAAACTGTTTTGTTTAATGAATGTTTTTGTTTCATAAGCTATGCTGTCAGGTGTATTTTGTACTACATTTAAACATCTTTTCATAAATAATCCTGAATAAGATACTATAGTTTTATGACTCCGTAGTGTCTCAAAATTCCTACCATACCAGCAAAGTCATATAATTTTCTCAAGGTCACAGAGTCTCTTGCTGCACAGATGAAAGTTATCAGCTAGAAACCGCTGCCAACAGAAATCATTTTAAATAATTTGGGTCATTTTTTATTTCTCCAGATAAAAATACATGTCAATTAGATTTGTGTCAGAATGTACTCTGCCTTCTACCCTGGCACTCTGCTTTATAATTTGAATTAAAGTCTCAAAATCTCTAAAGAATGACACAAGTGGTGTGTCACACAACATCTTGATTTGTGGATTTCTTGCTTGCTATCCCTTGTAACATAAAACATGGATAAACACAATAAATAGAATAACATGTATCAAAGGATAAATATGAATATGTGAAGTTTGTTCAATCACTTTAGTTTTGTTGTAGGTCATTTATAAAAACAAAGGAACTTCTGTGATTGTTAAAACCAGGTTAAAAAAAATAACAGATTCTGGGAGTACACATCAAAGCTCTCTTCTTGGTCTGATCCACTTTATCTGATCCTGCTTCACAATATTTTCCTTTTCTGAGACTCTAGCCTATCTTCAGCCACCACTAGAGAACTAGCCTTACTCTTTAATTCGTAACTTCACTTGCAATATCAGTCACAAGAGAGAGATTTAATATCCTTGTTTCAGGAAATTGATTATTCTGGGGATGAAAATTATTTAAGCTTGTGTATGTCTGAGAGTGTTTGCGGGTATTGTCTCAAAAAATAATAATTACAACCAGCATGCAGAGAATGTTGAGCAAGCAATACTCTTAATACTCAGCATTACTGAGTCATGGTCCTCAATGACATCTATGACGCTGCTGTCCCATACTACAGAGGAGGAACAGACATTGCCATTTGAGAGGGAGAGCACACAGCCCGTCTCCTCCCAGAATCATCTTCTCCCATATAAGATTTAATGAAACAAAGAGAAAGTGAAGAGATTCTAGCACCCAGCCTGAGCATGGCAAACATGGCTCTGACAGGTCTCACCTTTCTCCCACATGCCCTCTCCCTTCCTAAGAACCATTAGACTACATTTCTAAAGCAACCACCAAAGTCTATTCCCTTATTTGGTCACTTCCTCCTTCTGAGGTGGACAATTAAGGTTCAGTTATCAAAGTATTGGAGTTTAGCAATCAAAAGCCTTATATGTCTATCCTAATTAACATTCTCAATCAAAAGGAAATGCCTCATCCAACACAGGATTTCCACTTTTACCTTTGTAAACCTTTATATACCATTTGTCTATGGGCCACATCTGTCTCCTCTCTATACTGAGGCAGTCCTTTGTTCAGTTTCAGGACAAACACCACTTTACTTCTGCTTTATCCCCTTCCACGTCTCTCTTGTCCTCTGTCTCCTGCCTTTGTCTTTTATTCCCTGACCTGTGTCCCTCTGGGGTAAATAAATCTCTTTGGTTCTGAGACTTTGGTCTTCGGGATTAAGACTGGAAGTTCTGTGGGAATTTATTTCTTCCCAAGTCAGACACTTCTGAAAGAATAATGAATAAATGCACCAATTGTACAGACCTTACCTGACTTCATCAGGCTTTGCTAAGGTTAAGGGGGAAGGGGAATCTTACTTTACTTGAACCTGAAGAACAGAATTGATTAGCTCATAGAGCTGAGAAACATGATAGTGTATACACCAGGTACAGTTGCTTGGTCCAGAAGAACCCTGTCAATGTCACACAAGTTGATATCCTTTTGTCTTCCAAACTCTTCTCAATTTGAACCTAGAGAACATTCTTTCTGATTCCCTGACTTGGCTAAAAGGAAGATAGCCATCAGCATCTGGCATTTTATTTTATTTATTTAGTTAGTTATTTTAGTGGACAAGGGCTTCATTTCTCAAAAATTTTCTCAAAAGCTACAGAATGAATTTGAATGCTGTTCCATAACTTACGATTCTAAGATACATAAGCTTCTCTATCTAGACAGACAGACAGACAGATGTTTGATCATGCAGCCCTGTAGCCATGTTGCAACGTTGCAACTGCAGTCTGTGGGACTGAGTTAGGGCGAAGCTCAATAGACATGAGAACACTCTCCCAGAATAAAAGAGATGCATTTAGAGAAAGCAACAACAGTAAATATCCCCACATTCACTATTCCAAGGTCAGTGAAGTGATGGACCCAAATGGACAGGTGAATCAGCATCAATGAAACTGTTTCTACATAAAGCAGCATTGTCTAGGTTATGCTTATTGTTAAATACTATTTCTCCTTCATCACAACCGACCACAGGACCATATTCACTTCTGTTAGTGAGAAATCAGACTGTCTTAAAATAGCTGGATTGGGAAATCATTTTGCTATTCAGAAAATATTGTTGCTGTGATAATTGTCGCAATAGAAGCCTATTGGAAATGAGTCAAGAAGTAGAAAAAGGACAGTAACAGCCATTTCTGCAGTTACATAAAAAGAGAGTATGAGTAACTATGAGCTCTTGTATTCTAATATCTTCTAGACACATTTTATTTCTCCCTCTTCCCCCTCCCTCCTTCTTTCCCTCTTTCTAGCCACCCCATCTCAATCTCTCGCCCAGAAAAATCATAATTTACTTGAAAATGATAAAAAAATCATCTACTGAACAGAAATAAAAATCATCCTGAATTTTCACGTAAATAGTATGTGTCATATTTATTGACTCACATATGAAAGAAAAATTGTGATATTGCTTATCCTTCTTTAAAACCCTTTTAGCCTTCTGTGTGATCCATGCTGGTCAGTGGCACAGACCCTTTGTGCTCTGATACACACAAGCAGAAGCATCTCTGCCAGCTTTGCCAACGGCTTGGCTGTGTGCATTCTGATGTCCTAATTTTATTTTCCTCACTCTTCTCTCTTGCTGTTTTTCTTCCTCCTTTTCTTTAATGTTTGAAGAAATACAATGGAATTGTCTTCTCAGCATGTGGATATCCGCATGTGTTAAAATTACATTTTCTATTTTAAACTCTCTTTTTAATTTAAGAGGTCTTGTCCGAACAAGCCATCTCTGTCGCCCACTCTTCCCCACCCCCCACCCCACAGATAGTGGACTATGCAAGCTTGATCTTGCAAAGGCAAGCTGCCAACTTGCAGGGGGATAGAAACAGATAACAATTAAGTACACAAACAAAAACAGGGAAACAAATAAGATACTTGAAGGACTGCCTAATTCAACTGGCTCTAAAACCACACAAATTTGTTAGGAGAATAATAGTACGTAGTAATAATAGCAAGGTCATAGGGGGAGAGGAGAATTTTCCTTTCTAGGTATTATTACACCAAGTATTAACCCCTTCCACACCAGTTTCCTAGAAAATATCAAGACTAAACATCTCAGCTATTATTATCAATACACTTATTCTATATTGCAAAACCAGGTACATAGCACATATTTATTGAGAACTTTTGAAGATAGTTCATTAAGTGAATACATGTGTATCACAACTCAGCACTAAGTATTTAAGGAGTTATTTAAGCAGCATATTATGTTGTGTGTACAGCACTTGCTGTATTTCTTTTAAACAAAGGTTTTACCAAGCTTCTATGTGATAAAGGCTTCATTTCCAATGTGACATTTTGAAGAGGTTGTAAAACCATTAGGAAGTGGGCCCTGTTGGGGGGGTCTTTAGGTCATTGATGGATATTCTGTAACTCTTTTTCTTCTTGCTGTTCTTCCTCCCTCTCCTCCCCCTCTTCTTCTACTTCCTCCTCCACCCTCCCTCCCACACAGTAACAGCTGCTCAGAAGTCCAACTTAGTAAATATATAGGATTGTTATTGTGGTTACTAATAGGGAAATGAATAAGGATATACTTAACGAAGAACAAGAATAACTCCAAAGCAAATTAATCACCAAAAAAAAAGCCCATTTCAATGCTGGTAATGACTCACTAGAACTGAATTCCCAGAACTCTGAAGAGTTCGCAAGCCTCTGTACTGGCCGAGAACACTGTCCCTGCAACTGCTTGGTGAGTCTGCATGCCTCTGTATTGGACAAGAACATCTTCCCTGCAACTACTTGGTGTGTCTGCTCCCTTTCCATTTGTTTACCTTTTTGTACTGTTGGGGAGAGGCCCTGGAGAAACTCCCAAGTTTCCTCTTCTTCCCAAACATAGTGACCTTTTATTGACCTTCTGAGCTGTCTATTGAGCTGAAGCTCACTCATGGAAATAATGTTTCAATTCAGAAGAAACTGGCACACCATACTGTCAGCCACATCTAGTGTATTTGCTGGTTGTTAAGACTGTACAAAAGGTCTGTCTCTTGCCTCAGTTCTGAGATGATCGCTTTTTTTTTTTTCCTTCCAGCAAGGTCTTACTCATGTAGTTTGATTGACTCTGAGTTTATTATTTGGCAAGGGTGGCCTCCAAGTTGTATCATTCTGTCTTCACTTTCATAATTTTGGACTCAAGCCCCTTGCTTTCATACCAGGCTCCAAAGGCACTCTAAATGCCTCCCATAGCTCTAAAGTTCCAAGAGATGGTGGATGTACTGTAAAGTCACTTGACTCTTCGGCGTCTTCCTCTGGCCTGTCTTGTCTCCTCCAGTTGTCATGAAACTTGATTGATGAATATTCTTGGTACACATTTATGTCTCACTCAATTTTGGAAAATCTCAATTTAAACAAGGCATGCTCAACAGTCACAGAATAAAAGGACGACGTAGGACGACGTGGAGATTTACCAGAGAAAATAGGGATTATTCTATAGAGAAGAATAAATGAGGAGGAGAGAGGAGTCCTTGCTCTTTTATGCTAATGTGTGGAGGAATAGTCTTTTACACCCAAATGCCAAACTTAGAACTCTACCCATTACACAATGGCCAGTTTATGTCAGAGGGATGTGCCTGTGGCATAAGGTGAACCTGCCTCAAATACTGTTGGTTCACCTAAAGCAGGACCAGTGATTTTATTGGTCTTTTTCTTTTTTTTTTTTTTCACGTTATGCACTGTATAATAAGGGAATGTGTGGCTGTCAGTGCCTGAATGCCACTGTCAGTAATAGAAACGCCTTCTGGGGAAATAAGATTGGCGCCATGACTAGAATATAGAAGCAAACTTGAAATAGTTTCATTTCTATCTTGGAATTGTTTTAAAAAGACAGACAAAAAAGAAAGGAAGGAAGGAGGAAAAGCCTCAGTAAAAGCACGTTTGAAGACAGCTACTACATTGAAGGTCTTGAGTGACGTGACAAACGTAGGTTTCTGTCACCTCCTGCACATAAACGTGCAACTCTTTGGTTGACATGTAAGCAGTGTCACCATAATCTTGTCATACTGTTTTCTACAGTGCCTCTTCTTGAGCCTTTATACGTTTTGCTACTGTAAAATTAGGTATTGATTAAACAAAAATAAAAGCAAATGTACAAAAGGAAAAAAAAATGATGTGCTGCCAACGTAGTATATGCCCAGCGCAGTCATTTTCTCCTACCAGTAACTACAGATTAATAAAACAAAACAAACAAAAAGGAGTAACTTACTGAAAACATCCAAAAGAGTGGGAAGAATTGTGAAAAGGAACCAGCTTCTTCTTGTATTCATGTGTGTGTGTGCTTGTGCGTACACATGTCTGTGTATGTCTGTGTGTCTCTCTGTATGTATTTAGGATCCACAGTTTATCTGGAACAATAGTAGAGTAAAAAATATTAAAATTCAGTTTTTTGCTGTTGTTGAGTTTATTTTATTATTTTGTTTTTTGTTTGCTTATTTTTCTCATTATCACATTTTTTTAATTTTACTTTATCTTGTTTGTTTGTTTTCTGCTTGCTTGTTTTTCTCTACATCCTAACAAAAGAATCTTTCAGACCTGAAGGACGAGGGCAAATATCAGAGAGAAGACATCTGTGGAGTGACATCCTACTGTAAACTTGCAGACATCTTGAGCTCACTGTGAACCATCATGTGCAAGACAGACACCAAGTAGTTCAGAGAAAGGTTTGAAAGTAAAGCCCGTTCTGGACAGATCACCTGCAGGTGACTGATAGGATGCAAAGCTTTAATCAAACTCTATTGATCATTTGCCAAAACGGAGACCAGATGTTCTGCAGAGAACGTTAAAATGATTTTGCATGGATTCAACACAATTGAAGGTTTTATAAGTATAGCACAATGAAGTTTGGTCTTCTGTACAATGTACCAGAACAACTTATCATGCTCTTACGTGTAATGATTAGTATCAGATGCTGCCTATAAGTTGACCCAGATGTTGGACTGGCAAATTAGAAAACAACTGTATCCAGAAATCACAACTGTACTTTGTGACTTAACTGTAAACACCACAGAAACAGATGGGAGATTTCAGGAAACAAAAAGAGAGAGAGAAACCATAAAAATAACAAGATGAAAATTCTGGGGTTAAAAACATTCCATCTGTGTAATGTGCCTGTGACACACACTGTTTTATATACATGAAAGTGCTATTTGCTGCACAAACTAATGGATGCAGGAGACTTAACATCTCTGAAATTTAGTGGAAGTCATATTTATAGACTGAAATACCTGTGAGACTGGGCCACTCCAAGAAAAAGGAAAGAGTGAAAATTGTACAGAAGTATCACATCAAAACAGAGTAAAACCGAAGATTAAACAAAACAAAACCCCTAAACAACAACAACGGAAAGAACTTAAAAGCAGTTGGAGAAAACGGAGATGTTCTGTAGAGGATTAAAAAATTGTTTTCTATTTTTCACCAGAACAATCTAGGTCACAAGGCAGCAGAACAATAGATTTAAGGAAAAACCCTGCCAACGGTGACTTCTACGTACATTGAAAATCACCTTCGGGACAGAAGATGAAATAGAAATGTTTACAGATGAGGGAGAACTAACATTTTGTCACCAGTCAATCCACTCCAAAGTTCTGTAGCCGGCAGAAAATGAGTCTGACCGTAAACTTAGTAGCTGAGGAATGAAGAAACAGTAGGGAAAAATATTAGATATTCAGTTAGATCAGAAGTCATTTATTTTATAAATATAAATGGATATTTAGTGATGTGTGTGTGTGTGTGTGTGTGTGTGTGTGTGTCATCAGCAGAAGGCAGAGGACAACTTCCAGTATTTGGTTCTCACCTTGCACCAGCTCCTAAGCTCTGGAGCACAGGATATGAGATAAGCACTTTCACCATACTTAGCCCCATTGCTGCTGCCCAAGCAGTATTGAAAGCACAACATGACATGAGAGATGGTGAGTGTTTGTGCATGTATGTGCTCATGCTTAGGAGAAAGAGCAAAAGGAACTAAATCACCATGATATGTATATTTTATCTGATATATTCAAATGCTATCTTTTCATAAAATTTTAGAGCATAGTTAGAAACATTGTTGCACCTGCAACAACCACAACAATTTCCCAATGCAATGAAACATAAGCAAATAGAATAAAGTTGAATAAAAAGTACAAACAAAAATTGTGAAAAATGTAGTATCTATAATAAAATAAATACAAAATACACCCAAACCTCAAAAAAAAAAAAAAATAGGGAGAGTTGAAAACATTTGCAGTCTAGGGAATTAGCTCAGAGTTAAAGCAGTTGTCTCTCACATTCAAAGTCCTGGAGTTGAACTTATGTATCACCTATAAATGTTAAGCAGGCCTGGTGGAGACGAACCCATTTCTCAAGGAACAGAAATGAGGACTTTGCCACACTCTGCTCAGCACCAAGCTAGAAGTCTTCCTTGTTAGGATGAAATAAATAGAAATCAAAGACATGATTGTACCTGTAGATATGAAAATACCAAATGTTTTCAACATTCTTTTTGAAGTAGTAAGTTGTCAGGAAGGCAGAAAGTAGTGTACCAAAATTACTTATATTTTGTATACCAGCAGAAAATTACTAGATAGCAATATTTAAAAGGAGTATTATTTGTCAGTTTCAAATAACATAACATCATCTAAAAGACAAAATAGGTATAAATCTAATAAAGCAAAGTATCCATGATAAAAATCTACTATGCAACATGTAAATACATTTTAAATATATGCCACTCGTTCTTCTACTCCTCTGTGAACATCAGGAGTAAATTGTGCACCCTTAATTTAACACAGTGGTGATGGAACAACAAATATTGAACAGGTGAGAAGACCAATGGCCAGATTTTCTTGTTCATTGTCTTTATACTCTTCTTCGAAATCTCAACATCACCCCGCACCATTTCTTCTGATTGTTTGTATCTTTGGAGCCTTTACCCTTGTTCACAGGTGTCTCTGAAAACCACTTGCTCTCCTGACTAGATCTTGTTCCTCTGACTACTTTGCATTGTGTATATTTTTCTGTTCTACTTCTTCACTGAAGATGTTGAGTTTGTTTGTTTTCCCTAGCATGGTTCTCTCCAAGGAGAAAATAATAAAAGTTTTATTTACTGAGACAGTGTTTATTGAGTGATGACAACTGGCCACTCCAATCATACAATTAGGTCACAAAGAAACAAAAGGTACCCCTTTAAAAATATATTCCATAAGGAGATACCAATAATAAGATAATATTAAAAGTGGAAGGGCTTATGCATCAAGATAGAGCTAAAGAAGGGTACGAGGATCCACCAAAATAAGAAAAAATTAAAAATGATTTTTTTGCAAGTTTACCGTATAAACTTCAAAGCAAACATTTACCCAAATGGTAAAAGTTTAATTACTTTATTTTTAACATTTATTTATTTATTATGAACAGTGTTCTGCCTGCATGTGTCCCTGCAGGCCAGAAGAGGGCACCAGATCTCTTCACAGGTGGTTGTGAGTCACCATTTGGTTGCTGAGAATTGAACTCAGGACCCCTGGAAGAGCAACCAGTACTTTTAATTGAGCCATCTCCCCGCCCCATATTTTGATGATCCTTTTATTATTTTTTTATTAATCCAGATGTTTTAGTAATCTTTTTTTCTCATTTTAGGATATCATTTTAATATAATACATATCTGTATACTCCTTAGTCATAAACAACAACACAGGTCACAGTAAAAATATATTTCAAGTATCAAAAATTAATTCATGCATTAAAAATTATTATATGACTATATCATATCAATATCAATACTGGAAGTGAAATGTATATCAACTTGAAGTTATGCTCCATAAATACTGTTTCAATATTCTGTGTTACTTAAATATTACCTAGTTACCTAGTGAATGCTCTTTTAATCAGTTCAATTTAGTAACAGTCAAGTTTAAAATTAGATTATGTCTTGGACATTTTCTTTAAATTTATATAATAGGAAATGTAATTATCATATAAATAAAATTTGTTAGAATAATGACTCAATATGGTTAAGTAAAGATAAATTATTTTATATTAAGGATAATAGCACTAGCTTATTTCATTAGTAAGCCTATAAGTTTTCAAAGAAAGCATAGAGTAGTTAAAAATGTGTATTTTTTCATTAGTAATGACTGTATTTCAGGGGAAACAAAGTTCTCTATAATAAGCCAAAATTTTCCACCTGGTTTTGTTTCCTCAATTTTTACCTAAAGTATTAGAAAGACAATACTTAAAATATGTCTCTTAGTTCCAGTGAGAATACTTCTTTCCTAGTTGAAATGAAAGTTACTTTTCGCTAAATTCCGGAAGTGTGTAGATGTTTGCCTATCTCTGTGTCTGTCACATCACTGCACCTTTTATGTGAGGTTTTTTAAATCTAATTAGAGCTACCCATATGTCAAAATATATTATATATTCAGATATAATGAATGAGGTTCATATTTTTTATTTTATTTTTTTTAAAAAGAAAGCAAACTCTTTTTTTATTTTGCATATTAATCCAGTTCTCCCTCCCTCCCTTCCTTTTATTCCCTCCTCCCTTCCCTCTTGCCATCCACTCCTCAGAAAGGGTAAGGCACATTGCTTTTGGGGAAGTTGATTCTGTAGTTCCTGTTCATTTACCCAGATTTTCCATATCCAGAATTCCCTCAGTTTGTGTTTTCTTTATTGCCTCTTGCCTCTATTTCATTCAAGTTTTGAACCATTTGAACTATTTACTTTACTTATTTGATTGCTTTTTCTTGCTTTTCTTGGGTTTCTTTGGGGGATTTATTGAGTTTTTCCCTTTTTTTTTTTTTTTTTTTTTTTTTTTTTTTTTTTTTTTTTTTTTTTTTTTTTTTNTTTTTTTGGTTTTTCGAGACAGGGTTTCTCTGTGGCTTTGGAGCCTGTCCTGGAACTAGCTCTGTAGACCAGGCTGGTCTCACAGAGATCCGCCTGCTTCTGCCTCCCGAGTGCTGGGATTAAAGGCGTGTGCCACCATCACCCGGCTTCCCAATTTTTTTTTTTTTGTTTGCCTTTTCCTCTATTTCTTTAATGGAATTTTATTTCCTTTTTAAAGGTCTCCATCATCCTCATAAAGTTACATTTAAAATAATTTTCTTCTGCCTCTTCTGGGTTAGGATGATCAAGTCTTCCTTCTGTATGACCACTGGGTTCTGGTATTATCATGTTGCTTTTTAGTTGAATGAATTCTTGCCTTGGCGCCTACCCTCTTTCTCCAATTAGTGTCAGTAGTGTCTTTGCCTTTTGGTTCAGTCCTTGCAGTGGCTGTCTGTGTCTTTGGAAACTATTCTTGGTCTGCTCTGTACTGTCACTGTGTGTCTCAGGGAGCCACTGAGGTCTCTCTTGGCCCTCTCTCTTGGTCCACTCTGTGCAGTCACAGCCTGTGTTTCAGAGTTTCTCTCTTGGTCCTTTCTGTGTAGTTACAGCCTGTGCTTCAGGGTTCCTCTGAGGTCATGGGGGAATAGGAGGAGGGTTCGGGGCAAAGTGAGACTTGTGGCTTACAGGATCTGATTGATGGGTGGGGGTGTTGAAATAGCTGACCTCTTAGTCATCTCTGTATAGCTGCAGCCTGTGTTTCAGAGTTCCTCCGAGGATGTGGGTGGGGGAAAGAGGATTTGGGGGCTGGGTAGGACTTGTAGTTTTCAGGGTCTAGTAGATGGGGTGGAGGTGTTGGAGCAGCCTACCTGTAGGAAGCTTGCCTGCTGACTGGTTAGAGAAGCTGGTTGTGGAGGGGCCCAGGTTTCTGTCCCCTATGGAGGGCCTAGAGAGTGAGGCGTCCTACTGCGTGTGTGGTCACTCACCTTTTGGTTCTTTCTGTATACTTGCAGCCTGTGATTCAAAGTTCCTATGAGATTTCTGCGGGATAGTAGGTTTGGGGACAGAGTGGGACTTGTAATTTGGAGGACTGAGTCGATGGAGTGGGGGTGTTGGAGCAGCCTAACTCTTTGTCCTCTCTGTTGTTGCAGCCTGTATTTCAGAGTTTCTCTGACATGGCAGGAGATAGGAGTGTTTGGGAGCTGAGTAGGACTTGTACCTTACAGGGTCTGATTGATGCAGTGGGGGTGTTGGAGAAGCCTACCTGTAGGAAGCTTTTCTGCTGGCTGGCTAGAGAAGCCAAGGCAGGTGGGGGAGGGTCAAGAGTTTTGCCCCAGTATGGAGGGCCTAGAAAGAGAGTTGTCCCTCACGTTGGGTAGTTACTCGCTGCTTGGTCCTCTCTGTGTGTTTGCAGCCTGTATTTCAAAGTTCCTCTGTAGTCATGGGGGATAGGAGGGTTTGGGGCAGTGTCTATATTTTTATACATATAAATATAACTTGGTTATAGTTTCAGGTATGGTATATCTCATAATATAAACATCCACTAAATGAAAGTTTATATAGATCCATACGAAAACCATGATTCTTAATGAATTCTTATTAAGTTTGAGCTCCAAATATATAAAGAGAAAATACTAGTGAACCATGTAGTCATGCTTACTCTCCAACCTCAACTTGACAGTATATAGAGTGAGTCTCTTAGGAGACAAACTTTGGATAAGTTTGTGAAGGCTCTTCCAGAAAATTTTAAGTTGGGAGGAAAGCTCCCTTTCTGAATGTGGGCAACACCAATCCTGGAGATTCTTCCCTACAGGGCCTAGAATACACAAAAGAAGACAAAAGGGGAAAAAAGCCAATAGCAGCTTTCATTTCTCTCTCCCTCCCGAGAGTGAGCACACTGTGAGCCCCTCCCTCATTCTCCCACTGCCACAGATAAAGCAATTCTTTCCACAACTTTCCTTCCATGATGAACTTAAACCATAGGTCAAAGCAAAACTTTCTTTCCTTATATTGCTTATGTTATACATTGTTTCACTAAATTTTTTTTAAAAAAGGAACAATGTAGGAAATAGGTACATAGAATCCTGGTCTTGTGGTAAAACAGTCCAGGTGTCTCTTAGTCCTTGGGAACTGGCTTGCAAGAGAAGTATAGAAGAGATTAGAGCTACAGGGTAGAGAAACTTTAGAATGTTGTAGGCAGAAAACCAGAAAACATCTATAAAAATGCAGAGAGTGAAGGCCCAGCTCATGCGGTGTAGGAGGATTAACATGGACTGTATTGGGGACTGAATTAAAGTCTGTTCAAGTTATTTTCCATCACTTCACCTTACTGTCTACTCATGTCCTGAAAATCTGAGTTGAAAAGAAATGTACCAAGTAGTTTGTCAGAGAGAATTTTAAGACGGGTCACCATACAGGTTGTGGCGTGGTTATTTCTCATTGTTCTTGTATTCAGCATGATAGACTGCAAATGGAAGAGAAATAGGCAACTAGGTGAAGAACGAAATCTGAGTGAGTTTAGAGTTGAAGAGAAGGAAGGTGATAAAGCAGCTGTAATTCCAAAAGAGATTAACTTCATTAAAAAGAAAACTAAAGCTTTGTATTTATACCATGGGAAAGCTTCCCTATGGGCATGATCCCTTTCATGGATGTCTATTTATTGTGAAAATGCAGTCTGAAAGAAGATAGCCGGAATATAGAGAAAGGTTCTCAAGTGAATCCCTAGGGAACAAAATGGCTTAGAGAATGTTTTCCTGACTCCAATGACCAAACTTCACAGAAGTTACTACCACTATGGGGAATGTGGGGAATAGAACATCTTTAGCTTGCACGTAATCTCAATATCCTCATGCACATGGCATGACTTTTCAGGCATTCAAAACTGCAATTGAAGTGGAGCTATGGAAGAGTTCACAAATGTTGCAGGAAGCTCCAGAGGTCAGACTTTGTGCTTCAGGATGAAATTCCATGCAAGGTGACCTGAGGAGGACATTGCATGAAAATGTGAAGGTGCAGCCTAAATGGTGTGACAGAGCTCAGGCTGTCGGGGATGGTAGGACTGTGGCATTGTCCACGAGTGGAAGCTGCAGGCATTAGGTAGAGCTGGGCTAAGAGAATGGCTGTGTGTGGTAAAGGAGGCATAACTGAGGGGTTGGTGCTCCTAAACCTTGTTGGAATCCATGATGTCACCAAAAGTCTTAGTTGCTGAACAAAGAGCTGAGGTGTGTTCTGTCTACATTATGGGGTTTCATTCCCAATTTAGCCCAGTTTTTTTTTTTTTTTTGTTATGCTCGTATGCCTTCCTTTTGTATTAGCTCCATGCCATTGTATATTGGAAATAACTTGTTTTCTGATTTTGTATGGGATCATCTATAAAAGATTGTCTTGACTCTCAGAAGAGACTTTTAGGCTTTTGAGTAGCATTATCAGTGTTAAAGACTATGGGATCTATTATAGATGTATTAAAAGTATTTTTTTTATCATCACACAAACATGAGACTTTAAGGGCCCAAGTATGTTGTTCTACATTAGAGTTATTATAATTATAAATCAAGATGACAATATGTTGACTTGTAATGAGCAATCCTATCAACCTGACTGGCTTGAGAATCAAGTGTTAAGTAAATTCGGTTTAATTTCCTACATCCTAGAATGAGCACAGTGGATGACAAAGTGGAAAATAACTTGGCCAAATTTACGGTGGCCCTTGGCACTAAGATGTGGAAAGGGAAGGCAAAAGTTTAAAGTCTTACAAAGGCAAACATCACTCACATTCTATGGTGTCAGTTAAAACTGACATAATATGCACTAAATTCAGTTTCCACTAAATACAGATCTTTTCTGCTTATCTCACATGGTTTTCTAATAGAATAGAACTTAGTTAATATCTGACGGATGATTAAAACAACAATAAATTTAGAGATATAAGGAATGAAAAAAATCAAAATGAAGTTCCCCTCTTTTATGCTCCCAAATATGTATATTAAACCTGCTTTTTAGGTTATAAGAGTCAATCACACAGAACATTTTTATTTCCATATTTAATGTACTCCAAGAAAAACAATTTAATCATGTAAGAATATTCATTAACTCTACCTGGAGGTAATAAGTATAAATTATTTTGTTTTGCCATTGATCAAAACTTAGAAGCACTGACTAATTTGGAAATTCCATCATCTATCTTCTGTCAATAACTAGTTGATATAATTGTTTCCTTCTTGATTTAGGGAATGGTACCATTTACTCAGAGTGCATCATTATATACAGCTTCTGGGGGTAGAGTTGATAACAAACACATCTTGATTAAAAAAAAAGACCATAAATGTGAACTATCTTTTTTTATTAAGTAGGAGAAAATAATAATTAATTCCAATTGATATGATCTACATAGAGTCAAAGTATGCTCAGAGAAAACGGACTATTTGTGGTAATTTCTTACGTACAAAATATAATGACTTAGAGTTTGGGATACAGTTTTAGGCTTTATAGTAAACCCATAGCATACTGGAAGGTACATGGACAGAGAAAATAAATCTGATATAATATCATGATGTTGTTACAAGCTATCCTGATATAAACAGGGTCCTATGAACAGCAACCAGAGACAATAAGAAGCTAAAATTCTAAAAACTAAAGCAGGAGAAAAGCCAAACTATTACAATAAAATCTGGCATTTGCTATCTGCAATCATCATATTAATTAGAAAAAAGTATTTGACTGTTTGAATAATTATATTTAGAAATTCTTGAAACTGTGGGTAGCAAACTTGTTTCTAATCCTGGTACTTATCTTGGCCATGCACTGTTAGCTGGTGGGTATTTTCTTTGATTTCTTGTTAAATGAGAGGCATTTGCCTTTTTTTTTTTTTAAATAGCCTCTTTCAATGTGAAAATAGGCCTCTTCCAGTTATAGCTCCCATCCATTATGCTGAGCAAAAATACTTAGGAAACATGTTTATGTCTTTAGTGAGCATGTACGGACATTTTTCCTTGTCATTGTTCTCTAAGCAATATAGTGTGACGATGATTTGCATAAACATTTGAATTGCACTGAGTAGGATGAGCAGTTTGAGATAATCCCATGGTTTAAAAATAAATTTAAGGAAGGCTTTACCACTGTAGTGAGTGTTTACAGGCATTCCCTCCCCTTCTCTTCATTCTCTATATAAGATAGTATGACAATTATTGATATAGCACTTCCTCAGTGGTATTTGGATTGTAAGTAGGCTGTAGATGATTTTATGATTTAAAGTGGAGAGAAAGATGTGTATCCATCATATGCAAATGATGTGCTATTTATATAAGTAACATGAGCTTCTGCAGATTTTGGTATCCACAGGGCATCCTGGAATGAATCCTCCATGGATACCAAGGGAAGATTATAATTTTCATTTTATTCTTTGTCACAATATTAATAGCAATATTTAAATGTTACATAGGAGTATTTATAATAGCATTTATAAAGATTTTAATAACATCACTGTATTTGATTCCTATTGCAAGACTGGTATAGAAGTAGTTTATTTTAAGCATTTAGCTTTTAATAAGAAAATGAAAGAGAAATTTCCTTAATATTTCATGATACTAGGTGTTACTGGCAACTTTTAGTTCAAAAATCATATTAATACAATGACCTAGTTGAATTTTTCTTATACTTTAAAAAGCTAGAAGAATAATAAAATTGTAAGGTATTATTGTACTATAAAATGTAAGTTTCATTATAATACTTGTGACAAAGAGAATCTTGATTACCTACATCTGTGGCTACAGAAAGTAGGTTTTTGCTCAAATTTTCTAAAAAAATTAAATCAAAATTTTATGAAAACCACTTATATTCTAACTTGTGACATGTTAACTAATTCCTTCTAGTCTGAAATGTCAAGTAGAAACAGTGATGTGTCGAACACACCTAGGCTTCTGTGTTGGAGGAAATTTGAATTAATATACTTCCCTATTAGGAGTTTATTGCAATTCAATTAGAAAATCTATTTTTGCACCAATTAGAACAAATGGGAAGGTGAAATCCATAGCATCAAAGGTTCACATTGGAAGAAAAGAGTTTTACAATTACTTTCAGGGTTTTGGAGGTCTGGGACTTAGATGGAACTTTCAGAATAAGATGAAAAGAGCTACCCAATTGTCTGGATATGAGAGAGATAGTAAGTAGTATTCCTACATTATTGGCACCACTCTACACATAAAACTCATTTTGAAGCTGAAAGGGGCAGAGGAATAAACACAAAATAGTCATTCTTCTAAAAGTGACTTTAAAGGAGGGTGACTGGATCCGTTTAATGATGTAATTGAGACCATTCTTGTGATCATGACTATCTATGAGGACAATGGACCTCTCCTATAGCTACAGTGTACAACTGTATCTATGTATGGGGGGGTCCACATGAGCATGTTTATGACCTACCATCTTTAGGTAGAGGAACCTCATATATTTACTGAATTCTACAACTAAGCCATTAGAAGCAGCATTCCTACTAGCCAACAAGACAAGTCAATTAAGATTACCTAGAAAAGAGGCAAAATTCTAATTTGAATTGCAATTAACATTTTAAGAAGTAGTACAATCAAATACTTATAGCAACAAAGACAATAAGCTTGTTTAGGTCTTCAACAGTCACAATCTCAATTTATGGTAGCCTTAACATAGAGTCAGTAGTAAGTTTAAGAAAATCTCCAAGGAAATTGGACAGTCTATTTAAAATTATTTATTGTTGTTGCCAACTCCCCTGCAGTACACTCCTTGTCTCTGGACAAATATAGAGGAGTGACAGTGCCTTGTGACCATTGTCCTCTCTTACCTAGTGACTGTGAGTTTGAAAGAAGAGGCTGCATGCTTTATTTGGCCCCTTTCTAATGGCGGGAAGACACTACTAACATAGTACCCAAATCAAAGTAATAGCCAAAAACAAAACAAACAAAATCAAATCAAACTTCTATCTCCCATCTCCTTAAAAACCTTATGTAAAGCAAAAACTCAAGGTCCTTAAGGACACAAGGCAGACAGAGGGACAAAGAATTTATCAAGTAAGAAATCATTATCTTTCCAGATCAGACACTTCCAAAATTATTAAAAATGAAAGAGAGACATTACCTGCAAACTAAGCCCCTGTCATCAACTAGGTTTCTGGGCTGAGTCCTTTTTTTTTTTTTTAATGTTCTAAGAGAGAATGTGTAACACGAGGGCTGGACTACTTGTTGGGATTTCTGTCCCACCTGGTCCCACAGCTGTTTAGTCCCAGAGAAACACATAGAGAGGAAGGTACTATTGACCCCTATAGTTAGAAGCATTATGAGGACAACAGAAAAAAAAAAAAAAAGGTCTTTTGTATTTGTTTTTATTTTGTTTTGTTTACTTAGCAATGCATAAGTATTCTCAGATCCTACGTATTTTGCTCTTCTGTGATTTTTTTATAGAAGTGTCTCAGTTTATGACAGCATCTTTAAACACTTCAATGTTGCCCTCTTGTAGAGCTTGCTCTTGAAATCAGGCATCACATTTAAATGTAGAAATTTCCCTTCAAAATCACTGGAACTTCTCCTTAAGGTAAGATGCTGCCTTTGAAATTCCAATCATTTTAATTGGAGTAATCTAGTAGACCAATTTAATGATTCAAATCCAAATAAAGTAAAGGAAATTTGGGTTACTTTAGTTAGTGCTAATGGCCTGATCTTTCACTCAGTGTATGATACTTTCAAGCAGACCTTGACCTCAGGGTAGAATTCTGTTTTCATGAAAGCTTAGTTTGCAGGTAATGTCTCTCTTTCTTTTTTCATAATTTTGGAAGTATCTGATCTATGGAAAAAGGTATGGTCTCCATTGGTAGCTTGTTCAAACTCCCAAGATTTTATAGGAATCATGAGAGAAGTCAGATTCAAAATAAGGTGAGACAAAACATCTCTTGTTTATCAATAAAACTTGAGTGGCAAGAAATAGTGAACACTTTTAATGACAATGTGTTACTTTCCATAATTTCGTTGTTACTTGAAAACTGTTATGAATTCATTTCTCCTAAAGGTTTTATGGACCAGAGGTCTTAAGGGATTTCAATGAACACAGCTCTTCTGCCAAGAAACAAGAATGCACAGTGACTGTTTTGTTTAGTTGGCTGGACTTTTTTTTTTCCTTTAAATCACACTGGAATGGAGTTTATCATGACTGATTGTAACATAAGGTCCCAATTCTTCATTAGTAATCTAGCATCATGTTAAAGTAATAACACTATTTGGGGGAGAATCTGTGTTATATATACATGGTCAACAAAAACCAAATTAGTGACTTTTTAGATTTGATTGATCTGTATAACACTATATGTACAGAAATGTATATAAAGACTGCTAAGCTATTATGAAGTCTTTCATGTTGATATTAGAGAACTGATCATTCATCTTTGCTCCTCATTGTGCCCAGAAAGCACAATTTCTAGAGCTTCCCATAGCCAATCATTGTGATTTAATTATTAGTCCACATGTTTCAAGGGAGGTGTAGTCACTTGATTTAAAATAATCCTCATTGAGACTATTAAAATCTTTTATTTGATCACACCTCTTAAACAATCTAAGATATTTAAGCTTATTTCTCAACTGGTTTACTGACACTATGATTTCATTAGCACAGAGATGGTTAATTTTTATTATTAATTTAGTTAGGTTTTTCATCAGCTATTGTCAGATAGCCTGCTTCGCCTGCTTTGGCAGGGGAAAAGGGTGTCAGGTCCCAAAGAGGATGTAAGGAGTTGGCGGCAAGGGGTAGGAGATTAGACTGAGGGAATGGGGGTCAACAGGATCTGAGGGTGAATAAAAATGACTGACAGCAGAATTTAATTAAGAGAAAATTCCACCTTTATACTGTATTACACATAGAATTAAATGGGAGACAAAGGATGTGTGAGCTGGAGTATAGCTTGAGATCAGAGAATGAGGAATCTAACGTTCATTTTGACAATAGGCATTGACCCTATATTAATAGAACAGCCATAAGTTCTGCTTGCTAGATATAAGAATGACTGTTTATCAAGCATGTATTTTCCTTAAGTTCCCAAAAGAATGGAAACTCTTGTCCAAATGCATGACCTTGGGAAAAAGGATTTCTTCTGGGGAGCAGACACTATAAAATTTCCTAGTCTTGCAGTATGGGCTTATTCCTCTCATATGCTCTCAAAATGGAAGGTTGTGTTATCTTACTCTTCCCCTATTATACTGTACCATTTCTGATTTCTCTGTTTTTATTAACTGAACTCTTGCCTTTAATGGCCTCAGGCTTGTGATCTGAATTGCAGGCATTTCATCCTTGGGATCATGTGTGTCTAGTAAATCTCTACCTGAAGGCATAAATCACAAACAATCCCACACCAGTTTGGAATTATGACCAATAGAGAAGCTATTTATTTAAAGGGGAAAAACTTACAGATCACCGTCCCAGACAACAGCTCTCTGCTCAATCAGGAAGGGAGCCTAGTCACCTGAAGAGGACCAGGAAGCCAGAGAGATAGCAGAGGGAAGTGGCCGCTTTTTTAAAGGGAGAGAGACCACACCCCAGTGGGCTGGTATCTCAGTGGCTATTGGCTGAAGGAGTGGAAGGAGCTCCTGCAACATCTATCCTTCCTGTTCATGATGTAATTAGGAGGGTACAATAAAATTAATGGTTTCACAGAGTCAGTTTTTTTTTCCCAAAGAAAATTTTTGTTTAGAGAGGCTACAGTTGTACACATTTTTATCTTTTAACAAAGCCCACATAAAATTTCCCAAAGGGAAAGGCATTAATATTAGAATTATTAGAAATGGAAGTAAAAAGTGCTGGAGAAGTGTGGTCTGCAATGTTGAAAGCTGGAACTGCTGAGCAGCCATAGTAACCATGCAGCCCATGTCATGTACTTCTAGGGATATCTATGAAAATGTTATTAGAGATTGAACTGAAGAGGTGAGAAACACTTCAAATGGCAAAAGAATTCCAGGCTGAATGAAAAAGATAGAGTTGAGTAGAAACATGAATTTCTCTCTCTTGTCTTACTGGAGACACCATGTGACCAGCTAGCTCATGTTCCTGCTGTTATGACTTTCTCACTATGATGGAATAAACCTTTGAGTTATAAGCCCAAATAAACCTTTCGCTTTTAAATTTCATTTGTCAGGGATATTATCACAATAAAGAAGAATATTCTATAGTATAGTGAGCCTTCTCCCCCTCCTCTCCTGTAGTGGAATTTAATTTGCATTTTAATAAGTAAAACCTGCCTGAAGATCAGAAAAGTAAAATAGCCACACTGGCCAGGCTTACAGACCAGGCAGCAAAGACACACACCTTTAATCCTGGTAACCACAATGACACACACCTTTAATCCCAGTATAACCACATGAATTTGTTGTAGAAACCGGGCAGTAATGGTGCACTCCCTCAATCCCAGAACTAGAGAGTTTTATAAAACTGGAGGAGACAACCCTTAGTCTCAGTATCATTCTGAGCTTTCCTGGAGGAAGGATCACCATTTTGACCTAAGGTCGAAGTAAGAGCCAGTGTGGCTGGTTGGCTGCTTTGCTTTCCTGATCTTCAGGTTGAATCCCAATATTTGTGTCTGAGTTTTTATTAATTATGCTTCTATCTATCTATCTATCTATCTATCTATCTATCTATCTATCTATCATCTATCTATCATCTATCTATCATCTATCTATGTATCTATCTATGTATCTATCTATCTATGTATCTATCTATCTATCTATCTATCTATCTATCTATCTATCTATCTATCTATCTATCTATCATCTCTATCTCTCCTTCCCACACACAGACAGATAGACAGACATACTGTTTGAATGGGTAATTTAAGGCTTCCATATTTATCCAAACCAGAATAATAAGACATTGATTTACTCTTATTTTCTAAATAAAAGAAGCAACCAATTGTTTGAATGAAAAGATTCATTGGACATTAGACAATTCATTGGTTACCATTAGAGAATCATGACTGGGTTGCATAGAAGCATAAGATAGGCTTTATGACACCCCTACTTATCACTTGGGGAGTTTCTTAGTCATAGAGATGGAAAAATAAACTCCGATGAAGGCCATGAGTCTCTTTGTGTTTACACAATAAAATTGTTTTTTATGAGATTAACCATTCAAATTTGACATTACAGACTATGAAAGAGAGAAGAGTGTAATTTGAGAATTCTTGGAAAATCACCACATGGTCCCAGTTAGTTTTCACTGAAGGCTGATTGATGAGGAGGAAGAACTGACTAGAGACAGAATTATAGAAAAGATAAAAGTGGATAATCCAGTAGTTGGCAGAAGGACAGGATGTTTTATGTTTCTCCAACCAGAATTAGGAAAACATTAAAATAAATGGGATATACAGTAGAACGTGCACAGAGACATGGCTTCCTTGGTGGGGTAAAAGAATCTTAGACCATGGGTTCCTTTTCTCTTCCTAACAATCTCAAACTTGAAAACTTCAAACTGCTTCTAAGAAAGTAGATTCCCAAGCATAATAGGAATCATTTTTAAGGACCAGAATTCAATAAGAATGATCAAAATTTCTTGTCAAGCTATAAGCATTGCCAGGAATTCATGAAAACAGTAATTTATGACCCATTGTGAGTGGGAGTCATAAATCAACTGAAGTCAGTCTAGAAATAATACAGATGAAAGACTAAATAGACAAGAATAGCAAAAATATATATTATGAATTCCATGCTTCTAAGAAAAAAAAGATAAAAACAAAACATATTATGGGAAAGTAAAGCTTAACTGAAAAGATCCAAAATATATTGCCACAGATGCAATAAAGAAGCATCAGACTATAATACCTGAGATTTTAAAGAAAATAGGCAGAGCTGATAGGACATTTGGCTATAGAAGAAAGAGGTAGCATATTTGAAGATTTATACAATGAATATTTTATAAAATGAAACAAAAGAAAAATTATTAGAAAAAAAGTGCAACCAGGAAGTGGTGGTGCACAACTTTAATCTTAGCACTTGGGAGGCAGAAGCAGGAGGATCTCTGTAAGTTCAAGGCCAGCCTGTTCTGCAAGAGCTAGTTCAAGGACAGGCTCCAAGGCTGCAGAGAAACCCTGTCTTGAAAACACAAAACCAACCAAACAAAAAACTACAAACAAAAAAAGAAAAAAAAGTACAGATTTTCAGTGGGAGGGGCAGATACCCAATATACATAGAAATTAGAGTCACCAAAGAAGACCAACTGAAGAAAAATATAAAATATTAATGCTTTACGAAGTTTCAGATTTTGATGAAAATCATAAATTCATAGATTAATAATATCTATAAGACCTAGACAATATAAGTATGCAAAAAGAACAAAACCCAATTATACATTGAACAAATTGCATAAAATAATTTTGAAGCAGAAGATAAATCAAGGAAAATAAAAGTTAAACAGCTAAGGTAGACAAACTTGTGCCTTTTAGCAAACATGTATAATCTTATTACTTGGGAGGCTCATGACTTCCTATACTACTTGGCAAGTTCAGATCAGCTTGAGCTACATAATGAGCCCCTGCCTCAAAGAAAAGAAAATAAATTAAAAATTAAAATGAAATCGGTAAAGTGAAACCAAACACAGAGACCTTTTAAAGGAGATCAATAAAACTGATTCATCTCCAGTTAGACTTAAAAAGAGAATGCAAGTGTTCAATGTCAGGAAGAGCATCATACAGAAATTAAAAGAGTAGAGTGATTATGAATTGCTGAACAAAAAATATGAAGTATTAATTTTACATTACTACGGTTTGTTGAGGATGTACACTGACCACTGTGAGGTTACTCAGAAGTTCATATTCAAAGAAGTAAATATGAAACGGTGTTCTATATTCCTTAACAGAGTTTTGTGTATCAAATTTTCATCCAAAATTCATCTACTACTTGCAGTTTTAGGGAAATACATTTCTCTAGGAAACAAATAAATTATAAAAACTAGTCTTTAAAATCATTATTATAAAAATCCATATTGTGCATAAAATCATAAAAATGTAATAAATATTACATGGTGAGCATTTTTTGATTAATGAGCAGAATTTATTATAAAAGTCCAGGTCCGAAGCTCACGGAGAAATGGATACAAGTAGTTCACTATTTATGCTACAATTTCCTAAGCTTTGCTTTATGTTATAAATAACTGAGCTAAATAATACAAGACATATGATGGTGTCGAATTCTCAGCAACTTGCCAAAACACTTTAAATAAAAGATCCAAGTTACACCGAAGCTGTGACTAATGAGAGCTCCAGAAGATGAACTAAGCAGGGAGTGAATGTTTAGTAAACCAGCAGTCTCCTGCTCTACCCAGCAGGTTAGGTGGTAACTCAGACTAGAAAAGCAATACAGAGTGTTTGGCGTGCAAGGAAACTATTTTAAAACCAATTATGGAGGACAAATATCAAGCCCTATTTGCATTCTTCTGTCCTTATTGCATATCACATGACACAAGGAGCAACCAGAAGCAAGGTAGTGTGCTATGGGTAAACTGAGTTTAAAAGAAAATCTGAAGTTAGAATTTTCACATGGGGATTCTGAGAATATTACATTAACTGGGATCGAGTCCTTTTACAGTCAGTATTGGTACCCAAAATAGTACATGTTAAAGTGATTCATATATCTACTGTCCACTCAAGACTGGTTCATTTTCCTGCAGTAATTTAAAATTTTAGCATAACAAGAATCTACGTATGCAATGTGTGTAGGGCATGTAGGTTTGTCCTTAATTCAAAGGTGCTGCTCAAAAAGATTATTTGTACACCTATTGAAATTGAGGCATCCTAATAATGACATCTAAAAGAGAAGTGTGCTCTAGTGTATAAACTGAAGAAGGTCCCCCTTGGAAGGACCATCTTCTTTGGAATTCTCTGCTTCTGTCATTACATATATTTCAGCTTATGGCTAAGGAATCGTTACGAAACTAAGAATGACATAGAAGATAATCTTTAAAAAACAACTTGGTTGGCAAAGGAATTTTTGCTTAGCTGTACTATACAAGTTGTCCACTCTATCACAACATACCCACGGAAGAAACCTGGGTCTATCGGCAAACATTCAAATTATATGGCCTGAAGTTTTTATCTTGTATGTGTGCTTTTGAGACTCTGTAGCATGCTAGATGCAACTGCTACTCTGCGGCCACCATATTGTTCTTGTTCCTCCTTGCCAAGTGACTTACAAGGTAGATAATAATTCCTCAATGATCAATAGACAAGAAGTTTTGCATTTAGGCATTTAAATTAATATCTCATTTTTGGTTATAATCTGTAATGTTTTGTCTTGGAATTGACCACTTATGATCATTTATGAACTGTACTAATTTCTCATGGAATTTATTTTACTTAAGCAATCATATACAGAATGAGCAGCTTAAACAGAAAAACTAAGTTTGTTTTAGTTTTGAAGAAGTAAAGGTGTTACTAGATAATCTAACTTTGGTAAGGGTCCTCATCCTTTTTTGTAGATGGTCCCCTACTTACTACTTACTAGATCGTCATATAGAAAACAGATGTCATCTCCTTTGAGTTTCTTCCTTAGAACTTCACTCATGAGGGTAAAGTCATGACACTTGAAGGAAAACAAAATAATACATTACCTCATTCATCATAAAGTTCTCGCATGAATACTCTATAATAAAAGAAAATGTAGGCAGTGAAAATCATGTCAACTTATCTAGAATAACGCACGAGACTCTTCAGAAACAAAGATCCAATAGAGAGCATCTATATTTTTATGAGCAGATGAGTTAAATAAAAGCGATCAGAGAAAGTCTGGATTAATGGTAATGAACTGGGAAAGACTGGTCGGCTCTTGTTTGTCCAGATTTTTCTTTTTGTGTCTGTAGCTCTGAGGAAAAAAAAAAACTGCATTTTTGGGAACTGGAGAGATGACTCAGTGGTTAAGAGAATATACCTGAGTTCATTTCTGATTACCTATAACAGGCAGAACAGCATTGCTTGTAACTCCAGCTCCAGGCAAACTGACATCCCTTTGTTCTCCTCATATACATCCATATACATAAATAAATAATCATACAAATATTTAAAAACAAAACAAAAGAATAACACTTGTATATTCCCCCCAGGATGCCAGCAGGGCAAACCATGCTGGGAATGAAGGCTTTGAGTGAAGCCAGTTACATATTAGTCCCTGTTTACTGGGAGAAAGGGACCCGGGAAAATAAGAGTGACTTGTCTGTTACTACAGTATGTTTAAACATCAATGTGTCATTCTGCTAAGTAGATCGTCCTAGATCCAATCTCTCCAGCTTCACATGTCGTCTCACTGGGAAGTAGGGTATCCACTTTAGTGGATGGCAGACCTTCAGTTTATTGTTTTGTTAAGGACCAACCAGTATTTTGAGGCTTGGTGACACTACCGACTTCAAAGCAAGTCTCTGATTAGGAAGCAGTACATGACCATTAAATTGTCTTTCTAAATACATATTCCACTTGAGTCCAGATGTCAGGCAATCAAGACAGTGAAAATTTCCCCCACATTAGTCTTGAAACACACAGATGGATGCAAGCATGCATATAAATGCACATGTAAGGACTACCAAATATTTGAAACTATAGCCTTACAAAAATGAGATCGGAACAGCTATATGTAAGAATAAATTTAAAAACACACTTTCAACCCCAAAAGGCTTGCCTGGTTGATGTCACCTGATGCTCTATGTAGGCAGAACTACTATAATAAGAATCAGTATCTACTTTGTTCATCAACATACATGTCACATGTATCTTAGGCTGTGTCAGTAAATACATGAAGCATACAGTAAATATTGATTTATTCTAGTCATTATATAATTTTATTTAGATATAAACATCCTCCCAAAAAGTGACATCAAAATGGTCTCTCTTTTATCAACAAATAAAATAATACAGAGGCGCACAGTTCCCTGGAGATTATCTTAAAGGAAGGTAACTGGAACATGTGAACCTAAATCTGTGTCAGTTCTCAAGCCCAAGCTTTCAACTCCATGTTCTATTGACATACAGACAAACTTGTGCTGTGAGGCAGTGGGTTTTCATTAATTAGTCACATTTGGCTAAATGAAAGCAACAGGGATATGAAGATTTTTGAAAAAGCTGTCATATGTAGAGGAAGTGATGTTGTAACTTAGTGACAGGATTCAGCTTAACATACACACGTCCTGGGTTCGATTCTCAGAACAAAATTAACCTTGAAAACAAAAAATAATAACTCAAATAGAAAGGTTTTTGTATGTTTTTGATTATGGATTTATCACTATTGTACAGCTCAGTAATAGGAGACTGTAATGATATAGCAGACAGTAATAATTCTATAAAGCTGATGTTTATGACCATGATCAAGATCAAACAGGATTATTGTGTTAAAATTGAAATATCACACACTTTACTTATTAATCTTTAATCACCTAATTTGTTTCATTCCAGTATCAGTTTTGTGTCTTTATCTGGTCTTTGTTGTATTTGCAAGGCAATACTGAATTCTGTTTTGTAGAGTACAGAAGCCATCAGAGGCAAAAGTTCCCATCTTAGTGGGGTAGGATTTTGTGCAATATTAATGATAGATAATGTATCATGTGGAATGGTGACTGGAGGGGAAAACTCAGAAAACTACACATGTGGGGCTGTTCTCTGGATACCTTTCCCTTTTACATTTTATAAAATTTCAGTATTTCAAGCGAACATCATATATTTTATTAAACCTGTGTTAATAAACACATGATTAATTCATGTTTGTTGTTCTGGGTGGCATTCTCTTGCCTCCCTCCTATTTTGTGACATCTGCTGGGCATACCCAGTATTACAAAGCTCCACAAGTCTTCTCATCTTCTCCAACTGTGCAATTATTTTTCAGATATACCGTTTTAATTGAACTGAAGGTATTCAGTGAGTATCCTTGATCAAAGAAGCAGTATTGCAATGTGAGTCTCAACTTTAAAGAAGAAGACTAGGGTCCAACAGCTGAGGGATTTAGCATATTAGACATCTATTTACTTACATGTTTTGGTACTAAAAAAAATACAGTGTCACTGTGCCACTCAAATATTCTCTACAACTTGAGAATAATAATAGTAATTAATAATGACAATAATAATACACTAACATAAATAACATCAATTAAATAATAATAAATAAAAGTTGAAATTCACATTTTAAATAACTGAACTTTGGTTTTCAGCATTCACTGGATCCAGGCTACAAAGAAGAAGGCAGGAGCAAACTTTTTATATCCTCAGAAATCTATTTGTCCACTGTCCCATCAGTCAAATTCAGATACTTGTTGCCAACTCTAAGATTTATAGGCTAAGGCTGGTTTTTGAAATTGCTTTGTATTTCCATTTAACAGCTAGGGCAGCAGCATGTTAAAAATCTGCCTTGGCCTCCTTGGAGCCTATTTATAAAGCTAATTTGTCTCCCTGGACTTTTTTTTTTTTTCTCCACCTCTTTCAAATACCAGCTTCAGGCTTCTAATCCCTTAACCCCCCTTCTTCGTCCTAAGCAAAATATTGTCAGAAACAATGGATGCAGGACAGTGACTATTCTGATGATATAGTCCTCTGCAGCAGAATGCAAGCCATCTCTCCTGCTGGCGGGAGATGGATTCGCTGCCCTCCCTGCAGACAAGCAGGCACACACACACAGAGCCCTGGAAAGTCCACGTTTACTGTACTGCGTGCCGACTGCCTTGAAGAAACTGTAGCTAACCACCTTATTAGTATTCTTGCCTCCACTGTGTCTCACTTGCAGCATCAGAGCGCTGAGCAAAATGCAGTAGAGCAGGGACAGACACGGCTCTGGCAATCATCTCAATGCAGGCTGCCGAGTGGTGGGGGTGGGGGCATGCAGCGCATCAAGATTAATAACCTTGCCATAATCCGGGGCACCGTGCAAGCAGACACCTCTGCTGATTGACTCGCTCCTGGCTTGATACATCTGCCTCGGGGAGAGGAATCCGGGATTTAGTTCTCACCCCCCACCCCCCTGATTTTGGATGTTCTTTTGATTCTCCACAGACCTGGGAAGGTAACCGCAAGCCTTACCATCTGCAGCTCACAGCACCTCTTGGAGGTTACTACTGACAGTTTTCATTACACAGGCTTCTGTGAGTGCTTATGTGTTTGTATGTGTTCCTGCGTGTGGGTGACTGCTTTCTCGTGAAAGAGATTGTGTGAGTGTCCGTCCTGTGTGTGTGGATTTGTGTGACAACCAAAGCAGGTATAACGCACAAGACGAGATCTCAACAGCGTGAAAATAATCTCCAGGCAGTGGGGCTCCCAATCTATAGTCCCCTACCTCTCACCGCCCCGTCTCTGCCCTACTCCCGGGCTCCTTTCGCCTTTGATGAGTTTTTGGGTTACTTTTTGGCGGAGTCTCTTGGACACGTTCTTGCCGTTGCTGGTGGATCAAATAAATGGAACCTTTAAAAGTTGATTATTTTTTTCTTATGTGACAAACACGCACAGAGAGAGAGAGAGACAGAGACAGAGAAGAGGAAAGGAAATTAGAGTGGTGTATGACCAGCTAGAGGATTTAAAATTTTCCTTGGTGAACTTTGAGGATCCACTTGAGAAGGTAAGTCACCAGACCACTCAGCTCTGGTACCTTTTTTTT
>NW_026067937.1:12836093-12888102 GCF_014885135.2 Alexandromys fortis | reverse complement strand
TTTTTTTTTTTTTCCCAAGAGCAGTTATATGTGCTGGGGAGCACAGCCACTACCAGGAGCAAAGGAGAACAAAGTGGGAACTGTTTGTGTTATCAGCCTCACTTTTGGTTTGACTCTTCCTGATGCATCTCATTAACCCTTTTAAACACCGTGTCCCCTGCTTCAGACTACCAGTATCTGTTGTTTGGAGACATTTTCTCAACCAATGCAGTCCCGAGAGAAGGAAGTGTGGTTGAAAATTGCTCCTAATTATGTATTCTTGGCTGTAAAAGAAAGCAGCATCGGAATTCATGTGACTTCAGTCACAAGTCTTGCTGGGCTCAGGCTCCTCAATGATCCCTGGTGGTTACCTGTGCCTTAAATCTTTGCCCCTCTCTTCCCTTGAAACTGAAATGAAGGTAACATTTTACCTTTTTTTTTTTTTTTTTTGATCTCAAGAAAGGAAAATGCTATTTCACTGTAACTGTGTCTGCATCTCTGTATTTGTGACTATATTTATGTCCAATTTGGCACCTCGCTTCTACCAAATAGGGAAAACAACTTGTAAGTAGATTTCTAAAATGCCAAAATCCCCAAGCGAAAGTGCTAGAATGCTGGTCTTCTTCGGGAACTGTCTATGGTGGTGTATCTGAAGTGGAGTGGGGACTTTCTGTGGGCTGTGAGCCAACTCTAAAGACTGTTGTGATCATGTTCATGACAGAGATGACAAGTATGCTAACTAGGCAAAGGAGGGCACACCTAAGCGATGCTTTCCAACTACTGATGACTATATTTAGCTAAAAGATGCTAATTACAGCATAAGAGATCTATTCAGAAATGACTGATGTAGTCAAAGATTCATAACTGCATCCAAGTTTGGAGATGTCAGACCTCATACTAAAAGAAACTGATATTTCTTCTTCTTTCCTATAAGGGAAATTACCAAATAAGCAAAGAAACGAAATGTAAAGACAAGGTTATCTAATGGTTGTTGTACACGGATGTTGGAGGAGCTTAACTGCAGCTGCTAAGAGCTGTTCCCTGCCCCGAGCTGGCCCTGTGACTGACACTCCACACAGTTCTCTGATGGACACTCTGTGGGAAAACTCTGAGACACACGTCATGATATACCCTTCTTACTGGCTATTATTAACTGGCGTATTTTTTTCTCATAGATTCCAGCTATTGTTTCATTATTAGAAAAAGAGCGTTTTCTATTCTTTTTTACTTAAGTGGCTGGAGCACAGTCGCAGTCATAATTAGAATTTTATTTTTTTTCTAAAGGAGAGGATGAGGTAAGGATCATGAAACTTAAAGTCAATAGTAGATACATAAATAGGAAACACAAAGTTTAAGAAAAGAAAGGCAGGGAAGTTCCAGATACCAGCAGGGTTCAGCAGGCTATCAGGGGCCTCCCAGACTCTGTGAAGATACTATTTATTCCTTTCCTTCTCAACTGCTCATTCACCTGCAGCTTCTGATAACTAGTTCTCGGGAGAGCGGGCAGTGCTTTCGGTCATCTACTTGATACTACTATTCGGGAAAAAAAGAGAAGTCCTTTCTTAACGCCATTCTGGACGTCAGCAAACTAGTGCCTCTTTGCTTTGAGACTGTCTAACTTTGTCTGCCTCCTTCCCACTCACATTCTCAGGCAGTATGCATGTGGATTTAAACTGGGGGTACGGGGAAATTAGTTGTGTAGATTAATTCTCAACACCATTTGAAAGCAAATGGATATTATTCTGTCTTTTATTTATTTGAGATTTAATATTTGCAAGGAGAGAATCTTCCAGAAGTTGCAATGTTTTCATTATCAGTTATTTTAGGTTAATAATAGCAGTGAAGTATCAGTTAACCCAGAATGCTCTGACTTCAGCTGGCACAATGTATAAAGCAAAGCCATTGCATCTCAAGGGCTCCTGATGCTGTTTGTGCAAATGCAACTTTGCCTCACTATGTTTAGCTCAGGTATAGCAACAGTAAACAGCTTTTGCTCAGACCTTACTCCAGGGTTCATGGCAGACTTTTTTGAACCTTGAGTTTTGGTAGAGAGTATTTTGAGGTTTAACAGGCTTGGCTTTTTTGCTTAGTGAATTCAAAGGCAAAAAGCATGGAAAGGGGAGGGATGGGAACTTCCATTTCAGTAGGAATAGTATGTCAGCATACCCAATGAAGACAATGATGTTCCTTCCAATAAATAGATGCAAGGATATTTTTAAAGAATGAATTGATAAAGGACTGCTTTGAATTTATTGGGGGAGAATAAGGGAACTTCCAACTTCCATTTCCTCCTCTTTTTAATTCCAGTTAGTGGGAAGGCCTTTCTCTGGCTCTTTGCTCAACTCAGCCAACCAGACCCAACACTCTCCAGTGTGTTTCTATGCTTTTAATACCCAAGACACTTAACACATGAATAGTTCCTTCACTCTCAAACAGACAGAGTTGACAGCTGGAAAGTTAGCTTCTGAGATCCTTTAAAGGAAGCCAGGAAGATTAGTTCAATATGAAAAAGAACTCTTGGCTCTCTGGCCCTGTCAGAACAAACAAGCCAAGCATCCTGACCCTGAGGGTTTGATTGCTGAGTCATTACTATAGTTTAGAGCTACATAAAATCTTAGGCTGATACAAACAATGATGGTGCAAACAGGGTCAGAGCTTCAACCTACAGAAGGAAATATAAAGTCTTGAGTCTCCAGATGGAATAAATAATCTACACAACGGATGTATTATATACCCTAATTATTGTTCCTTACTACTAAATTTTCTGGGATTTCCATTATTACAAAAGAAAAGATGATTAACTGTTCTGTGAACTGGATAGGGAGTTTAAGGTTGAAATAGACTAAATAAACCCATTCAATTATCTGTATTAAATTTGGGACCACATAGCAATAACTAAGATAAGGCATAGTGGAGGCTTGGGTTATAACCAGGAGACAGTAAACTCTGGATTGAGATCAGAAGATATCCAACAGTATTGTTTACTGCTTAATAAGATCCTCAAATATAATTTGGAAACAAAGTATATTTGTCTGATACAATTTTAAATGAAATCTATTTAACAAGATGTGTTTTCTTTGTGATCAGATAGAACGATTTTTTGCTATAGTTTGCTTATTTTTCCAACTGTTAACTTTACCTCCTTTTGTAGTTGCTTGGTAGATTCTCTGTTTTTGTGTGTGTTTTTGTGCATGCATATATGTGTGTGTGTATATAATATATGTATATGTGTGTGTATTTATGTACATACATACATGTATAAATTTTCAAGTGACTGGTCAGGCTATAGGAGTCAAAACATTTGTAGATTCATGAAAAATAGAAAACATTGTAACTGTAAAATGATTATTGGTACTGGATTTCCAGAAATGACTATAAAAGAAAAGAAGGAAGAAAGGAAAAAAGGAAAGGAGATAGGGGAAGGGAGGGAGAGAGGGAAGAATAAATGGGAAGGAAGGAAAGGAGGAAGGAAGGGATGAAGGGGCAACGGAGGTAATGAGGGAGGAAGGAAGGAAAGAAGGAAGGAAACAAGGTGAAGAAAGACACTGGGAAATTCTAACTTTTTGGCAAGGATATACAGGCTATTACAGAGTTTGTAAGATTCAAAATTTCTAGTCCATAATAAAACTGTACACAAGAATTTGAGTGGCCTTTGGAAACTGTAAAAATAGGGTAGCATATTTATCTACAATAACACCCAGGTCTTAATGAGGACAAGCATTATCAAATTGAATTGCATGTATGAGACAGACTAGGATTACAATGCAGCTATAAAGACCATGTATGTTAACAATATTAGCTTTGCAGATGAACAGACTTGAAATAGATCATTTCTCAAAGCCTTAGTTTCCTATTCTATAAAACAGGAACAGTCAATCAAAGAGATTTCTCTGATGGGTTCATAATTCAGTCAGTAAAACCTTTCATATGAAATTAGATTTATGTTGGTAGCTCACAGTTCGTTTGTTTGTTTGTTTATCAATCTTAATCTAGTTTAAGGAAGAGAAGGACCAACCTGATTCAGGATATTTTTATCCTTATGCAGAGGGCTAAAGCTGGAGAGATGAAGCTATGTTTCTGTAAGTTAGTTTGAAGGATTGATCAGACTTTCTCAGAGCAGCCTAAGCACTTTCCAGATGTTGTTGCACTTACGCTTACAATTGTCAAAATGATACTGAATGTAAGTAGAATCATGTGCATCCACCCATATGTCGCTACAGAAACAATTCAAATGTCAGCAAATGCTGTTAACATTGCTCTTTATCTACTCTCTCCTTTTGATCACAGACAATGAAAGATATCTATTTATTAGGTAGCTAGCTGAAAGGCACTGCCAGGTGGTCACTTCTGTGAGACGTGCAGGTCTCTCTTCATTTCCCTTTGCTGCAATTCCAGCATTTGAATGTGGCATGCTGCAATCGCAGGACTGCTCCTTAGAATTTTGACTTGATAGCTTAACAGAATTAAGAGTCCTCTTCTAGCATCTGACCCATATGGAGCTATGTCATTGTGTACGACCTTTATTTAGTTCAAGAACATATTGCTAAAGATGTAAAAAGCCTTGTTCCTATTAATGTAGCTAGCTGAGCTGTCAGCGAGGAGGCCAATTCTGCTTTGCTAACTCTGCACGGCTGGTACCACTTGACCCAGGTATTTCTGTTCTGCCTAGTCAGCCTTTCCCTGTACATGAACAGAGCTGGGCTCTGCCCTTCAGAATGTGGACTCTTACTATCCAGTAATGAATGGACTCTGCTTTATGATTTGCTTGGAACAAAGACCGAATTTAAACTCCCAGCACTTAAAATTCCATTTTACATAATTCAGGTCTAGAGCAGCAAAAGAGGGAAAATAGATGTCAGTGATTCACAGTAACACACACATACTCACACTGCTGCCCTGAGTGCCACAACCTGGGCATGGAGCTACAGAAATTTTATCCAGCATATACTGCAGATTATATTGACAATGCACATCAAACTAATGCAGTAAGTTATAATTATCACAAAAAGTAATAGTTGTATTCTGTGTTCTGGACAGTTATGCAATGTATGTACTCTCTTAAAATATTAGTGAATTTGGGAGCAAGGGCAATGAATGAGCAGTTCAGAGCTCTTGTTGATCTTGGAGAGGAACAGAGTTTGATTTCCAGCACCTACATGAAGGTTCACAATCATTTGTAAACCCAGTTCCAAAGGATCTGATGCCTCTTTTGATCACCTCTGGCAGTAGGCATGCAGATGGTATACATACATATTCAAAACACTCATAAAGTAAAGGGAAAAAAATCTGTACAAATTTTCTCAGTACACAAAGCAAAAGGAGGTTAATTTTTTACCCCAAATATTAGATTTTAGGTTACTACCCATCCACTGAGACAGTGGGGCTGATCTATTGGGATCTCACCAAGGCCAGCTGTACTAGGACTGAAAAAGCATGGGATAAAACTGGACTCTCTGAATATGGTGGAAAATGAGGGCTGCTGAGAAGCCAAGGACAATGGCACTGGGTTTTGATCCTACTGCATGTACTGGCTTTGTGGGAGCCTAGCCTGTTTGGATGGTCACCTTCCTAGACCTGGATGGAGGGAGGAGGACCTTGGACTTCCCACAAGGAAGGGAACCCTGACTGCTCTTTGGACTGGAGAGGGAGGGGGAGAGGAGTGGGGCATGGGGAGTGGGGAAGGGGGAAGGAAAAAGGAGGCGAGGAGGAGGCGGAAATTTAATAAAAAAAGAAAAGAAAATGGAAAAAGAATTGTTAAAAAAAACCCTCAAGTCTATTCTTTTACATTATGGTGTCTCTCTCTCTCTCTCTCTTTCTCTCTCTCTCTCTCTCTCTCTCTTTCTCTCTCTCTCTCTCTCTCTCTCTCTCTCTCTATATATATATATATATATATATATATATATATATATTCATTGTTTCTACGAGATCTGAGAATATTTTCCCTTGAATCAGTTAATATCCTCTGTACAGTACATCATTAGTAGTTCATATTTTATGGTAATTAGATGAGTCTAGAGCTTGAGGCAGGCATCTTTTTCTTTCATGATTTTACAAGTCTTATTGGAATGGTTGGCATCAGGTGGGATATTATACTTCAATTGAAAGTTTGTAGGCATTGATAGAATGAACATCACGGGAAGTATCAGTCTGTGTACCCACTTTTTAGTGATGTAAATTTGGGTAGGTAAACTTTCTGTCTGTACTTCAGTACCTTGACTTGCAGAATTGTAAAATGACCAGGAAAAGCCAATCTTGTAAACCACCAAGAACAGAGATTGGGATAGGATTTTCTCTTATTAAAAAGGATTTCATTGTGATACTAAGGAACATTGTTTGCTTTTAATCATCACTAATAGTAATTATGATTGTATCTTAGAATTTTAGTTTATAGGATTATTTTTGTATGTTGAAGGTATTAAAACAGTTATATGACATGAACGAACAATATTAAGTGTTTTTGTCTTTCTGACACACAGATACAAAAGGTCTGAAGAAATTGTAATTCTAAAATGGAACTCCCAGATTTGTTATAAAAAGGAGGAAAAGAAACCACATTTTGGTAGCTCCTACATTTGCGTATATGTGTGTGCACCCTTGTGTATACGGACAAACAAACATGTATGTGAGTGCATGTGGAGGTTAGAACAGCCTTGGGTTTCATTCCTCAGGTACAGTTCACCTTTTCTTGAGGCTGCGCCTTTCAATGGCCTGGAACTCACCAAGTGGACTAGACTGGCTGGCCAGCAAGTCTCAGCTTCACTTCTTTTTGCCTTCCCAGTAGTGGCATCACAACGTCCACCAACATGACCAGTGATTTTTAGATGAGTTTTGGAAAGTGTGTTCAGAACCTCATGCCTTGCAAAGCAAGCACTTTATCCTAGTGACTGAGCAATCTTCTCATCTGCGAAATTTTCTAGTTAAAGAGAAGAGATAATAATCTGCCTTCAACTTGCTTGTGTCAAAGAAAAGCATGAAAATTTAACTTTAAATCTCTCATTATTGTACAAAATTTATCTAGAGTTTAGATGCAATGAAAATATTCAATTGTATTTTTATATCATTTTAGATATACCTTGATATTTATGCAAGTATGTATGTAAGAAACAATATAGCCTTCTAATGCTTGATGGAAAAATACTCAGTTACTCAGTGATGACAGGTTCCAGTACTTTCTTAGTACACAAGACTTTCTATCTACATATGTGTATTTTATGTGTCAAGCCATAGAATCAAGGATGTAGTAGATAAATTTTCAGGGCACATTTGTCAACAATTGCCTAAAATAAAACCTGTGACCTCACCTATTGCGAATATATTAGAGAATCAATATAGATGATATGTTTAAGTAAAGCAGATTTTCTGCACAACCAGAGATAATGTTTGAATAAAAGAGTAAAAATGTGGACAAACAATTTGCAGTTATCCTAATAAAGTAACATATTTTGCTGCAAACCTAGTAGCAAGCAAATAGATTTTTTTGATTTTTGCTTGGTGTAGACATTATGTCATGTCCATAAGCAATCTGGACTACAGATTTACAGGAGGGCAGAATACAGCACTTCCTTATTTAAAGAGAAACCATGTTTACATGGTCTGATTAGGATCTTTTTTTCTTTCAAGAAATCTGGCCTATTGGGAAGTGTTGAGTGTCTTATTAGTAAATTCCCTTTGACTCCAGTGTCATAGAATATATGAGAATAGGTTTGAAATGTCAGCAGGTCCACCTTGGTACAAGACCTTTCCTTAAATAAGATCTAACTAAAGATCTCTTCATGTTTTCTTCTGATTGATGCTACACCTCCCTCATTCTCTTTCATTTTTTTGTTCTCTTGTTCCGCCTTGCCTCCCTCTTCTGTATGTCTTTGCAGCTCCAAGATTGACATTCATTTCTATCATCTTTGTCCTCCATTCAACCCTCTACTCCCACAAGAATCTTCAAAGAGCAGCTCTGTTCCACGTATCTAGTATATTCTGTTTCCTCTGAGATTCATCAGATGGACAAACATATCTTTAAAAATAATCAGTAATCAAACCTAATTCCTACGTCTGAATTTTACAACAAAGCCATAAATATTAGTTGAGATCATTTGACATCACTAAATCAAAATTTTTACTGAACAATTAATGTTCTGTACGAAAATATCCTATTCTTCAATTTTTGTAACCATTTCTTCTGCCATGTCTACTCTGTATTTGTTTGCTGAACACATTATGTGGTTTACTGCATGTGTAATCTAATTATTATGAGGAACAAAAATGTAAGCAATATGAGTAATCACTAAAATATTGCCATTACATTGATAAGGAGAAGTTAACATGATAGCCAAAGTAGTTCAGAGTTTTGCAGAAGCAAAACAGAGACATTCTTGGTTGGAAATGTAATACAGAAAGATAGCTAGGTCTGATACTAAATGAGCAAAAATGAAGAAAGGGTTTGAGCCCTTCCAGAGTGTTTTGAAGGAAAAAAAAAAAGAGCCCTCAAGATATTCTCAGTGAAGGTGCTACAGATGCACCACAGTCATGCAAAGAGGTACATCTTTATTCTGAAGATGCTGACAGGGAAACCAAGTTTATTTAACTTGTGATTTTTTTTCTCTAAAGAAATAGATCATTATAAGCTGTGTAGATGTCTGTGTCATTGAATATGGCTACACAACCCAGGTGCTCCTCCTCCTCCAATTTGAGCCTTTATTCTTCTTAAACAATGTTTGGCCCTATTCTCTATTCCCCCCTTTATTTTCTTTTAGATTTACCAATACCCTCCAGTTAATTTTTTTCCTGAATTGTTGATTTTTTTCTCCATAAAACACTTTTTCAAAACTTCCCTTACCTTATTTATTATTGTAAAATGAGAAGTTGGAAATCAAGACATAACAAACATCACTCTCATTTCTTTAACTTTTGACCAACCAAAACCTGGAGAGCTGGTTGAAAGCTAACCTTTGACCTTTCAGTCTTAGCATGACACTTTGGCTTGAGGTGTGAGAGATGTAAGAGGTACTTTTTCTGCTTCAAGAAAATGTTCTTTCTTTCAAGCTGCAGCCAGGACAATTGAACAATGAAGGACTTACAAATGTGCTAGCTTTCTTCAGAGGGTGTCCTGATGTTTGAGTTAGGGTCTTGATTCAAGGTAAACTACCAGAAAAACAGAAAAAAAGCGAAGCTCTTTGAAATTATGGAATTCTAATTCAAAACCCTGTTCAAAACCATAACACCTGCTTGAAAAAGTGAGAGATTTTTTTCTACCAACTTCTTTTTTTTATTTTATTGAGAAAAGGAAAAAAAAAGTTTCCGCCTCATCCCAGACTCCCATTTCCCTCCCCCTCCTCCAGCCCTTCTCCCCCTCCCCCCACTCCTCTCCCCATCCCTCTCCAGTCCAAAGAGCAGTCAGGGTTGTAGCTATTATCTTAGGTCACTGCTGTCAGTGTTTGTCGAAATGTTGATTCTGTGTTTCAGAAACAAGAATAGGAAGAGTTCATTTTTTCCTGTGTCTGTGCCCAGGACTAGCCCATTCCCCTTTCTAGTCACTCTCAGTAATGGTTGCTAAATTGGGAATCCAGAATCAGAAGACACATTTCTCTACCTAAGTCATCCCTCCCCACCCCCGTATTTCTTAGCAAGAACCCTTCCCATCTGTCATACTTACTAGGAGGATCATCTTTCCTCTTGGCTTTCCTATACTTTCAGGTTTCTGCCCAGCTTCAACTTTCCAAGGTCAGCCCCAAGTTGACTTTCTCATATGGAGGTATCATTAACCCTTTCCTAGTCTGCATCTGTTGTAGTCTCTGTCCTGTGCACTCCTTGTTTTCAGCAGTTTAGAACTTCACAGTGGTAGCATCCATTTGGTTGCTTACAGCACACCAGGCTAGCTCCTCAAATTCTTGAGTGGGATTGTGACTGATTTGGCTTTAAGATTGCCAAGTTTCCCCAGTCTGAAGACCCACATCGAGCATTTGACAACTGCCTCCAATTTGCTGTTGGTAGATATAAACATCCTTCAGAAGGAGTAATGTTTTATCTGCCAAATCGGAATCACAACAACTGGCATGTATTCCGTGTTTTTCATTTGTCTGCAACTTCATATTCATTTCCTAAATTTATTCTTTCTGGAAAATTATGAAGTCCATATTTTAAAATTGAAAGCTAAATAGGTAGAAAGGTAGAGCAATATGGCTGTTAAAAATCTTGGAGCATCCACCTGGATAAACAAATACCTGTAGTTGGAAATATCTCTAAGATGTTCTTTTTAGGTCATTTAACACCTTCTTTCTTAAGGAAATATGTGTATATGTGTGTGTTTGTGTGTGTGTGTGTGTATGCTTAGATATGTCTTTAAAAGCTGTATATACTTTAAATTTCTAAAGTTCTATGCAAATGGAAATTTTGTTATGATTTATTCTAAAATTATTTATGGATTATACTACTTATATTTGTGCAGCCCAGTAAAACAAACAGCTGATTAAGGGGTAATCATTTCCCAGTTTTAAAGCACAAATATTATGGATGATTATGAAATAGAGCTTCAGAAACAGATGTGTGCAGCAGCCTTGTTTGTGTGTCTGGTGAGATACAGTAGAACCTGGATAAATTACACTAATGAGTTGGAGACCCATTACAAATCACCACATTTTCCCAATTTTTGGAGAAGCAACATTGAGAAAAAAGAATATTAAGCAAACTAGTTGATATAAAAGGAAGAAAAACTTTCAAATAAATCTAAAAGACATGAGGTATGTACACACACACACACATACCTGAATGAACATATACCAACATGCAGTGAGTCAAATTTTATTTTATTTTTGATTTTCTGAGACAGGGTTTATTTATATCTTTGAAGTCTGTCCTTGAACTAGCTCTTGTTGACCAGGGCAGCCTTGAACTCACAGAAGATTCACCTAGTGCTGGGATTAAAGGCCTGTGCTATCACCACCCAGGGAGTAAAATTTTATTATATGTTCTGAGGACTGTTGTACCCTGGCAAACACATTAATAGGTACTATCACTTGGGATTCTATCAGATTTGATGCTCTCAGCAATTGTTCTGTACACATTCTTAGGAAGCAATAGCCTTAATTCCCATGTTCATACACGCACACATCAATACACACACACACACACACAGGCACGTATATCTCAAGTTCCTTGAGGTTCTATTTTTTAAAAATCAAAGGGCATATGCATTTCAGATAATTTTTATGGGTTATTTTCTCTCTTTGAATACCCATTTGAAGCAAGATTTGAGAAGATGTAGGCCTTACCTTAGATGTGCTGTAGTCTATCAGACATAGGGTCAAAATTATGCCTTCAAATTATGTCTAGATCATCTACATAATTTAAAGATACTTTACACTTTTTACTTTCTTTTCTTCTTTTCTCATTGTTATCAGGCTTTGTTTGGAAGGTCAGCGCAACACCATTTTTCCCTGTGCTGCATCATTTCAAGTTGTATTTACAGAAGGTATGAACTGGGATATTCTATTTGGCCTTTCCCACCCCAGTGAATCTCCACAGTTTGGCACCATAGACACGTGCGTTTGATAGCTACATGTCTGTGAGAAACTAGATAGAAAAGCATTGCAAGACAGCATTGCAAACAATAAATGACAACATAATTTTACTGGAACTAAATCATACATCTATTAATTTGAGCGTTATCTTTTGCACAAGTTTGTCCTCTTAACATTATTGCATTGGAAGAGGTGAGTCAATTCAGGGTGATGGAGTAAGGCAGGGTAGAGTTTGTTATCAGATACTATCAAATCTAAGCTTTAATGATGTCCATTGTCAGAGACTAAGCTGTGATTTGTGTCAGCTGTGAACTGTATTTAGAAACAGTATTTTCCCCTCAGTGGAAAGAACGAAAAGGATTGAATATTTGGAGGTCAGAATGAAGAGATTAACTGGAAAAAAATGTTCAGATGCACAGTTATTTTTTTATCTTTCCATACATCATCAGATTCAGGCATTTATCAGATTCATAGGGTTGTCAAATAGAAAGTCATTATAGGAAAGGTATTTGTGATTAGATCTTCCCCTTCTTAAATGCTGGGCATTGAAACCCTATTTCAAAGATCTAATTCTTGGAAGTCTTAAACTATGAGCAGAGATTTCTACTCCACTTATGGGAAACACTGGTAGATGTCATTTGAGCTGGGCTGTGATGTGCATGGAAAAATGATTTGAAGAAGTGGAATTTTATAGCCTGTGTCCCACTGACTCAGCTTCAGAAGTAGAAGCTGGTGTTATAAAATAGGCTCTTCATGACGATTATGGCTACATAGAAGATTTCTGTACATCAGGCAGTGAAAGTGGGTGACTCATTTCTGTAAAAGATTTTTTTTTCCCACCAAGTTCTGAGATGTTATTGTTACTATGGGACGAGTTGAATTTCTTTACCCAAGTTGTTTTTCCATGGATGGGTGTATGTTTTTATGAAGAAGTTCTGGCAATTTAAAATTGAAATTATATGCTTAGGAACTAAAATGATAAGAATAAACTCATCAACAGAAGGGGGATGCTTAAAAACAGGACTAAACTTGGGGTACGTTTCAATCTTTTAGCTATCTTTTGGAGGTAGAACCATGGTCTGGCATGAATTATGATGTAATGGAAAATGAAATTTGTGTGTCCTCACCTCCTCAACAAACTTTCTTCCCTGGTTCTTTTTGGCTTAGCAGTAAATTCCAGTTTTTTTCTGAATGCTATCAAAGCAATAGACAAAGTAGAAAGGTTATATTAATTACAATAAAATGTAATATGGAATGTGGTCCTGTCACATCTTTAAAATAATGACTTCTTTGAAATGATGTATGTATATCTTACACAATTGCCACAGAAAATCATCTAATATACTTTAAAAAACCAAACACTACCATATGTCCAAGGCTTAAGCTATTGTTAGGTCTCATAGATATGTAAAATACTCCATACTATTCTTTTCCTTTACAAAGATATGTAAAGAATGATATTTGAAGAATCTGGGAAGTCTTGTATAAACCTCCATGCTTAATTTGATAAAATTCAGTGTTTTCCATACTTATTCAAGTATGGAACACTGTTTTTATGAAACATCTATAACAGTGCCCCTTGAAAGCCCTGTGAGAACAGTGACTTATATAACAATTGTACTGTGGATGGGAACCTGCTTACTAGCTAATCCTCATGTGATTCATATGTGAATATATTAATATGAAATGTTGCTTTATGACACAAGTCCCTGAGGAACCTAATCATCTTCAATAAGGTGCATAAAGCATGCTCTTCGATGTGTTAGATTTAACCGTTATTTAATCATGAATTCATATTGGGAACCCAACCACTTCTGCTGTTACAGGTCAATTCACTCTCCTTAATAATGGAATATCTGACCATTTGCCCATGGTAACAGCACTGACATTTCCATAAAATTCGACTGCAGAAACATGTTGATATTTTCCAATATGCATGTTGTCTTATATGTGCAATAAGCAGTGTGCACTAATATTCTCTTAGATCAAAGCATTTCTTAACCATATAGCCTTTCCATCACTTTCAGCGACTGCGATTGTGTTAAGGGGCAGCATCTATAACTGGGTCTAAGTGAGCATCTAGGAACATAAACCTTGGGAATTTTTAATAACCAGAATCTTTCAGACATTGGCAGTTTTCCTGGAGGACCAGGTAGCCTCTGTGTTGTTGAGGTTGGCTAAGAGAATTCATTGGTTTCTAAAATGCAGGATAACCATGAAATGCATTCAGATACTGCTTCTTTCCCCAACACCTCAGCCTCAAAACAAAACAAAACAAAACAAAGAGCAGGCAAGAATAGAAAGAGTATTCTTAGCTGAGCCAGCATGATATGAATGCTGCATTACCAGCTGCTCACTGAGCCGCAGCTGAGCAGATCTGCAGTCTTCAAGCTGCCCCACATCCTCCCTTTAATACTGACTGAAGAAATTCTCTTCCCAAGCAGGAAGTCTAACTTCCTCAGGTTGAATGATTTTTCCAATCTCCACAGGAAGGGAACTATCAGGACACAAATGCACAAATGGTAGAAATGCCTTTAAACCCATCCTAATAATAATGAATTCTCTTTTATTTGTTTGTTTGATTTTTGAGACAGGGTTTCTCTGTGTAACTGCCCTGGCTAACCTGGAACTCACTTTGTAAATCAGGATGGTCTCGAACTCACAAAGTTCCACCTCTCTGCCTTCTGAGTACTGGAATTAAAGCGTTTGCCACCACTGTGTAGCATGAATATTTGTTTTTGTACAACTCATGATCCTGGATTCCTTCCCAGTGTAATACCAAAACAGGGGATTAAGCAGCATAGTGGATATTAGTTTGTAGTTGAAGGGTGAGTTGAGAGGAAAAAGGCAATCGGACCAAAGGCCTTGACAAGATATCATTCTCAAGGTCAGAGGCTGCCCTGCACGTCTGTAGAATAGAAAGAAGTCAAGAAGATTTCTGAAGTCTCATTGATCTCTTTACAAGTAAAATCTTCAGGGGAGTGTGTTAAACAGATTCCCATACCTCTGTGTATTTCCACCAATTGTGAGAATTCTACAGTCTTCAGGTAAAACGACACCAACAACAGGGGCTATGGATAAGATACTCTATAATAATGTTTAGTGAGTCTCAGTGTACTCACAGGGACGTCTAGGAACCAGACAAGAGGCTCAAAAATTCATTTCACATTTTTAGAGTGAGTCCGAGGACAGCTGCAGGCCCATGAGTTGTTATTTGGTAGCCATGGTGGACCTGTGTCCATGCATGTAGCGAGCTCCATCCATTAACCTGTTATTGACTAACAAGAGCAACAGATGGAATTGATATGCTTTTAGCTGGGAATCTAAACATAGAATTATGGGTTAGTAAGAATGACTTTAAAAAAAATTGACAACTATGGAAGCCAGATTTAAAATTCATGTTACTTTTCTTCTTTCAGAATGACTGATTTTAATTTAAACCTACTGTGAAAACTGCAGAAAAATCAAGAATGGCAGGATTTGACTGAAATTATTGAGGGAAAAATAAAAGTTACACATGATTAAGAGTAGTATTTTCCCCCTTCTTTTCATCACTGGAGATGTTATAGCATTATTTGTGACATCAGGATATATATTGGGGTATGGAGAGGAGAAGACACAATGTGGCCATTTGTAAAATCTCCCCACTCTCCATCCTCTGAAACAAGCGATAGATTCCTCTTTTTTTCTCATGAACTACCCAGGTATCAGGACTTAGGACCCGGGATACTGAAGTGCTTTGCAGGAGAACGTGCAGTCCATAGGCTTTTTATTATCTTCTTCTCCATCACAGAGACTAACATGATCTCAGTGTTGAATTTGCTTTCCTTATTTTGGATTTAGATTGTAATGAAGCAAATGGTTTTAATCTTAAACCTCATCTAGAATATTGGCCATGGGTACAGCATCTTAGAGGGGATTAGAGATGGGAGAATCTGCTTGTGTGCTTGTGTTTGGGTAGAGACAGGATGAGCTTGTGTTTCTTCAGTGTGTATTCTACCCTTTTTTATGTTTACCTTTATTTCCTTGTTCAATTCTTAAACTGTTCTTAAAATTATAGAACAGCTCCTAAATCATGTGTAACTTTGATGTACAATACTGTTTCATTAATTAAAAATCAGGTCATGTCTGATGCTGATACAGTTCTGTGATAGCGGTCCTTCCTGCTACTTTATCATTCTTTTTCTTTCCTAAGAAAGATATTGGGGACTTCTATGTTGATCAGAGTGGCATATAACTCCTGGGATCGACCATTTCCCTCTCTGAACCGGAACCTCCAGTGTAACTGGGACTGTATGTACTGCCATAACCTATTCGAAAAATGCTGCTTCAAATCGTCCCACTTCAGTTCACCTTTAACTTTTTGTAATCAGATTCATATCAGAGTGTTAATGAATGTACTGATTGATTTTTGTCAATTTGACACAAATTATGCATTTCTTGGAAGAGGGAATCTTAACTGAGAAAATGCTTCCTTAAGCCTGGCTTGTAGTCAAGTTCGCGAGCCATTTTCTTGATTAATGGTTGATGAGGGAGAGTCTAATGATCTTATAACCCTTGTGGGCCTTGTCAGACCTAGGCAGGGGGTCCTGAGTTGTATAAGAAAGCAAACTGAACAAGTCATGAGGAGCAAGTTAGTGAGCAGCATTCCTCCACGGCCTCGGTTTCAGGTCCTGACTCCAGTTTCCTCTCCTGAGTTCCTGCTTTGAATTCCTCAGCTAATGCAACTGTATCTGGAGATCAGTTCTTTTATTCCCCCAGTTGCTTTTTGTCAAGGTCATTTATCACAGCAATAGAAACCCTAAAAGATCTAGTAATTCAAGATATTATGTTACTTTTTCAAAAAGGAAACTGGTATTTTGCTGTACAATAAAAATCATATACTAAAGTTTCTAAGCTTAATATTGTCACTTATGAAATGAGAAAATTTTTTTGTGGGGAGTGCTGGTGGTTGATAGTGGTCAGCCCTTCAGATAGCCTTCGTTTAGGTAGATCATAAACACTGAAAACCTACCTAAATAGAACTTCTTAGCACATTTTATTTTAAATGATTAATGCACTTTTTTTTCCATCCCAGAGCATCCTATCACTTCAGCACAATGGACCATTTCAAGCCACCCTTTCTCACTGGGTTTCACTTTGAGGGAACAGAGTCAGTCAGTGGTCAGTGGTGTCCCTGTAGAAAGGGACCTTTGCACTGGTTTATTTTTATTTTTTTAATGATGTACTCCTGAAGCTGACCACTAGATGTCTCTATGATTACACGCTGGGCCAAGTCAGACACATGGTCTAGCACAGCAATGAAACTCAGCACAAGGCCCAAGTTCCAAATACCTATTATCATCACTCCAGTAAACTAAGGTGGTGTCTCTAGATACACTGTTTGATTGTGTCTATGGGATAGTGTCACTTAATATAAACAGTTAAGTCCATCTGTCCTCAAGAACCTGTGAGTGTGAAAATTTAGTTTCAGCTGGCCATTGGCAAGTGAATATGTATGTGTGTGTATAATATTCAGAATACCACAGTAATATACAGGCATAAAGATTATGAGGTGATGTTTAGCTTTCAGAAAGAAGCGCGATAACCAAGGGTGGAACTGTTCCAAGCTCTCTGGCTACAGCTCTCTTTCCTATTATACCTTGGTTTGTGGAGCTGTAATCCTTCAGACTCCCTTCCCTCATTTTCATTATTCTTTCAGCCATTTATTCTATTATTTCTTTTAAATTAACTTTATCTCAGGAAATAACAAGATTTTATATTGGAACTTGTTTGTTTGTTTTTAAGCCTAGTGTTTAAAAAGGAGCATATAGCACAAGTTGTCAGTAAATGCTTTTGCTGGATTTTACTTCATGAGGAGGACGCTCTGTACAGAGAAATATGAAATTAGTGGTTAATATAAATTATTATTAACATATAGCTACATTAATATGGTTACATGTTTAGAATGGTATATAAACGACCATCTTTAGATTTTGGAAATAATCATGTTTTCTTTTCCAATTATTAAACAATTCTAAAGTGTCTAACAAAACATGTTCAGATTAGCTGAGGAAAACAGAAGAATATGTTTTTAAACTGTGACAGACAGCATCAACCAGTCTCCCAGTCTCTGTGCTTGCCTTATATGAATTCCACATACTGTTGTAGCCATGTAAAAACAAGTTGAGAGGAAATACTAAACAAATGCTCCGAAAGATTTACACTCACAAGGAAATTTCAATTCGTAGACAATTAGGGGCATGCTCAAGTTATTTGGAAACACTTAGAGATGATGTCCTGTTTCTATTATTATAATGTTCTTTCTAGTAATTTATGAAGACATCTTTTTTTCTTGCAAAGAGTATCATGCCAAAATTGAACCCCATTTCCATCCATCTCAAATGGTTGCAGACTCAAGTAGGACAAGAGGATAAAACACCAGCTTTGTTGTGTTTTAGCCAGCACTCCCAGGGCCTTTGGTCAGTAGATCAGTGGATCAAGCTGGTCTCCTTTGAATTCCTGAGGTATAAGTAATTTCCTGAGGGCAAAAAAAAAAATAGTTGTTAGTAATTGGCACACAGCTGTCTGAGTTACTTTTCATCCGTGGGAAAGTGATCCAAATGTCTACAAAAATTTACTAACTACTTTTATTTCTGAGTATCAAAGAAGAAACAGAGAAACGTGGCATTTTCAATTCCAAATGGTTTAAAAGTGGCTAATAATAACTAACAATTACTGATCTTACTAGGAGTTGTAAATTATAAGGCATTGTATCTTTAAAACAATAGCTTGCATTTATTAACTGCCTTTTCTATACCAGCTGCTATTCTTTGACCTTTGCAATAAATAAATCATGTACTCTTCAAAGCAAACCTTATTACTGTTGCTGGGATCCAAGACACATAAAGGTTAAAAAATTTGTTAGCACCTACAAAATCAGACTTGAACCCAGACAGTTTAGCTCTGCGCTCCCTGAATTGTTAGCTTCCCAGGAAAGTTCTGAATGGTTCTGGGGTTGCTTTAATTGGCGTGACTGATTCCCTCTCATCTCTTATTCCCTAAACATCCTCATTGGCCAGTGTAGCCAGATTAACACTAACATCACCTCAAGCCTCCATTCTCTTTCCTAGGAAACTCTCGGCGGCCTTTTGATTTCTTAGGTCCATTGCATTTTGAGCACTAGGTAGATCAGGAGAAGTTTTTCTTATTGTATTTTATTATCATTTATGTTTAACGATTACACATATTACAAGACTTCATAAGGACACTTTCAGATCTCATGCCTCCTTCTCCTCCTGTGTCTCTGGCCTCTTTTCTATTAGTTTCATTCATTGCCTAAAAAACTTCTTCCTATTTTTCGGTGATATAAACAAACATAATTTTATGTCTCTCTATAAAATTTAGAAGCTACAAACAGGAGAAAATACATGAGGCACATATTTTCAAGTCTGTGTTATTCACTTAATATTATGATTTCCAGTTGCATCCACTTTTACTTACAATGATGTAATTATATGTATCTTGTGTGTGTATGCATATGTGTATCTATTTTCTCTCCATACCCCTGTTGAGAGTCTTCTTAAAACGTACTGCTTACTCACTACTATACTTATACTCTTCTTTTTCTCAATAACCATGGTGGTGCCTGTGCTTGGGTAACAAGATCAACCACATAAATCACTGTTCCTACACAACAGAAGCTCATTGCTCATCCAGGTTTCCAGACTTGACTTCAAGCTGTAACAATGCCAGGAATTTCCATTAAATTTCATCAGGCAGTTTACCATTTGCATATTTTTTTTCCTTTTGGACCTTGGTGGTCAAAATTACCCAATTCCATGAAAGATGTTCATGTCTAAATAAAGTAGTGGGAATGCCAAATATCAATGGTTTTCCTTTAAGGAGGCATGTTTGTGTGTGATTGTTCACTTCCTTCCATGAGGTACTCTTTTGCATACATTCTAACCTTATGGTATGTACCTTGTGGATAAATTAAGTCCTTAGGCTTCAGCAACTATGTGATAATTTATGTGCTCATTATTAGAAACATTTTTATACAATAGACAACTCAATAGTTATGAAAGGAGAAAAGGAATAGGGGGTGGGGGAAAAGGAAAAAAGAACACCATTTCACTGCCTCTGGTATGCCTTTTATCTTGGTGAAGGAATGTTATTCTCCACCAACGTGATAAAACAATTGAAAATTTGCAAAATGGCATTCAAACCTTTTTATGAGTTTTCATATAACTAGGATAATCTCTGTTCTAAGAGCAGCAGCAGCAACAGAAGCAACAGCAGCACCTACACCACCACTCTGCCCATAATCCTCATAACCATCCTCACTACCATCATCATTACCACCAATACCAATATTACCACTATCACTACCACCACAGCAAACACCAAAAACAAAGATTTCTGATCTTCAGGAGACAGTTGTTTGTTATAAAGAAAAGTGCTGCAAGTGTACTAGTAAACATCTGGAATTTACCATCAAAAAGGGAGATCTCATTTTTAATTTTCTTTGCCTATGAGTCTGTTATTGTCCATATTTACTCAAAAATAGTAAACCATACACTTACCTATATGGTTATGGAAGAGTTAGAATTAACCACATTCTTTTCTCACAAATTATTAGTTGATTCTTCGAGCTTACCTTAAAAATACAAGTTAGAAAAATACTTAAAACCAATGTTATTGTCTACCAACCTGAAATAGCAGACCTGAAATAGCTTCTACCAGACCTGAAATATCAGAAAAAGTCCTGGAAATCTTTTACAATACCTCTGTAACCAAGTCTGGGTTGTTCTTCTTTTCTTGCCCAAAACTTTTATTTGTTTCTGTATCCCATGTCATTTGGGTGCCTGCTCATCTCAAAGCAAGCCAGATATATTATTGTCCAGGGAATTCATACTAAACCCTCCTTTCACTCAGTTTTTAGGTGAAATATTTATTATTTGGATAAAATAACTCAACTTTCTAATCATGGGTAGATAATCTACTATGTGAATTCTTTAAAAAGCACATCACTGAGTTATTTTGTAACTCTTCATTTATTAACAATGTTATTGTTTATGAATGTTAGAGTCTAACTCCCATAGAAATAGGAACATCATCTCGTATTCATTATTGTGTTTCCATGTCCTAAAGGTATGTAAAGCATAAAACAAATTCTAAAAGTGAATAAAGAAAATTAATAAAACAACAATAAAAGTTACCCAGACACAAGATGTGATTCCCAATTTGAAATTATTATAAAAGACCAATGCATGTACACTGGAAAATCTCCAAATTCACGTACTATTAGTTCTTTCGCTTTCTGTGTCTGTTCTATTTCTACAGCTATAGGGCAATGTGAAATTCTTCTTGAAATAGTAAGCTGTCTAGTTTACATTAATAAAACAATTGCAGTAGAATTAAGGTTCTTGCTTTGTCTGATGGTTTTGTTGTTTGGCTGTCTGCTTGTTTTGTTATGGCTCAAACTGAAGACCTCACAAATGTTTGGGGACTGAGTTCTAGTTCTAACTCTATGATTCAAACCCAGACTTAAAGAAAACTCAGAGTTTCCTTTTCTGCCCTGAGTAACAATGATTATTGAAGATTAGGCTGTTAGTTTCATGTTTTGTGACCATGTGGAGAGGGGCCAGAAAAGACATCATCATGGCTAGACATTCCTACGTTTTCCAGTATATCCTCATCCTCATTCTGTGAATAACTCCCGACTACATGGTGTGGGACAAATAATTGACAGGATGGATCTTGACTAAGAGAACCTTTGGAAGTTATTATTTCAAGCCACCAAATCTCAATACAGTTTGCTTCTCAGCAAGAGATGATTGAAATATGGAAGTGCTATAAAAACACGGGTAAAAAGAAGTGAGGATAATAGGCACTGAGTCTGCTTGTTTCTAGAGAATGAAGCACATACATGGTTATGCACTGCTGACAGCTCGTCACTGTAGCCCTAAAATATAAGACAACTTTGAGGGTCTTTTGCCTAGTGATGCTTCAACTTAGGTCTAAATAGGCAGAAGATGTTCCAGGTGAGACAGTGTCAACTCTGAGAAATAAGTAGAGGTAGTAGTTCCAGATCCAGTTTGATCTAGAATCCTAACTCATGGCAACAGTCCATGAAGATCAGAAACTACTCAGAATGACAGAAGCTGAGGAGTAGGAAGAAGTGGCAAACATCTGGACAAAAGCCAATAGGATGTTAGGACTATATTCCACCTAGTGTTGTCTTCAGGCCAAAACCCCATGACTGTCATGTCAACAATGCTACTCAAGTATCAAAAAATGCCTTAGACAACATTTTAGGATAAACTATTGACCATTTTTTTTTTGAAAAATTATCTGAATGGAGACAGAAGATGAATGGATGTGAAGGGAGTAGATGGAAGGTGGGGGAAAGAGGCAAAAGGAGAAAAGGGGGAGGGGAACTTTGTTATATAAAATAAATAAAAATGTCAATTAAATACGAAAATAAAATAACTGTGAAAGAAATCTGACAGGAAGATATGCAACAGAAGGTGTTTATTTTGGCTTAAGTTCAGGAGGATATAGCTCTTCTTGGTGAGGAATGCATGGTAGCAGGAGAGGATGGGCATCTTCTATCATCAACATATCCACAGTTAGGAAGTAGTGAATGAATAGTAAGTGGGTCTGTGCTTTGCAATCTCTTTTATTGATTTTTATTGAGCTGTACATTTTTTCTCTGCTCCCCTCCCTACCCCCCTCCCTTAAACCCTCTCCCAAGGTCCCCATGCTCCTAATTTACTCAGAAGATCTTGTCTTTTTCTACTACCCATGTATATTAGATCCATATATGTCTCTCTTAGGGTCCTCATTGTTTAGATTCTCTGGGATTGTGATTCGTAGGCTTGTTTTCTTTGCTTTATGCTTAAAAACCACTTATGAGTGGGTAAATGTAATAATTGTCTTTCTGAGTCTGGGTTACCTCACTCAAAATGATGATTTCTAGTTTCATTCATTTGCCTAAAAAAATACAAGTTGTCATTATTTTTTGTCTGCTTTGTAGTATTCCATTGTGGAAATGTACCACGTTATCTTTATCCATGCTTCATTGGAGGGGCATTTAGATTCTTTCCAGGTTTTGGCTATGACAAACAATGCTGCTATGAACATAGTTGAACGCATGTCTTTGTGGCACAATTGAACATCCTTTGGATACCTACCCAAAAGTGGTTATTACTGGGTCTTGATGAAAGTTGTTTCCTAATTTTCTGAGAAATTACCACACTGACATCCAAAGGGGCTGCACCAGCTTGCATTCCCACCAGCAATGTGCTATCCAATCTTCAGGCCTGACCTAACACCTTTCCTCATGATCTACTTGTGGCAGTGAGATGTCACTACTTCTGAAAGACCCCACAATCTTTCTAAACAATGCCGTTTGGTTGGGAACAGATATGAAAGCATGTGAACCTGTGAAGGATATTTCACATCAAACCACCAGAAATAGTATTTCAATTCAGAAGTTAAAAAAGTTTCATATTCTTAAGGTGTTAAAAAGCGGCGCAATAAGAAAACACTGTGTTCTCTATTCAGAAAAGACTTTTTCTTTACCCTCTCCCTATTTCTTGTATCTTACATCCTGTTCTTTCTAAAGGACCTTTTTGCATGAACACATCACCTCTCTTTATTTTTCAATCTCCATTCCTAAGACAGGAAGATTAGCCTTTTGTCATCATGCTACACTGTAAATTAAATAATTAGCAATTTGTTAAACACTTTAAAAATGCTAAGTATTGTTATTATTTCAAGGGTAATTTACTTCTTCTGATTCACTTGTAATTATTTCATCAAAGTATCATTCAGTAAGAATTGTTTGGTGCATCTAATGTCTATGGGCCTTTCTTGTGAGATTTTCATTACAAAATTGTTAGAAGGATTTTCCAACTGAACACCTTTGCATTCAAATGTTTACAACCATGTAAATATCAAACCATATCTTACTTAGCTTCAAACCCATTTGGAACAAGCAAAACTCAGAACAGGGATTCAAGTCTACATCTGTCTTTTCAAAAACATAAAATAAAAGGACCAAAGGCAGGCCAGAGTTCTAATGAGAAACCTGGTCAAATATTATCAATCTCCCTTGATCCTTCATATCTAGGTGAGAATTTTTCCTTTCTCAATTTTGGTCACCCAAGGCTACCTTTCTAGAAAGAACACAACTGCAGATCATATTGGAAGACTCATAGGATGCACTTTGCTCCTTTATGAAAGTAATCCAGATGATTCTGAGTGATGGTTTTGAAAGCACTCTCTACTTGGAGCAGAGTGGCTGAGTAGTGAGTGCTTCCACAACCTGATACACCCAATGACAGACAAGGTGGCTTGATCTTTTTTTTCTATACTTCATCCTTGAATTCTAAAAATAGTGTTTAATTTTGCTTATGGGGTAAATTGTGCAATTTCTCTCATCCAGACTTTAACTACTGGTTTAAACATGTCAATTTTATTTATTCTGTTAAATTTAGACATTCTCCGGGACTATCTGAACACATTGTAGAGAAACATGACCCCAGGTGTGATCTGTTTGAAAGGATATTTTAAAGTAGCTTGTCACCTTTCTTCAGGGCTATGGGCGATTGAAGACAAAACTCATTATATGAACACCTGTTTAATCCTTAACTATGTAAATGAAACACCTTGAAAAGCCAAATTGGTGTCCTCTTTCCATCTCCATTAGCTTTTGTTTTGTCTCTAAACTCCTTCTTTAGTGCATGGCTGTTTTTTCCAAACAAGGCAAAGATTGTGAGTCATTATGAGCCCTGTCATCATTCGCAAACACAGACTTTCAATACTAGTGATTTTTATTTTAATTGCATTTTAAAAGTCATTATTTTTTCTTCCCTATATTTTATCAAGTACTCTGGTTCGCTGGGCAAAAATCTCAACCAAGTTTACTTAGGTAATAATGGAAACTTCATTCTTCAAACAAATGCAAATTATGGTGATAATGAGCTCTTGCTACTATCATTATAAGGCACAAGGCAGCGACTTAATATAAAATATTCCCGCCATACTTCTAGATACATTCTTCCTTTCCTAGGGCTTTTTCTTGCTCAGTTGTGTCATCCTTTTCAGTGTTGGGTAAGTGTAAACTTCACCTGAAGCTTTACTTTGGAAGATCTTTGCTTCCAAACATCTATTTTCTCTTGATTTAACTGACCTTTCTGTCTTTATTTCTTCCACTCCCATCTGTCCAGCATCTTGTGTCCAGAGTAAGCTTTCTCAGATGTCATTTTTATAATTAAAGCCATCATATGACCGACCCCCGTGATCCACAAAGAACAACTTTTAAATTGTGCTTTATGGATACAGCCCAGCAACTTCCATTGACTTATCACTTTAATGCAAGGTTATGATTTTGTTTGAAGTAAAAAGTTAAGAGTACAAAAAGGTTTCAAAATACTGAATAATATTCAAGTTCTATGGCATGAAATACAAGTGCTCCTAGCACATGGTCTCTTTTCCCTACTGTGAGTTGCTGGTTGTCCCCAGTCTTGTTTTCTATACAATCCTGTGCTTTCCTGTGGATATTTAAACTGTCCCATTTCACACTTTTCTTGCTGCTCCTCCCCCAACCTTACAGAATAGAATAGTTTTAATTTGTTTCAGCTTTAAAAATCCATTGTAACTATTACGACTCGGTATCTCACCGAGTAGTTTTGCTCCCCTGAACTATAACTACAGAGGAATAAGTTTTCCGCACTACTCTACTCTCACTAGGGTTTAACACCACTGCACAATTCACTACTCTCTACATGAGAAAATCCAGTCACAGAAGACGGTCATTATTTTTATATTTGCACATCTTTCATTTAGTGTAATGTATAATATCAAAGAACTGCTATTGAAAATTCTGAGTATGCCTCCATTGACACTATAAGAGAGCAATCTATCTTATGGATATGTTATAGAGATCAATGTTCTTAATCATCTTTGCCAACAGGAATTCATTTCAACTACAACACCTACCAAATGGGTCAGCACTGGTGAAATAATTTATTATATTTAAAAACTTCTTTTATTTGTAAAAGTGGGAAATTTCTCCCTGAAAACTATTTTTAAATATTCATTATTGCCAGAGAATTATTTTTAAATTGAAAATTTTGTATATGATAATTGAGTTGTAATTAGAAGAAAAATTTTTTAAAATTCTTAAAAATGGGAAAATATGTTGTGTAAGCAGATGTTCAGGAATGGGTAGATCTACTGTTGACCAGTTAGTCAACAACACCATCAAAGATTACATTCTCTTCCCTTTTTAAACATTACATTTTCCGGATTCTCAGAATCAACCTAAAACATATGTCCTCAGGATTGTCACTACATGACAGGGCTTTTTTCCCACCAATCTCTGTAAACTGGGAATAATTATTAAAGATAGGTGGGTAGGTCATGATTACTATGCCAGGCTAGCAGGTGGCAGGACTCTTTAGAAGACATTGACCATGGTACTTTGGAATAAAGCCAGTGTCCAGTCAATGCAGAAGCATCAGTGTACAGGCACCGATAGCAAGTAACCAAGACCTCTTCCACCAACTCCGTATTGTCTTCTCTTATCCAACTCCAGGAAAGGAAATATTCTGCTTTGCCATAAAGGCGGTTTCTTTTCCATTGACCCTTCATCTTTAGCCACTGTCAGTATCATTATGTATTCTTCACCATCCTTGTGAGGGCACAGGATTTGTAAGACTTGTTTCACGAACAGTATGCAGCAGAAGATATGAGGGGCAAGTGGGTCAGTCATCAGCCTCACTATGCTCCTGTCCTACAGCTCCAGACTCCCTCCTGCTTAATTAAAACTGCAGGAGGACAGCATCACTGCATGTCAGTTCAGCTTCCGGGATCGACAATGATGCTGATTCCACATTCATAATTAATTCTCCCCAGTGTTAAGAATGGAGCTTCGGCTGATTAAGGATTCTTGGCGGATTATTGCAGATGTCTGATTTGCTAAAACAACAGCAGCCATGCGATGTCTTCTTGAGCTACATAAACTTGGGATGCAGAAGACGAGAAGAGGCATTTTACTTTTCCCTCCAGAAATCTCATTTGACATTTAGTAAGGGACATTTGTTCGAATGTCATTTTGATAAAACTGTTTGCAGGATTCACTCAGCATTTACTACTGAGCTATAACAATTGTTAAGAGCCATAATTACTCCAGGCAGGTTTAAGGGAAAAAATATTATCAGAAAACATGGGCAAAATACCCCCGAGCAAATAACCAGGTTTCTTCTGTCATTTTGTTGAATAGTGATACTATGCAAATATCTTGGCAGCAAAGCAGCCAATAGCTGAGAAGCCAGGTAAGAGTTATCCATGTCTGTCAAAGGGATGAGTAGATAGGGCTGCACAACTAGCTCTGTATATAGAAAACAAAACTGGGGAATGACTTGTGCATGCCATATCATAATAACCACTAATTTTGTAACAACCAATAATGGAACACATTTGGACTATGTTTACTATGAATCTCTATAATGTTATATAAACTTTGCATATGAGTACTTATCTCACAATTTCAATTACAACACTCAGGTAATATTACTATACTTACTTAGACATCAGGACACTGAGGAGTAGTTGTGTACAGAACATCACCCAATGCTATATTAGGGCTTGGCCTCCAAAATATTTATGTCATAACTTCACTCATAGCTATTACACCTCATTATCTTCTTATGCATACATACTCTATGTGTGAAAGTGCGTGGAACAGACTATTTCCTAATCTACGGAAATGTAACAATAGAATGAAATTTAATTATTTACCTATATTATTGTATATTTATAGGACATTCACTATTATGGATATATAACTATCTTGGTCTAAACTCAGCATGACTTCACTCTTAGGCAGGCATACCTAGGAACTTCTTAAGATGCTTTTGAACTTTGAACTGTAAAAAGATGCCCACTGTCTGCTATGCTTAAAATAAACAGAATCAAGAAATTGTATGGGAGCCTGCATTTGAAAAGGTGAATTTTGAATAAAACAAGAAACACTAACCAAACTAAGATACGTTTTTCACTCTGTTTAGAGGAAACCAAATATATTATGCTAAAGTTTCTTTTTTAAAAAAAAAAAATCTTCACTCATTCATTTACGCAAATGTGGTTTTGAAGTCAGTTTTCAGTGGAGGCTTTTATAGACTATTTTGTAGACTAGTATTTGGAGAAAAGCAAAAATAACAGTCTTCTTTTAAAAGCTCACATTATAGTTAAAAAAAAAGTCATGAAATCACACAACTTGCAATACAGTGGTGCTCAAAGATCTATTATTTCCTTGCAAGGCTTCTTTTGAACTGCCTCCGGGTCTTGTTGTGCGCCTCTTTGTGCGTTAGTGTCTGGGAGATGGCTGTGTTGCCCCCAACTCACTCTGGAGAAAAGCCATAGACATTTTAAAGAGGACTCCTGTGGAGTGGTTGGTAGGTTTCAAGAAAAGTTTCCTCATTATTATTTCAAGGTTCTATTATCCCAAAATGCCTCCTCAAAGGTATTAAAGTCTCCTCTTCAGACATTCTGAACTGCTCTGCACACAAAATGAGCTGCTGCTGGAAAGGAACAGCAGTTACTCTGTGGCAATGACTGCTGCCCTTCACATCATTCTGGGTTTGGGATTATTTTTGTTGAGTCAAGCAAGGGTGCAAGTGAGGGTACCTAAGGTTAGAGGGGGCCTCTTACATGAGTGTGAAAAAAACTTGGGAAGTAAACTTTTGTAGTTCTAGCATTTGGAATTACTGTGAGATTGAAGCCAGCCTGACCTATGGAGTGAGACCTCATCTTAAAAAAAGAATAATTAATATATATGGAGACAGAGAGGGAGGAAGAGAGGGAGAGGGGGAGGGTGAAGGGGAGATTCAAGAAAGGCAGTTAAGGGTAAGTAATGGTTTAGAGGCAATAGCAGGTTGCAGATGTGTGATAATTTGAATACATATGTGCCCCATAGATTTATGTATTTGAATGCTTAACCTAGTGAAAGTGGCCCTATTTCGAGGTATAGCCTTGTTGAAGGCGGTGTGACCTGATTGGAGAGTGTGTCACTTTGGGGGAAGGCTTTGAAGTCTCATATACGCTGGCTATACTCAGTGTGAATCTCAATTCACTTTATGCTGCCTGCCGATCAAGATGTAGAACTCTCAGCTAATTTTCCAGCTGTATGCCTGCCTGCATACAGCATTGCTTTCTACCATGATGATAATGGACAAAACCTCTGAAATTGTAAGCCAGCCCCAATTAAATGTTCTTCTTTATAATTGTTTCCATGGTCATGATATCTTTTTATTTTTTATTTATCTTTATTTTTATTATTAAAAATTTCCGCCTTTTCCCTCTGCCTCCTTTTCCCTCCCCCTCCCCCCACTTCCCACCCCCCCGCCCCCCCCCCTCCCTCTCCAGTCCAAAGAGCAGTCAGGGTTCCCTGCCCTGTGGGAAGTCCAAGGTCCTCGGCCCCTCCGTCCAGGTCTAGGAAGGTGAGCATCCAAACAGGCTAGGCTCCCACAAAGCCAGTACATGCAGTAGGATCAAAACCCAGTGCCATTGTCCTTGGCTTCTCAGCAGCCCTCATTGTCCGCCATGTTCAGAGAGTCCAGTTTTATCTTATGCTTTTTCAGTCCCAGTCCAGCTGGCCCTGGTGAGCTCCTGTTAGGTCAACCCCACTGTCTCAGTGGGTGGGTGCACCCCTCGCGGTCCTGACTTTCTTGCTTATGTTCTCCCTCCTTCTGCTCCTCATTTGGACCTTGGGAGCTCAGTCCAGTGCTCCAATGTGGGTCTCTGTTTTCACAGCAATAGAAATGCTAACTACGAGAAGATGAGAATGAAGATACTGGGATTGGGTATTCAGGAGACTTGGGCTTGTAGTCTGTCTTCAAACCTAGCCATGAGCCACTGGACCACCCTGTTATCCCTTCCCTGTTATTTAATGTATATGTGATAAGTAAGAAAAACTTTTGTAGATTCCTTGAAAGCCAAAGACAGTAATGCACTTGCATAGTAGTTAGATGTCAGTGTGATGGTCACACAATGCCCTTGCTTAATAGTTGAAAGTTGGCAACAAGAATACTTTGAAGATCTTGGAAATGTTTACATCTCAGGTTCTGTGGCTCATGACATTTCTGGGTTTTGTCATATGCGTATTCTAAGATATTCCTTAGTATTCCACAGTGAGAGTATTACCATGGTGTCTTATTTCTTAGCCCTATGTCTTATGTCCTTTCATTTCCAGCTAATTTTTCCAGTTGAAACAGTCTCTTGTATTTTTTAGTTTACATTTTCAAAAAAGTAAATATTCTGATCATGGTCTGGGGAGATGGTATACCTGTTTACAGTGTGCCCCCAAGTTCATTTCCCAGTGCATTTGTCAGATGGCTCAAAGTGTCTGTAACTATAGGGAAACCTATGCCCTATTCTGGCTTCTCCTGGCACTGCATTCACATGTAACTTAGGCACACACACACACACACACACAATTAATAAATAAAATGAATCTTAAAATCTCCCAATCAATGTAGGGCATGGGCTCCTTCTTGAGGCTTGGGCGTCAAGTTAAACTGGTCATTGGTTAGCCACTCTTGTAAGTGCTGAGCCACCACTACCCCAGCACTTCTAAATTATGTTTCTTCATTACAGTTTTTGCAGTTACCTTAAAGGTAGACTGATTCATATTATTCCTTTTGAACTAAGTGGAAAACAACACTGCCCATATTAAATACGCATTATGTTTTTGCTAAAGATTTAGGAAATGAAGGAATATAAACAATAAATTCTCTACTTTCACTTATAAAGATGCTTAGAATTTATGCAATGTTTTACTTGAAAACTATTGAAATAATTAATTTTACACTCTGTATTATGTCTTTTTATGACACATAATTTAAATTTTGAAGTGAACCTATAAGGTAGAATTTATTGTTTCCATTTAAAACATGAGAAACTGAGTATTAGAAAATAATTTAGTTAAAGTCACATAAGTATTAGGCCAAGGAAGCCTGTTCTGTTTTCTCCACATCCCTAAAGACAAATATGTTCTATCTCAGAGTTCAAGTTGCATTTAAATCAAAGTTCTAATCACTTATTAAGCATTGGTGGTCCTCTAGATATGTATTCTATCATGTATCACATTATCTATTTTTCTATGTCTACACTATAAAAGAGTGCAGTGTGTATCTTCAATTTAACATTCAAGAAAATGTACAGAACTCAGTAACCCCCATGTGTGTGCATGTATGCAAGTATATATCTCATATTCATGTTTTCAAATGCTGTTTCTTGGTATTACACCTGATAGAATGGCAAATTTCAGTTAAATTCCTCAAAAACTTAATGTCTATTTACTAAGACCACACAGACCAAATTTTAGATATATGCTTCAAAATCTAGAATTTCTTAGAAAAACTATTCTTTAAGAAAGTAGCTTTAGTTTATGTTCAACATTTTTAGGCATCAGGAAAATACAAGTCAAAACAACTCTGAGACACCGTCTTACACAATCAGAAAGGCAAAAACCAAAAACACCCATGATAGCATATGCTAGAGAGGATGTAGAGTAAGGGGAACACTCCTCCATTGCTAGTGGCAATGTAAACTTTTACAACCACTTTGGAAATCAGTGTTGTGGTTTCTCATAAAATTGGGAACCAACCCACTTCAGGACCCAGCAACACCACTCTTGGGCATATGCACAAAGGATGTTCAATTATACTACGAGGATATTTGTTTAACTATATTCATAGCAGCATTATTTGTAATAGCCAGAATCTGGAAACAACCTAGATGCCCCTCAACAAAAACAAACAAAAAAAAAAAGGATAAAGAAAGTGTAGGAAATTTACACATTAGAGACCTACTCAGTGGTAAAAAAACAATGATATCTTGAAATTTGCATGCACATGGATGGAATACTAAAATACATCCTTAGTGAGGTAACCCAGACCCAGAATGATGAACATGCAATGTACTCACTCATAAGTGGATACTAGCTGTAAAGCAAAGGATATTGAGTGTGTAGTTCATGATCCCAGAGAAGCTAAGTAACAAGGTGAACCCTAAGAAAAATATACATAGATCCATATGGAAAGGGGAAACAGACAAGATCACCTTGCAAAATTTGGAGTATGAGCGTTAGGAGAGAAGGGATGGCAGAGGGGAAAAGGAGGGGAGAAGGGAGGAGAGAGGATAACTTGAGGAAACTGTATAGTTGAGATGGAGGAGGGACAGAGATGAAGAGAAAGGAAAGAGATATTTTGCTTGAGGGAGCCGTTATGGTGCTAGCAAGAAACCTGAAATCAGAAAAATTCTCAGGAATCCACAAGGATACCCCAGTTAGGACCACAAACAATAGTGGAGAGGGTGCAGGAACTGGCCTTGCCCTGTAGTCAGATTGATGAATATCTTAAATATTACCATAGAGTCTCCATCCAGCAACTGAGGGAAACAGAGGCAGAGACCTATATCAGAGCACTGGACTGAGCTCTCACAGTTCAGTTGACAATTGGGAGGAATAAAAATATGAGCAAAGAGGTCAAGACGATGATGGGTACACCCACTGAAACAGTTTACTTGAGCTAATGGAGCTCAGCAACTCCATCCAGACAGGAAGAAAGAAGCTTTACATTTATAGGTGATGGATATATGCATTTGTATATTCATGTGTATGGCAAGGGGGTGTGTGTGTGTGTGTGTGTGTGTGTGTGTGTGTGTGTGCAGGCCATAGGTCACCAAGTTCACTAAGTGATTATTGCTGTTTACCTCTCTCTCTCTCTCTCTCTCTCTCTCTCTCTCTCTCTCTCTCTCTCTCTCTCTCTCTTTCCCAGCACTAGAATTGGAGATACATGCATGCAGGCTTTTCTATGTGGGCACCTAGGACCTGATCTCATGTCCCCATGCTTGTATCGAAAGCATTGTAGCAACTGAGTCAGTTCCTGAGCTCAACATTAGATTTTTTTTACGATTAAGTTGTGAGGTAAAAGCAGATAAGACTAAGTAGAAATGAACATTTGAAATAGGCAGGTAATGTTCTGATAGAGTGTGGAACTGGGTATAAGAAGTATATACAGTACTTGTTAGAAATGGATATACGAGATACAATGAGTAAAGTCAGAAAAGGAAAGATAGGCATTATGGAATATCAACACATAATATTAACACATACAGTATTCAGAAAGTGGGCATTTGGGGCCCGTATTTTATGCATATAGAGCATTTATATTGAAGACTGACTTGCCTAATATTATTTGTTAGTACAATTAGATAATTTGGGACTAAGGGAAACTGAACGTTGGTAAAACCCAGACAACATTTTCCATTTGATAGAAGCTGAAACCTTTCAGAGTTGGTTTATTAATTTCAAATTCTTGTCCTAAGAGACTGTGCTCATTTGCTGATTTGTAGATTTGCGTGATTGCCAGTCACAATTGAGGAAATAAGCTAAGAGCTAAGCCCCACTCTCACATAGTCGGTTTTAGTAAGAAAATTGCTCCTTCGGGATCCTTACATCATCACAAGTGTAGAACATATGTCACATACATTTAGGCACTTATCAGCTTTAATGTCTAGGCTTGTACAAGAGAAAGTCTTTTCTCTTTAGCAAAGGAGTGACGTTTTCTCAGGATGCACCACTGAACTATTCACTCTGAAGTTCTTAAGGCCAACACTTATATTTCTCTTTGCAAGCAGGACTGGAACTTTTCCTAGAAACCTGGAGCATAACTCAGTGTTTCTGCCTTATATAGTATAATATGGGCATTGGGAATTGTGACAGTATTCCCTGTGATCATCAGAGTTGTAAAACACTCAGTAGTATTGATAGTATTCCATCCACAGTCTCCCCAGGAACTGTGCTATTTTACTTGCACGTGGACTGGTATATTAATGAGTTGACTTTTACATTTACTCAGCTATGAGATCTATTTCTATTTTAATTAGGTATTAGTATTCTCTAAGGAAATGAAAAATGCCTTCCATCTGGAGTTACGAGTCCTTTGTTTTTTCTGGGAAAAGCTGTGTGCTCCTGGGAGCTGCTTAAGCTTGGCTCATTACTCAAATGCTGTGCTGCAGGAGATAGAAAACATCAGGGCTAAAACACCTTAAATATCACAAGTGATGTGTGAGTTGTTTTTAAAGACAAATAATGTTAAATATCACTACAGTGTTGTAATGTAGTTAGGTAGACAAGAATAGGAATTAATACTCACATTTTTTTTCAAAAGAAGAACAAATGAGACATATAATTTTTAGATAGTCACTGTTATTTTTTTAAATCAGGTACTGAGGCTTCAAGCCAGGGGCATGTCTTGCCACTATCACAACAAATTTGAAGATAAGGGTAGTCTTTGCACAGTTGGCACCTCATGCAAGTAGCAAAATTAATCTTGTTTTGTTTGATTTTGATGTGCTTAATTTGTGTTATATCAAAACGAATAGCAGTTTAATGACTAGCAAAATCTAAGATTTAAAATCATAAAGTTTAGGGTTTTAGATAATACTCGATTGACCCATATTTCTTTCGACAATTAATTCTACTTGCCTCAAAGTGATGTGCCAGACTTTATTGACTCCCCATGGGAAGCTTTACTCTCTCTGTGGAGTGGATAGGGAATGGGGTGGGTAGAAGTTGAGGGCAGCAGGAGGAAGGGAGAAAGAGGAGACTTTGATTGGTATGTTAAATGAGAAAATATTGCTTAATAATAATAAATATTTCTACAAATGGTCAGGATGAGTAAGATGTGTTAAATGCCTTAGTTTACTAGACTCTACTGTCAGGGAGGAACTGAAGGAAGCAGCATCCTACTAGGTAAAAAATATGGTCAGGGTTAGTAGGGCAGGCAGAATTATTTGCCCTATTCCTCTTGTTTATTTTATTTCTTTTCCAAGACATCATAGAACCAATTAAATAATATATGAACAAAAGATAATTCAAGCAATGGATTTCTTAAGGATCTTCAAAGGGTATAAACTCTCATGATCAAAGAAGAAACACAAACTAACAAAATTACTTAAGGTTCTTCGAGGGGTGTGGCCTATTGCCTATTGTATATTGCCCATGATCTATAGGATATTTTTATGTCCATGCATATACTCAGTGGGTTATATTTTAATTTGCAAAAAGAAACGGATATGAAGTTGGTAGCGTGTGTCTAGGAGAAGTTGGAGGTAAGGACCGAAATATATATGCTCAAAATACATGGCATACATGTATAATATTCTTTACTAAAAATTAAATTAAACTCAAGTAATAAGACGGGGAATATAATGTGTCCTCCTGTTTGATCCTCATTCTAGAACACAAGACTTAGATGAGTAGAATTAGAGACCCACGATCATGCAAGGAATGTTGATTGGAGAAGAAAGAGACCTGGTTGGAGCAGGAAGTTCTCTGGCAATAGTTACTGTATTACAGGTGGGACAATTAAGATAAATACCTGTCATCATTCTTGTCTCTCAAGCACTAAGGGACTTTGAGGAAATTTTCTTTAGCCCTTCTTTCTCTTCTGACCTTAAAAGTTTAACATAATGTCATATACGTGTTTAATGAAGCATACATTATGTTTTTAAAATACTCATAAAATCACAGAATAATAGAACTACAAGGGGATTTAGAAATCATTGTGAAGGCTTTCTTGATATAGAACTATTATAAAATCTCATAAAAATCCAACATCTGAAACAAATGAAAGTGTCGTTGATCTCCTGAGCCAGAAGGGAGACTCAAAGCTTTTACTCATCTACTTCAGGGATGCCCTGTACCCCCAGAATATACTTAGACACCATGGTTTTAATCCAAACAGCTGAGTTCACACTTAAGAGGCTCAGACAATAAATAGTTTGAATCATTTTCCCAAGCTTCACAGTGAATTAGTGGTTAAACTTCAATAAGAATGTAAATCCTCCTTCTTCTAAACCAGAACACTTTACAATTCAACATATTCTTTGCACAATCATTCCAGGACTAGTCTTTGGAAATCAGTTTGCTATAGAAAGACAAACCATTGCTCATTTAGTTATTCATGGAACTAATCATCTTTGCTTTAGCTGATATAATCTACCTATAACTGTCAGGCACTCACATAATGTATTTGCCTGCATAGGGTTTAGAAAAGGGATGGCAGGAGAAAAGAATCAGCATGCAGAAGTTGGCTTTTGATTTAAGTTCTTTAAATGCTTCAATTCTTCAGTTCTTTCTGCAGTAAGTCTCGCTGATTATTTGTGGGCAACCTGTTTTCCTGTGAACACCCTCTGCATTGAAATCAAGGATTGCAAACCCTCCCCAGCTGATGCACTGTACATGGGAAGAAGAAAGTGTCAAAATTGACTAATTTTTCAAGTTTTAATTGGTATAATTACTTCATGCTTGTAAGCACTTTAGAGAGGATAGGTGCTGTATTAGTGCTGCTTTGTTATTATTTAGGTCCCTCAGTGGCGTTTCCTAGTTTCTTCAATTGCCTTTCTTGAAGTGACCTAATAACCAGGTTGCCAGTGAAGATTCCCCCTGCCATCTTTCTCCCTCTCTCTCTTATTTTCTTTCTATTTTTCTTTTTTAGATTACCATTATTTAATCAGAAGATAATCTGGGTGATTAATAACATATAGTGCATTTTTTCTTTGGTCGATTCTATGTTCCCAGAATCTTTCCAGAATTGAGGAAGAATTAAAGTTGTACTCTATCCTTTTTAAAATGTTGAGACTTAACTGTCACAGAGGCCATCACCTGCCAGTATAATGTTCTGCTTTGTACCTCTTTAAAGACCAGGGCTTCTGCATGAACTTGCAGAGAGGAATGTAATCACATAGAAGACTAGAAAAAAAAAAAGGAAATAGTCTACTCCTCCCTTTCAGCTCTGTTCTTCACATGGGAAGTCAGGAGAAGGAGGCTTAGGGGGATATCTGCACTGGGTTACAGATTTGCAATGATGCAATCCTAAGGAGCTGTATTTTCTCTTGTGATGGTGCATGGTTTTTTTTTTTTCTTATATAAAATGGAGCTTTATCCCTCTCTTGTTATATGTCTGCTTTCATATAAAAAGTTTGATTTTCATGAAGATATTCTTAGATCATGTTCCTAGTGAACAGTATCTTGTCTGAGAGTTTCCAGATTCTTAGTATTTTATTCAAAGCCTTGAAATGAAGGCTCAGATTAGTAAAGGAAAGAATTATCTAGATAAAAAAATCTATTGAACACTATCAATGAGCTAACTCTGAGGGAGAATGAGAGGGAGGGAGATGAAGGAAACGGAATAAGGAGTGGAAGGGGAGGGAGAGGGTGCAAAAGAAAGATCTCAAGGAGCCCTTATTATTGCTTGGAGTTTCTCTTTGTGGAGTTCTAGAAAAGTCGGAGTTTAATTGATAAGGGGCATAGTAGAGGTTGTTCTCTGTCTTGTTTGACAAGTTTGGATTATACAGCCCCTATCTCCTTGCACAGCTCCTTCCTCATATTTTTTCTGATTGTCAACATTTGCTTCTCCATCCAGGCATACACAGAAAATAATAAACGGGATATTCTAAAATAAAAGTTTACCCAAAGGAAGCAGTGTATTTTACTACAAATGCAACCCAAACCAGTTCAGATCAGATCAGACCATTACACTTCCCTACATTTCAGCAGATGTCCTAAGACATTTTGAATAGAAATGGATTTTATCAATCCTTTACTAAAAGGAGCAACTTACTTCCACTGTTTAAAGCAGGTATGTGTGCAGCATGATGTAGTTAGGATCCCAAGTTGACAACAGGTTGCTAGATTCATTTGAAGGGAAGGAGTGTGTTTGCATGGTATGTGCAGATTAGGTAGGTTGACAAAAATATACTAGAAAAAGATATACATATAGCCCAACTAAACAGGGTGCCATATTGCTTAGCTATTCTTTATGCATACTTGCCCCATTCTTTCCCTTCTTTTATTAAACATTGATTCTTTTCTCATACAATATAATCTGGAACCATTTTCTTCTCCCTTACTCCTCAAAGTTCCTCCTCACCTCCTCTCCCATCTGAATCTATCCCATTTATGTCTCTTATTAGAAAAGAATAGGGTCCTACTAGATAGCAATAAAATATAACAAAATAAGATATAATAAAATAAAATGAAAGCCATCATATTGAAGCTAAACAAGGCAAAACAACATGAATTTAAAGAGCCCCAAGAGAAGGCACAAGAATCAGAGAATCACTCATTTACTTGTTAGGAGTCCCATAAAGGAATTAAACTGAAAGCTATAGTATATATGCAGAGGACCTGGTGCAGACCTGCATGTTTCCTGTGATTGCTGTTTCAGTCTCTGTGAGTTCATATGAGCTTTGCTCAGCTGTTTTTAGAGAGCCTGTTCTGGTATCTTTTGGGACCTCTGTTTTCACAGCTTCCTCTGCCTTTTCTTCTGTGGGGAATGATATACTCTGTATAAAAGATTTGTTGCTGTTTTTTTTTTTTTCTTTCTGGGACTTTAAGGATCATTTGTAGAGTGTAAGGTTTTGAAGCAAACTCTGTCAAATACAGCTCTATTATAAGCTCATGCTCTACATGTCTCACATCTTAAAAGCCCACCCATGGGCATGTGTTTTAACATGACCACACACTATGCACTGGCGACCTACACACACTCTGCAGTGCCTCTGTGCCTGTGTCAGCACTGGCCAGTTTTCTGGAGAAAGCTAATTCTCCTATGCTAATTTTACAGACTCCCCCCCCCCTTTTTGCCTAGTCTCACTATGTGCCTGTCTATTTACTTAGTTACAGTTCTATTGCTGGGAAGAGTCACTATGATCAAGGCAACAGATAATAGAAAGGATTTAATTGAAGGCTTGCCAGGCTCTGGAACATTAGGAGAGAGCTCATATCTGATCTGCACTTTGATGAGAGAGAGAGAGAGAGAGAGAGAGAGAGAGAGAGAGAGAGAGAGAGAGAGAGAGGAGAGGCTTAAACTTGTGAAACTGTAAATGTCCACTTCCAGAAACACATCTCCTCCAACAAGGCAACATATCCTAATTTTTTCTAAGCAGTTCTACCTACTAGGAAACAATCAAACATTTGAGCCTATGAAGGCCATTCTCATTCAACCACACCACCTCACTGGTTTCAATGAATTGAAGAAAAATAGAATCAAAATTTAAAATAGATTCTGAGACAGTGGTCTTTTTTTGTTTGTTTGTTTATTAATGAAACCTTGTTGAAGGCATCTGCTCTTTTTTTATGTCTGTCTTTTCTCGTGGAAGCAGTTGGAATTATGAGTCGAGGCTCTGTACCATCAGACAAGCCTCATTTCTTATAACATATTCCATTTCTTCCCCCCTTGAACTTCATAAAACTGGTCCAAAATGTTAACTGACTTAAAGATAAAAAAATTAAAATCAGGATAGAAACAAGAGAGGAACTTGCAGGATGAAATTAGCAAAGGAATGATGCTGGGTGAGAAGAAGGAAGATGCAGCTGGAGGTCTGAGTGGCCTCACCATCCATCAGTTATCTGAGCACCTTCCAATTTCACACTTCTCTTTGTGTTTCTATTTCACTTTGTGCCACCATAGAGGTGTAAGTGTTCTTCTCTTATGCTTGTTTTTTAAAACCGAATACTGAATACTCAGACTCTTTCCAGTCAATTTCCTGGTTCTGGGTGCTCACACAGCTTCTTGTTGTTTTATGACACAGCCAAATGCATCATATTCTCCTTTTAAATATTACAATACTGTGAAAAGGGCATTTAACAGACAAAGGAGAGTGAGGTCAGGTGAGATGCTTTTATTCAACTTATGACTTTATTTTATAATGGCAGATAATATTCATAAAACTGTGTACTAATACATAGGATTTCATTTAAGAGGTTCATAAAAATGCAGTTTTCAAATAGAATCTTTTTTTCATATGGATATAACACGTGCCTTTTATTTCCAAGTTTATTTGCTTATTTTAAGTTGATCTCCATTAGCAGTATCTCCCACTTATTTTTAATTAAGTAAATTTTTCCCACAGTTAGAATAGAATAGATGCAGGTAGATAATGTATTCTAATTCCTCTCAGTCATACCTTCCATTGTCTTCCTTCTGTCTGCATTATACTTCCTTATCCATACAAACTCCATTGCTACATTAATTTCATCTTGCATTTTTCCATGGAGTTAACCAAACTGTTTAGGGAAGCCATGTAGGTTTCTTTGCCAATGGGTACACAATTGAAGGCAAAGACTTCCCTTCTCAGAATCTTTCAGTAGCATTAGTTCATTGGGAAGGTTAGGGCCAGAGATTGACAGTTGACAGGCCCAGTCTTGTATAGGCTCAATGAGCAGCCATAGTTGCTCTGGGATGAAAATTTCAATAGCTATGCCATGCCATAAAGACATTTCTCAGCCTTTTCTTCTATCGTCCAGCTTTTACACATTTTTTCTTCCTCATCTGTGATGTTTTCTGAGCCTTAAGAGGGGTGGTATAAATATCTGAATTAGGTATGAGCCACCATATTTTTTCTTAGTACCATGGACAACCACGACTTTCTGAATCACCACCTTTAAATGAAAATACCACTTTCTATGATTATAATTTTTAGTAGTTCAGGGAACCCTCCATCTGTTTTATTAAATAAAGTGCCCATCTAGTCTTCATAATTAAAAATGTATTTACAGGACTTACATGTTTTGGGAACTCCTTCAGCCAATAGTTTTTAAGATACCAATCCACTTTGGGCTTGGTTTCATGTACTATAAATGCAGACAAAAAGTATGTGTGGCCCCCTTTTCTGCTGGATTTGATTTGAGTTCCCAATGCATGCAGAGGACTGTGGATTGCTACCCTTACTGTAAGTTCTATCCCCAAATAAATATGCCTTTGTTACTCCATTCTGGGTTATTGTGAAACTCTTTGATACTACTACAATTACACAGACAACTCACCTTTCTGAAGATCCTTGATTGTTTGGTACAGCCAATAGATAATTTGTAAAGCTTCTCCTTTAAGGACATGATATGTACTAGCAGATTGAGATGGCTTTCAGGGAGGTTTTATGTTACAATATTGTCAATAGCTATTGACTTAGTTTATTTTTAAAAATAAATGTTCAGTTAATTGGTTATTGTCTGGGTCTTTTACTTTTCTAAGGTCGAAACTGATGAGTTAGGGATCTGGAGAGTTGGATCAGTAGTTAAGAGGATTGTTCACTCTTGTAGATGTTCAAGGCTTAATTTTCTACAGACAAGTGGTGAGTAACAAGCATCTGTAATTTCAATCCCATTAGTTCTGATATTCTCTTCTGTCATACTCAGGCACTGTATTCACATGGTGTATAGATATACATGCTGGCAAAATATTCATAGGTGTAAAATAAAATAAAATATGCTAAAAAGAAAATTATAGTTTCATAATTATATGAAAGTTTTTAAAACATATATCATCTACTTGTATTATATAGGAAAAAAACTTGATCACTACTAAAAGCATTATTTCTTAAAATTGGAAACAAATAATATAATCTATCTATGTATAGATGGAAGTTTATGTTCCATCTGGTACCATAACCATTCAGTACCAAATAAACACACAGAAATATATTAATTATAGACAGTTTGGCCTTTTATTCATGCTTATTACTAACTATCTCTTACAACTTAAATTAACCATAATTCTTATCTATGTTTAGCCACATGGCTTGGTATCTTTTCTCAGTAAATAATTCTTATCATGCTTCCTTTACATCTGACTTGTGACTACATCTCTGTTTTTCCTCTTCCCAGAATTTTCCTTGTCTGCACCCCACTGATGTAGGATTCCCCTCTGTGTGCTATAAATATGTTTTATTGCCATTGGATAATAAAGAATATGCTTTGGGTATATGGAAGCACAGAATAAGGCAAGACAGGAATTCCAAGTAGACATAGAGGAGAAAAGAAAGCAGAGTCGGAAAGATGTCATCTAGCCACCAGAGAAGAAAGATGCAAGCCACCAGTTGTAACCTTGCTGGTAAACCACAAGCCTCATGGTAAAATATAGAATCATGGAAATGGGTTAATTTAAGATGTAAGAGCTAGTTAATAAGAAGCCTAAGCTAGTGGGTCAAGCAATGTTGTAATTAAAACACTTTCTGTGTGATATTTTGGTCTGGACAGCCAGGAATGAACCATCAGTCTCTGCCTACATCCCACCTATACTTCCTGCCTAGCTACTAACCAACCAGTGTTTAATTAAACCAATAGGAGTGAAAAATCTTTACAATGTTTAAGAGCATTATCTATCTATCATCTATCTATCTATCATCTATCTATCTATCTATCTATCTATCTATCTATCTATCTATCTATCATCTATCTATCTATCTATCTATCTATTATCATCTCTCTATCATAATATATACAGTAATCATTTGCCTATAATGAAAACATGGTACTACTATGTTAGGATATTTTCAAGATGGCACATTCATCCACCCTGTTCCACACACAAACCCCTTTCCACACATGCACAGTCAGAGGCTAACCACACTAAATCAGCAATTCACCTTGTCACTGTGTACAAACCCAGATAGCGTATATAAGAAGTAAATAGGGACTCACAGGGTACATAACTCAGAGAGTGTGATGGGGGTTGGAGATAAAATAGAGCCCCTGTGAAAACATTTTAATCTTCAAATTACAAAGTATCATATTACGAAAAGACACGATCTTGAATATATCTTCTGATTGCATTGTTGAGGCTGTTTTCTTAAACAGCGCACTTGCTTCTAGTTCAATAATTAGGGTGATAAAAGATTAAAAGGCAATGAATCATATTTTGAAGTCACATAAAAGGGAGCATCATAGCTTGTCACAATGTTCATATAATTTCTTTTCTTGATTTCACAGTGGGTCACCATAATAAGTGTCACAATAACTTGTCATTGACATGTATTTTACAAATGATGAGGAAATGTATTTATTATAGCAAATATCAGAAAGTGAAGCATTCTGAATTGCTTTCTCTCTTTCACATGATTGTTAAGAATAATACTTTTCTTTGGATCCTCAACTTTGACTTTCTCTTTACACCCCTATTAAAGCCCAGTAGTTCAAAGCTATTAGGTAGATTCTCTGCCACATAGCTTTTGAATTGTGGAGCATGAATAAATATATTATCTCTAAGGCTCTGATTTGTCCATTGAAAAAATGGTTATTTCAATTTGTAATGTCTTGTAATGTCATCCTAGTGATTAAATAATAAAATGCCATGAAAATTCAATGAAAGAATGCATGCATGTAATATCCTTGGCCTTTTGTTAAGCAGGCTCAGAACATGTATTTTTTTATTTATCATTCTGCCTGTTTTTATCTTTCCTTAAAGCTCTTCTAATAATTGAATTATTTACTTGGTCAGGTTTGGTGTTTGCAGCTATCTGACAATTTAATTGGTAACTAAGATGTTTTGTAGATATTAGAGAAAAATTAGTGACGCAGATTTCATTAATTAGAAAGGCAGTGTGCATTTCCCAGTGCTGAGAGATTGCCCCTCATGTGCACCTAAGTGTGAGCAAGTATATAGGACAGAGCAACCAGAAGTCTCTAGTTCAAAGAGAGAAGCGGAGTGTCACCCTGACACAGCTCAAGCCTGCAGTTTTCACTTTGTGGCCCTGGAAATGAAGTGACACATTCACCTGATTGTCGGTGGAGCACTTGCCTGCTGCAATACTGTATTACAGTTATTATTTTAAAATCTCCCATGATTGCAGTTTTACCTGGGGAAACAGAAGAAATATTTTAATGTAGAGGCTTCTCTGGTTGCATCTTTGCTCTTGCTTTTCTATTATATAGTAAACTGAGTTATTTAATCTTCGTGAGGCCCAGTTTCTTCATCTAACAAAATATCTCTAGCTTAGAATTGTTATTATAGCCAAATGGTGTAATTTGCCTATAACACATTGGCATGTTTATATTGAAATTATCCAAACATCATTGTTTTGATTTCTGATATGATCAATTGTCTGTATCCTTCTAATGAGAAGATCAGGGACCATGACAGATAGGGAACTTTCCTCATGTTTTCCTGGCAGAGTGCTCTGATCTCTTTTTATAATAGAAACTGCAGACAGGCTGGGTAAACTCATCCAACCAACTGTATAAAAAAAATCTCTTGAAAACATTTATCCATGGTCCAAGCAGAGCACTGGGATGGCCTATAGAAAACAGATACATGGGTTGATGAAGTCTAATATAACAGGCATGGTACTGCACTGTTAAGTGATTAATACCCAACACGTTTATATGCTTTTAACTCACATAAAATTTGCCTCCTTGCTCATAAGCATTTATAGCCATGATTATAATCCACACTACATGGTACAATAGAAAAGCTTTGGATTCAAGACTTAAACAGAACAGGGTACCAATTCTAATTATGCTTGTTATTAATTTTCTGATCCTATGAGAATTTATCTACATTCCTGAATTTCTTTTGACTGTAAAGATTAAGTTTGTTTTGCTTACAATAATATTAGTTGAAAAAAATGAACTGATAGCATAGGGATTAACATCATGTCTGTCTTTCAGAGAGGCAGAGTATGTACTAGCTTTTCACTGACAAATTTCTGTCATAGATGGTCAGTGATTTTCTTTGCCTTGATTCAAGAAGTGTGGTCAGGCCACTGAACCTGAATTTACACAATGATAAGAAGGTTCAGCTACTGTTACATATTACTGCTGTGCTAAACTTTGATGGTATCATCTTCGTCAGTTTAAATCTGAATCATGACCCTTACCAAGAAAACAAAATATTTGAAACAGGATATTACTTAAACAGCATATGGATAGTCTTGGTTCTAGTTCAGCTGTAGCTTCACACAGGGTTCTCTTGTAAGAGAAATATATGCCCTGTATTTTCTCAGTATGGTGGATTTTTAATTTAAAAAGGATGACTTTAAAAAGCATATCTGGATTTATCTCTATGTCTGCTTTTGAAATCAGAGTGACTCTTTAGGTTGGGAGTGTTCTCTGATCTTCATTTTTACTGTTCATCTAACCAAGATACTACAACCTAGTAATTACAGACGTGAGAGTGAAAGAGTCTAAATTTTTACTGTATTTGACAATGATAACACACACACAATGTTGCATAAACCTTTCATAATTGCTGACCAGCCTGCTTAATGAGTATTAGGAATCCAGTACATATAAAAGAATATTTACTATCTTGTAATTGTGGAGTTTTACTTCTTCCTTCAGTAGAAATACTTCTTTCTTCAATATATTTTTTACATGATAGCAAAACATCTGCATTTGAATTAACAATCACTTAAAACCAAGTATGGATTAATAGAGATGATGTTCTCTGTTACTCAGGAATTTTAAGCTTTATGGTGAAGACCAAAGATGTTTCACCAAGGAATACATAATGTCTGTATACAGTATCTGAACTGTTTTCTGTAGTTAAATACACACATGCATGTATGTGTTGGGGTAAGGGGTGAGAGGGGTATTGTGGGAGTAAAATGGAAGATGCCTTGATCAGGTCTCAGCAAACATACATGACCTGAATGGTTGCATTCATGCACTCGGAAAGGTTAGTCAGAGATAAGCACTACGTGAAGTGATGGGAAAGTCAAAGAATTCATCAGGCAGTGAATTCCTCAGGTACCGTATTTCTATCTACATTGATAGATATTGATCCTTTACAACACTGTATTAGTAGCTGGCACACTGCATAAACTCAAGCAATGATTGAGGAAGTGATTTCAAAAAGTAAATGCTACATATACTTGTCAGAGTAAGCCAAGAAAAGAAAGAGGATAAAGAAACCTCATAGAAATGATTTGAGATTTAATTCTTGATCCTCTTTCCAGCAAAGACATTTCTGTGTTCTACCTGTGCCATGTGCACTTGACCTTTTTTTTTGTTATCAATTACAGCATACCGCCAGCTCACCATAATATATGTTTTCTTTGTGTATATGTTGTGTATATGTGTATATGTTTTCTTTGGTGTTTACATTGTTAAGGTATGGATAACTGATAAGATGCCCTCACACAAGTGAACAATACTTCAGTATTGGATCACTTCCAATTCTTCTTACATCAGCTTGTTATAAAACTGCCAAAATGGACCTTCAATTTCCTGGGCTGGGGGAGTGGTGTTCTCTGAATAAATTCAGTATATCACTAAAAAAGCTTAATTGCTCTTTATGGGCAGGTGAGATGGCTTAGTGTGTAAGGGATATATCACATAATTCAAGCAACCAGAGTTTGATCTCCAACATATGAGATCAAAGGGGACTGTCTCCACAGAATTAATTTAAAAACCTGTATCTATTGCATGCATACTTATATTTCCTTTTATATCTCTCTTTCACCATAAAACACCTCACTCAGTAATTTCCAGCTTATTTTTTCAGTTTTACATGTGTGTGTATACATATGTGTTCGTATGTGTAGGTACACATGTAATAAGTATGTGTTTGTTTATTTGGAGGCCTGAGGTTGGGTATCTTCCTTAATAGCTCTCCACTTTCTTACTCGACATAGGATTTCTCATAGGACCTGAATTTCTTGGATTAAGTTTAACTGTTTCCATGTCCCCAGATTATATATGTTCATATTGCTGTAACTTGCTTTTCAAGTGGGAGTCTGGCATCTGAATTCAGTACCTTATAAATGCCTGGAACACACATGTACTAAAAGGGTATCTCCCTTGCCCCGTTTTCTCAATTCTCAGATACTTTCAAAGGTGGAAAGAGAGTTGGTACTAAATGAATAAAAACTATAATACATTACTATGAAGTGTCATCATCTCTCTCATCCTGTACCCATTGCTACTTCAAAAGAATTGATTTCCTTTTGCCTTAAGTGATAGATTCTGCCTTTTGCTTTTTCCTGTCTCACACTATGATTTAAGAATCTATCAAAGTCAGGGCATATAATGAAGACATACAGCCTCCCTCCAGGGTAGACTTTCCATCAGTAGAAGATAAACCGCTACATTTCTAAGTGTCTTCTCTATTTTTATCAACTATTTGAATAATTTTGCTACTTTTGTTTATTTATGAATTTGTTTAATTTTCCTTTTTGAGAAACCTTGCAGAGATGAAAAAGGTTGACTTAGTAAGCTGGAGAAATTTAATACTTATTATTTATATACATATCCCCTTTAATTCATACACTTTGATTGTCTTCCATGCTATCCAGAGAAGAAGATTTTCTGGATAAAGTTCAAAATTGAAATTGGCCATAAATATTCATTTTTTATTTATGTATTTTTGACAATATTTTGATTTTGATGCTGTATTTTTTGAAATGAACATTCATGGGTCTTATCAAGACTTCCCAAAGCAATGATGATTTATTTTATATGTCATCTTATTAAATTTGGAACCCTAAAATTTACTTTATTTTTATCTAATTAGAAATTTATTATTTTAAATCATCTGAAATAATCACAAAGAGTTCCAATCACATGATTGATTTTTATTTATTATCAATGTTTTTAGAAATTGCAAAGGAAACTTAGTTAGGATCATAATTATTGCTGGAGATATTAAATATCACAGGCTAAATTTGTGGCATATATTATGGCCCATTCTAAACAATGAAATAACTTTCTTTCCTTTTTTCTTTCCTTTTCTGTTATCAAAATGGATATTTATTAGTGACATTAACAATATGTTCTAAATATTTCAGACAATAACTCCCTTCCAGTTTTATATTTTATTTTTTATGTTATGGCTATTGATTAACGTACTATGTTGATTACATATCTTTTGCTCTTAATTGGTATTCTGAAACCCCTGATAATCTGTGACCAAATCACACTTGACAAACACATAATCTTTATCTTAAAGGCAGATTCCAGGCAGGGTGTAGACTGGGACAATAACTGTTATCAATACTATTCAAAGTCATTTCTTTGTCATTGTGATGGTGTGGTTCCTCATTTAGTTTCAAATCCACCCCAAGAAGTACATATACACGCCTTCTGCAGCAAAATGTCCTGCGGTCTTGTTATGCCCATCCTGTAGGTTATCAGTAATGTTTACAAGTTGCCTAGAACAATACTAGAGTGACAATAATTAGTCACACCTGAAAGGTGCTTGGTTTAGGTGACAGCCTATTAGAAATAAGCCTGACCTTTATAGATCTCTACTCCATCTAGTGCAATTAAAAGGCATAAGCTTTTTTTTTTCTCTTGGGGAAATGTAGGAGTCTTATAATAAGATGTCCAAAGTTGAAGAGATGCCACGGCAGAGGAAGGTTGACATCAATCAACCAGGAGCCAAAGTGATGACAGGGTGGGTTCCTTTTAACTTTCAAGATGTCAGACATTGAAATTAATGATCATGCCCTGGTTGGTGTCACCAAAAGACATCTTCTGACACCTATGGCAATTTACCTCTCAACTGTGTGTCATTTATCATTTTGGGTCCTATCAGCACTTACGTATTTTGCTGCAGAATTATTGGTGTGTGTGTGTGTGTGTGTGTATGTGTGTGTGTGTGCATATACACACGTGCACCTGTGGAGAAATGTGTTCATGTGTGTATGTGTGGTTCCTGCTCTCGAGAAAGATAAAAACAAAATCTATAGGGGCATTAATGACTACCTTTTCTCATACAAATCTGATTTTGTTCAGAGTAAAGTGACGATGATGAGAATAAAAGTACAACCAACAGTGAGTAGCAGTGATGCTCTGCTCAAATGAGTGGGAACAAGAACACGACAAAATTTAGCCCTGGAAAAATGCGCTACTTTCCATGTCATAGAAACACAGTAATATGGCCTGGGCAGAAACACGCTCAGGAAGGATCAATGTTTAGGTCAACATCCTAAACTGAGCAATTTGCTCTTAATCTGTTGTTTTCACTGCTTGGCACAATAGCTGGTAGAGCTACCAAACATTAATCCTACTTTGTGGGAAAGCACTGTGACACTCTGATTGTCTTAACAAATATCCTGAAATCCATAGATCATCCTTTGTCTCGTGTTCTGAGCTTGTAGGTTTAGTGCGTTTATAGAACATACCATTTCTACACACACACACACACATAGATGTATATATATATATGTATATATATGTATATATATATATACATCTGTATATGAACTCTGGGACTGCTTATTTTTTCTTTTTGTCACTTCCTTTACCTATTTTGGTTCACTTTTGATACGGACTCAGACATTTACAATCCTGAGGTATAGACCAAAGTTAGCTTATGAAACAGGATAGTATATAAATGTGTTTAATTGATTACAGAATGGGTTGAAGGTGGACACTGAGATGGGTTAAACATTTCTCATTTATCCTGCAAGACTCAATTATCTAACTTAAATAAAATTTCATATGTTCTTTATACCCCTTCAGATGCCATGCTAGGTCTATCCTCCCACAAATACTGATGTCACTCTTGGGTGATAGCTTCAAAATGTATTCCTATCAATGATGAATTGAACATGTACTAATTTTGTGATCTCAAGTAAGTTTTTTTATGTTATTTCACCTAATCATTCATTCTCCATATTCATAAGTGGCATGATAATACCACTATTGATAATACCACAGTACTGCTGTATAGCTATAATAAGTAATGACCAAGAACATAGCTGAGTGTCAACTTCATAGAATCTGACCAGTGAATTCTACAGATTCTACACCATGGGTTTCCTGTTGAGCAGTATTTGTAATGATATTCTCCCTGTGTGTGGACTCATTGTTCTTGTCCTCCTCCTCTAGTATATAAATCTTACCAGCTTCTCCAACCAGAGATTCTTTAGGTATAAGAATATGAATTGTCTCTTTTTATTTTTTTCTTTCCTTTCTTTCTTTCTTTCTTTCTTTCTTTCTTTCTTTCTTTCTTCCTTCCTTCCTTCCTTCCTTCCTTTCTTTCTTTCTTTTTTTTTTTTTGGATTTTTCAAATAGTGTCAATAGTATTTTCTGTCATTGCTGTAGGCCATAGTTTGGTCCCCAGAATGATGCTGGGTTGGTTCCTGTCCTGGAACTAGCTCTTGTAGACCAGGCTGGTCTCCAACTCACAGAGACCACCTGCCTCTGCCTCCTGAGTGCTGGGATTAAAGGCGTGCACCACCACCTTTCTTTTTATTTCTTAAATCACATTGGCAATTGTAAACTTTATATACAAAATTTATAAAACAATTAAAATTGAAGTTCATTAGTTGCATGTAGCAACCATATACATTTTCAAATGTTCTTAGAGAACATAACACAATACTGTCACTGAATTTAAGTATACCAAAAAGAATGCATTTAATCAATAGGCATAAATAACAAATTATTTATACAGTTGTTTAGGTGGATTCTGCTTAACAATTCATGAAAATATCCTTACTATGCAGTTGATTTTGATTTTCTTGTCTTTCTTCCCTAAGGACATCCCATTTGTTGGTGTGGAACTGATTGTCATTTGATGGATTATAATTGAGCATGGCTTAATATAGTTGGCAAGGTTTATGTCTTTCTTTGAAGACAGCTAGTCAATTAAATGCATCATTCCTTGGATAAGTAATGAGATGCACTATCTCTTTTGAATGTTGTTAGCTCCTTTCCATTTTATTATATAGACCTTATTGTCCATTCCTCAGTCACGTTGTGTTGTAATCTTTTTGTATCTTCATCTCTTTCTAGATACATTTTTTAGACAAAGATCATTACTTTTTATTGATGTTAACAATGCAGTGCTTATTATGTAGCGAATGTTTACTCATGTGTACTGAATCATTGGATGAATCATGTGTAAGTGAGATAATTTTAAGCACAAGTGGAAGTATCTTAGGATGCTAGCAGCATGCATTGAGTTAGAAAAATCAATGGAATTATTAAATGAGATAGATCAGAAAGTCACATTTTTCAAATAGTGTCAATAGTATTTTCTGTCATTGCTGTAGGCCATAGTTTGGTCCCCAGAATGATGCTGGGTATCTCACAGCCACATGTAATTCCATTTCCAGAGAATCTAAAGTCTTCTTTGGGTCTCAGAAAATTACTTGCATGTGAACATACATGAACAGAAGTACATACACACAAATGCCCATATAAATCACACACAAATACAAACATTCATAGATTGTGTGTGTGTGTGTGTGAGTGTGTGTGTGTGTCTGTGTGTGTGTGTGTGTGTGTGTGCTATAATTCTGCTAATGTTTCTTTAGTCTGACAATCTTCTCAGTTAAACTGGGAACTCCATGAAACCATGGTTACCAGGACCTTGCTTCAGTTCTCCTTGTACACTTCCTATCAGGCAGGAGGTGACAGAAGAGAGTCACTAAATAAGTGGTAGAAAAATTATCCTTATTGCTTGTCCAAGAATGGTTCTACAGAACTTCCTTAACAGTGATTATATTCTGTAATAAACTCTGGAGAGAAGCCATGCATGGCTACCTAACACTTTACATGTCACTAATATATTTATTAATTAGGAGCAGATTTTTAGTGGTGTTTGATAAGAGCCATATACATGATCTGATACTTAAGCAACACAGCCTTATAGAACACTTCCCTTTTCACCACTGAAAATTGTCTTCCAAAACCCATGGTACATCTCATTTCTTTCCATTAACACACAGTAGAATTTGTGTTATTTCAACACAACGCTCCTATTTCAACAGATGGCTGCCCAACGTGAGGCTAACTGAAACCACAAAAAGCCTGAGAAAGCTTGGGAAAGAGTAAAGCATGCATGTTTTCTTGGTAGCAGAAATTTCTTGGGTCTGCTCTGCTTGCTAGAGGCAAGCAAGCGCTCTCATCTAAGAGAGGCTTCCTGACTCAGCTTCAGCTGCAAAACCCTGCAGCTCATTAAGAGGTCCTGCCATGAAACACTTAAACGGTGTGACGAAAAGCTGAATGCATGCTTTTCAGTTTTCAGCCATAGCAGGAAAAAAGCTGTGCTGTTTAAAATGCCGGCTTTCTGGGCCGTCCTGCCAGGGCAAACTTTGACTGAGGCAGGAGGGTCAACTACAGAGAGAGGACTTGACTGTTGTCTTGTTGTAGCTTGCTGGCTGGCAGGGACCTTGAAACGCCATAGAATTGTGGCTATAAACTTGGCTACAGCCTGTATCTCCGCCATGAGGCTGGAAAGCTAAGGAATTGACTGGATCTAGCTGGCAAAGCCACAGCTTTAATCCTACTCAAATTGCTCAGTAAATTAAAGACTCATGTGTTCAGAAAAAGAGAGATATATAGTAAAGAGAGCGTCAAAGACAAAGAAAATTTTTAAATGATTTACAGTGTTAAAAATGTATGCAGACTAAAAGTTAAAATTCTTAAAGTAAAAAAAAAAAAAGTAAGAAAAAGAGAAGTTGTGTGTGGTAGTACAAGCCTTTAATCCCAACGCTTGGGAGGCAGAGGGAGATTGACCTCTGTGACTTCAAGGTGTGGTAGCACGCGCCTTCAATCCCAGTGCCTAGAAGGCAGAGACAAACAGATCTCTGTGAGTTCAAGGTGTAGTAGCAAACACCTTTAATCCCAATGCCTGGGAGGCAGAGACAGGCAGATCTCTGAGAGTTCAAGGAGAGCCTGGTCTACAGAGTTATTCCGGTCAAAGAGATACAGAAAATATAAAATAAAA
>NW_026067937.1:12817806-12834733 GCF_014885135.2 Alexandromys fortis | reverse complement strand
GTTCCTGATTCATGAAAGAGTCTGCAAGACATTCTTCAGGACAAGCAGATAGTGACTGCCTTTGAAATTTCCTGCTTTGTGGAAATGTCTGCTGGACACTATGGGCCTGTAGGCTGAAGATGGATGCCCCAACGGTATAGAAGAACTTTGGGTGACTGTCCAGGCAGCAAGATGTCTCTGTCATTTCTAGAGCTTTGGATTTCTTGTTTGCTTAGGTAATATTGTATCTTTCTGGACTGTTTGATGGAGTTAAGAATAGTTAGCTATAGTTATAGTTTTCCTTAGTTATGATATAGATTATTGTAATTTTTACTTGATAACTGTTTTGTTATATGTAATTTTGCTATGTTAAAGTTAAAGCCTTCCTTTTTTTTTGTTTAAACAGAAAAAGGGGAAGTGATGTGGGAGTGTCATATATCAATCTGTTGATTTCATTGGTTAAGCAATAAAGGAACTCCTTGGCCCTGATAGGTTAAAAGATAGGTGGGAAGAGTAAACAGGAGGAAGAGGAAATGAGGTCAGACTCTGCTCTGCTTCCAGAGGGACCTCTGGAGCAGAGACACCATGCTCCACTCTCCCAGGATGGACGGAGGCTAGAATCTTCCCGGTAAGCGCACCTTGGGGTGCTTACACACATTATTGGAAATGGGCTAGTCCAGGTGTGAGAATTAGCCTGTAAGGGCTAGAGTTCTACAACCATTTTCATATGTTCTACAACCATTCATATGTTTGTTAGATAATATTTGACTTATTACTTGAGTGTCTCTGAACATGTTTATTTTTTCTGAAACTATTAACTTTCTTATTGAGTGATTTCTAAAACCGATATTGACATGACTCTTGTAACATAGCAGCAATTCCATTTTCTGAGGCATTTATTTTTTGATACATATAAAGGTGTCCCATATTCCCATCATTTCACTGGAAGGATAGCTGTAGGTAGATAGCACTTAAAACACACACACACACACACACACACACACACAAAACTATGCTTTTTGGCTTGGTAGAGCCATATGAATAGATTTCATAGTTACAGATTTATCAGTTGAGTAGACAAAAGCATCTGAGAGCAAAATATATACCTAGAGATGGCCAAGATTAGATAAAGGACATTATTTATTAAACATTACTAGTCAAACTCAGCACATCTACCTACTGTAGTCATCCAGACACATTTTATTCTTACTTAAACCAATGTCCAGTGAACCACTTTAAGTTGTCCGCATTGCAACTAGCTGTCCTAAGCAGTGGACCCATAATATTGCCTAATCCCTAATCAGAGTGTTTTAAGCATTCTTGCATTAACTCTTCTTAAAAATTAGCACTCAAAACAACACGATTCTTTTTTGTTGATCTTCAGGATTTGACTCTTGTGTTGTTTGTATTTCTCAATGATCTGTTAATATTCTAGAATTTTCTAAATCTAATCTTTAGAAAACTCATTACTATAAATTCTTCCTTTTCCTTTCAGCAACACAACACCATTAAACAGGAACATTGTAATTCTGTGCAGTTTGTATCAAATAACAAATCTTCAGTTGATGTAAAAAAAAATTAGTCATCAAGAATCAGCCATCTGCTTCTCTAATCTCCTTTAAGTGCCATATCAAATTGGCAGATACCATTGGATTTTTAGGAAAAAAATATGTACTGTGAAAAACTGACATTAAAGGTTTATGTCCTCTTCTTGTGGCCCAATAAACAATATTAATGGTGAAGCATGCAAAGGATTAATAGCTCTTTCCTGCAAGAGACCCAGTTATAGCAATCCTGAGGAATTCTGCAGGCTAAAATATGAGCCTAAAAGTACTTCCAACGCATAAATTATTTGTTTTTCTTTAATGTGAAGGAGAGCCTGTCACTCCAAAGGCAATTTTTCTCTTTGATCCTTTGTACTGTAATTTCATGCCCTGGTTGTGATGTGCCCGCCCACATAGCGTATGTTCTTCTTGCAACTCTTAGCTTTGAAATCTACTCCTCTGCATCAGCCATTCTTCCAAAATAAACATACTACTAAGAAAATTGGCATTTTCATTTCCATGTGTATGAGATATATTCAGGAAAGTTTTATGAAAAAGATAAAAACAAGGCAGTGTGTGAATTATAAAGTTTCTTGTGCTTAGACTTAACTGTTTTTTTAAGGTTTATTCATTTCCTGAGTATTCATGTGTGTAGGTACGCACTCCATGTGCATGCAGTGCCCACAGAGGTCAGAAAAGGCCATCATTTCTCCTGCAATGGCAGTTCAAGTAGTTGATAGTTACACAACTTTCGTACTGGTACTGGGAACCAAATTCAAGTCCTCTAGAGGAGCAAAAATTGCTCTCGACATCTGAATCACCTTTCTAGCCCCCGAGCTATAAAGTTTCATCAGTTAATGCCATCAAGTCATCAGCTGAGTTTTAAGAATATTAGTATTTATTAATTCAACTGTTTTGGTTTATGAATAAATGACTCAAATCAATGGCATAAGAACATGTAACTGGTGGTAGCTACTTGTTTTCTAAATTTTAGGTACTTTTCTTATTTCCTTCTCGATCATCCCAGTTTACCATTTGCAGACTTTGTTTTTCAGGAGTGTGGGCTAAAATTTTCCAACCTAGAAATTTTCCAACTGTTTTCTTTGCCAACAAGAATAAGTGTGACTGTAGTTAAGATTGGTGGCTACTAGCTGTTCTTTCGCAGACCCAGCAAGGCCCTCTGTATAACTGTCTTGAACATTACATTTAAAAATTAACCAATAGATTGGGAAGTCAGTGTTTGCTATGCATTACTATTATTATTATTTTCACTGTAAAAATATCATGTGGTTATTATTATTAGCAAGTTATCTAATATGCTTTAGTTTCCATATGTTCAAGTGCTACCAATAACCATAGAGAATGGATGTAGCAATTGAACTAGAAACTATTTAACATATGGTGTATAATATAGGTTTAGTATGTAATAATTTGTCTTACCAAAATCATAAGGTATTAATGTTTGGATTTTACTAATAAGTAAGCTATTTACTGACACAGAAATACCATTCTCATGATATTAGCTGTAAAACAACTGTGTACATTAATTATAGACAACACAGAAATTATCCCGTTTTAGAAAGAGCATGTGTTCAAACCACAGAGAACATATAGAGAAGATAGTACATTAGGAGATGTCCAGTTTAGCCTTTCCATTCACATTAATCTCTTCTCACATGTTCTGATGCATGACATTTTAAAAAGTTGAAGATGATAATTTTGTTGATGATAAAGCTTGACTAGTTTGGGGCCTTGGGCCAACTGCTCTTACTTAAAATCACTGATACTTGAGGTTATTGGAAAAGAGGTGGAATTCACAGTCGTAATTTGGTATTTAGTTTCTTCAGCTAGTAATCACAAGGTTCTGCTTTACATAAAATGACCCCCCATAATGAAAAATTATTTAATCCCCAAAGGCAAAAATTCAAACTCATTAAATAAAGGGAAGGAAAGGGAATGGTGATATTAGGTAGATGGAAAGATTAGACATGGTTGTTCTTAGAATCAGTCTCTAGATCATGTACATAAATGGTTGAAAATGTTAAGAGGAAATGACCAAAGTGATAATACTAAAATATGTAAGGATAAATTTCAGTTGTCCATAAAATTACATCTTTACCTCAGACACATCACTGCCTTTCTACAGTCAATTAAGGTAAAATCATTCCCAATGTTTTTAAAAGTATGTCTTGGTCTTCTAAGGTTTTTAAAAATACAAAATTAATACTATGAACAAAGACAAGTCTAAGAAAGTAGATTCATCTTGCTATTTATTTACATTTGTTCATTTTTGTTTTCAAGGAGCTTAGAATGGTGGTTGGTTCTGAGCTCCAAGGTGAACAAGCATGGGACTTGTCTGGCCTTACTGTGTGACTTATGATCCTAGACACTGGCTCATTCTTATTTTAAAAACAGCATTTATAGATTCACATTTTAGTAAAATATTTCAATAGCTCAGTATACATCAAATGCTTACAATTTCATATGCTATAAAAATTTATTTTAGTTATTATTATTAGTGGTTAGTCTAACTACAGTAATATATTTGAAAAATATGTGCTGTCACATAATTTTGCAAAGATCAGAAGCAAAACTAGCAACCCTAAGAGAACACAAAAAGGAATTTGACACACATGTGAGAGATGTAATTATCATCTAACATTAAAATTACATTCTCCATTTAGTTCAACATAGATGAATTCAGCAAGATGCAGTAATTTATTCTAATTTTAATCCAAGTCTATTTTTCTAATGTTTAAGATGGAAACTGGGCCATATCTTATTTCATAAGTGATCATGTAACTTTCTTCTTGAAATGTTTTAGTTCTTTACTTCTCTCCTCTTCAGTACTTTTCAAATAGCTACCCATTACCTGGTTTACTAACAGTACTTCTATAAGCTGACTTCAACTACAGACTAAGATCTAGATTAGTAAATTGGGAGCATGGGGACCACTGAAGAGGGTAGAAGAAAAGGGGAGAGGAAGGGAAGCAGAAAAAAATGTATTGCTCAATAAAATCAATTAAAAAATTAAAAAGGAAGAAGCATCAATAATTACTAATCCACTTCCTGAAAACTTCAAAAAACTCTTTGACAGAATGGCATTTATGGATGTTAGTGCTGGAGGGTATAAGCAATGAAAGACTGCCTGGATTTGAGGGGGAAGGACAGGTTAGAACAGGGAAAAAATGAAGTATCTGGATTTCCTTGGAAGAAGAAATTGCATGACCAGAGAATCCAAATTTTAGTTGTGATTCACGTTTATATGTGGCATCAATTCTAAATAATGATTTCTTACAAATTTACTGTTTGAGATTATTGTACATATATGCAATGTATTTTGTGAGATTCACCTCCTCTAACTCTACATATTACAACTCCCCCTGTAATTATTACCTTCTAATTCATGCGCTCTTGTTTTAATCCTCTGAGTCCACTTAGTGTCCATAGTATCTGTGTGGTTGCACAACCATCCACTGTAGTATGGGAACCCTACTAGGGATCTCATCCCAGGAGAAAATGTACTCTTCCTCTACCAGTAGCCATTAATTTCCAAAAGCTGTTTAGCTGGGAGTGGGGCCTCATTTACCAATCCCCAGCCACACAGGGATTTTGACTAGCTTGACCTACAGGTCTTGTGCATGCAGGATAAGAAGTGACCCAGTATTAATTTTGTATAATTTAGAGTACCAATAGTTCCTTATGTGTTATTGTCTGATTATTAGCTAGGATCATTAAACCAGATCATATTAAAGTGACGGTTCAATCATTATCCCTGTTTCCACAGCTGCTGTTTAATTGTTTTGCTGATATATTAATTCTTATGTAATCCAGGTAGCTCTAGACCTTATTATTCATTGAGTATGAATGAGGTCACATTTCATTTTTAAATCCACATTTTTAGGGCTCATTTTTCAAATGTACCAAGACAGTATTCAATTTAAACACCTCCATCAAAAGTTTTCTTTGAATCAAATTCCAAAATAAGCGCACTATTCTTTCATTCTTTCCTGCTGGTACAGCAATATTTAGTTATTATTACATCTGATTTTGTTTTATTTTTACTCTGAAAATCTACCTAGGACACCAGTATTCTATCTCAGTTTTATCAAGAGAATATAATTCTTACCAGGATTCTGTCTTCCGGACACTGAGAGAGCCAGTATTTCCCCAGTGCCTTGTCTTTACTAGAACCCAGCTACTTTCTCTTCTCTGCGGAAACTGAGATAAACCTCCAAAGAGATCAGCATGTACAAAAGGATTTGCTAACAGACAACAGTGCTATTTTGATTTTCCTACCTCTCTTTCTCTTCTCCTAGGATCTGAGCTTCAACTTCACAGTAGAAGTTTGTCATGCTCCTTTGTAGAACACTATTGTAAGTTGTATATTGCTATTTACGTAGTGCCAGTCTAGGCATAAAAAGAACAAAAGAATAGCAGTGATCTCACTGATATCAGCACTAAATAGAAACTCCAAAATTTCTTTCCGCTGAACTCACATCTGAAGATATTCTAAAAATTTTCTCCAGTAGTAGTATGATGTAAGAAGATTGAATGTATTCCCCACTCACCCAACACTATTATGGTCTCCATTTTATAGATAAGGAAAGGAAACCTTCTGTATGAGGAAGCAAAATGATTCCAAAGTACAGCTCCATAGCTACTTAATGGAGTCATGAAAATAGAGAGACACCCTTATTAGAAACTGTGGAAGAAAATGTACTCTTTGAATATAAATAACCTCTATAGTCATGAATAGAAAGTTAAATATGGGAACTCTGAATCCAGTTCATTCTGATAACAGTGTCTGGAATCCAAGATGTCCTATGATATCTTTTCATAACTTGATGAAAGGCTCAGGAAAATGAAGGAGTTATGATTGGTCTATATCCTGCAAAGTATTACCTTAAGAAGGTCATTGAGTTAATTACATCCCATAAATAAATAAGTGCCTATATCCATTGCGGAGGTGAAAACATATAGTAAGAAAGGGGTGTTATGTAATTTAGTTGCATATGCTAGAAGCATCACTGCTATTGAAAACATGCCCACTGCAGAAACAAATGTGTGAGGTGATATTTTTCAGATATAAATATGGCAGGTTACCCTCTGGTAGCGTAAGTGTAAATGTGGCAGGGCTATTTACATAAATTTGGGTAAGTACTCAGTATTTTTCTTCGAGTTCATCGCCTCTAACTGCAAAGTGTAACAACCCATAAGGTTGTGAAATTTGTACTGAAACTCTATTGGAACACTTTTATGCTTTTAAATTTAGCACTGCCAGTGGTTAAAGAATTATGATTACAATTCCTCTACAAAAGTAAAGGTCTACTTTTGGAAAGAGTCTGGATGAGGAAGAGTGAAACATTGCTGCCTCCCTGCAATCCTAATACTTCCTTCCTTCTGTGCTGGGACACATGGATTATTCTGTCATGTCACACAGCTTAGGAACCCTCGTGTAAGAATACCTTTTCAAAGACATTCTACAGGCCATGTGTGTATCCCAAAACAAAATACTTACTTCTCATATTGTTTCCCATAAACTTCATTAATTATACTTACTTGGAAGTAAAGGAGTTTGACTAACAGAAAACTATTCACGAAAACTACTTGGAGGGTTGTGGTTCCTGTATGTAAGTTGCTAAGGATCAGTTTGATTGTTTGTATGAACCAAGAAGCCATTGCTTTCCATGACAGCAATCATGTACTATCTTCACTGTTGAAAATAATGTCAGTGTTTCTCTTTTTGTTAGAACAGTATCACAATAGCATAGGTGCATTGTCATATTGATCTATGCCTGAGGATATCTGTGATAGAAACCGCGAATACTTTCCCATGACTGCCACAAATTATCACAAACCAGGTTGTGCAAAACAAAAGAAATTTATTCTTTTCAATTTGGAGCTTAGGTTTTTGAAAATATAGGATCAGCATGATTCTGTGCTCCCTGAGCACCCCAAGGACAAGTACATTCTGCCTTTTCTGTTATATCATTTCAACATTATCATTACATGGACACATCTCTGTTTTATTTTGTGATCCTGTTTTAAAAGCAGCTGTTGGATTTCGCCCCCCCATCCTTTATGGCTTTTTATTGACTAATTATTCTTGCAAAAAATCTAATTCCATATGAAGTCTGATTCTAAAGTTATAGGCTTCAGGTCCTATGGATAGGAGGGAGATAAGCAGGCCATTCCAGCACAGGTCCTAAACACATTATGGACTGCAGAGGCTTACATGTGTCAGTTTACTATTTTTCCGGTGACAATGCCAATTCCGGAAATTACTGATATGCCAAACTACATGAAGACCAGAAGAAGACTGGCTGGATCAAGAGAGTTCAGACTGAATGCTAGATCGGGGGCATGTGATGCTGATTGGTATCTGAGATTCAAAATGGGCAAACACCTTGGCAAGAAAATTTATTACATGGAGTATGCAGCATATGAGAAATAGACATGAGGAAAAATTCTCTGAAATAACTGTCTAGGAATAACAGTGACATAAATGAAATTATCAGGAAGTCTGCAATAAACACATTTTACTCACATTTGCTTATTGCATTTGACCTCTCACATGGTTTTCTGACACTATATTTATATGGTTTTTTTAGTTACTTAACACCCACTGCTTCATAATGAAGCTTTTATCACACCTCATGCTTGGTGATTTTCAGCAAGTTCCTTATAACTAAAAATTATAACTAAACTGCTTAAATAACTATAGCATTACAAGTGACAAAGAGCATTCAGATCATCATTTATTTCCATGATACTCAAGTTGGTATTCTTTTTTGCTTCCATCACATCAGTAAAAGCCGGGGCATCATCCTAGAAGAAACTCTAAGGCGATGACAAGCCTATGTCTGCCAGATCATTCAGGGGAAACAGGTCATCGTCAAATGATGAGGATTTAGGGTTTTGCCTCTCCTCTGACTTTTGTACTCGGGAAACATTTCCACAGCTCTGAATGAGACAATCAAAAGTTGAAACATAGGTCTTTCTCTTAAAAAGTTTATTTGAACTGACCTATTCGGAGCTCACCAAGGCCAGCTGGACTGGGACTGAATAAGCATGGGATGAAACCGGACTCCCTGAACATGGCGGACAATGAAGGCTGATGAGAAGCCAAGTACAATGGCACTAGGTTTCGTTCCTAATGCATGAACAGGCTTTGTGGGAGCCTAGCCTGTTTGGATGCTCACCTTCCTGGACTTGGATAGAAATGGGAGGACCTTGGACTTCCTGCAGGGCAGGGAATCTGGACTGCCCCTCATTCGGGGGGGGGGGGGGGGGGGGGGGGGGGGGGGGGGGGGGGGGGGGGGGGGGGGGGGGGGGGGGGGGGAGGGGGGGGGAGGGAAATGGGAAACGGGGAGGAGGCGGAAATTTTTTTCAACAACTAAAAATAAATAAATAAAAAGCAAAAACAAAAAAGTTTATTCCTTTTAGTCCTCTGTTTATTGCTTTGCTATTTGAAAAAGACTATTAGCTTTCCATATGTAAGTTATAAGGTCAAGTCGTTTCAAAGCAGTAGGATGTTTGGTCTGTTTCCCACAAATCCTTTGTAAACAAGATAACTTCCAGAATGTTCTTACCCAATTTCATTCTACTATTATTTTTTTCTCAAATACAAGTCCTAGATAGATAGACTCAAAACTGAACAAAAAAAGAGAAGATAAAATGTTCTCATTATCTTTGTTCATAGTTTGCTCTGTGTATTCATGGCACAATTCCTTGTTCAGAGAATATTTCCTCATTAACATAATATAGTATATTATAGTGTCTTAAGCATGTTAATGGGGTACGGTCCAAGTGAATAAAATATTCATGCCTAATGTTAGGACAATGAAATATATTCATAATGTTGTTCAGTGCTAATTGTGGAAGTGTGAAGAGCCTGACCTCCAATTAGCAGTCCTGAATATGTATTTGTCAAGCTTCATGTTCTTTTAGAGTCTAGCAGATGGCCCAGATGTTACTTTGTTGGAAGCAATTACAGACAAGGGAGAAGGACCTCTTTTCTATACTTTTCTAACTCACATTCTAAGCCCCAAACTTCGTTCTTAGATTACACTGGTCACTGTCAAAATTTCAAAGTTAGAATTTTTATCTTTGGTGCATTTCATCATCTAGGTGTCTTGTTGGATGGACCCTCGTTCTCCACTCAAGTATTATCTTGATCGGTAGTCTGTGGTCTTTTTCTTTCACCCAGAGTAGCTCATGACGTACCTGTTATCACTACTTTATTAGCTTGTGTGTTATCTGCTCAACAGTCTTCTTTCATAGTCAGCCCTGGTACAAATGATGCTTGGGATCAGTGTCTTGGCATGTGGATGAAAACTGAGACTCCACTCTTGAACGTTGACAATTTTTTTTTTAACTGGTGACTTAGGATTCTAAGAATACCCACATGACAGCATTCCAGAGAATTTAAATAAAAACCAGTGTGTTTTTAAAGCACTGATTTCTACACTGGATATTTAACATCATTTTTTACTGAGTCTTTATAGATATAGAGTAAAGCAGTTTTCTCATAAATTAGTTTATAAATTATATTTATTGAATCTCATCATTATACATCAAGGAGAGAATCCAGTGTCTCAACTGTTATTCTCCAAACCTGAGTCTTCAATAATTTACTTATTAAATTGGTCCTTCACTATAAAACATGATATAGCTATTACTATTTAAAGAAACTAGAGGCTATTTTTTAAATTAAGAATAACTTTCGACTTTTACTGGTATCCATTTTGTATGTGTGTGTGTGTCTCTCTCTCTGTGTCTATGCATATGCTTGCATCCACATGGATGTAGTTTATGCTTTAACTGACCCCATTGTTTTGATATCTTTGTATAATATGCTGTTGATTGTTTCTTGTTTTGTTGTCCACTAGTGGGTTACTGCCATGGCTTGCAATCCCTCTGTCTTTTCTGTCCATCCTCATCATCAAGACACAGCTCAAGTATAATAACATCTGTTGGCTCTTTCTTAGCAGAATTAGTGTATTTGGTCACTTTTATCCAGTGTAATCTACATCATGAATTTTTTTTTGTTTTATTTTGTACAGTGTCTGTTTTACCTTCTCATCTCCATCTGTGCCCAGGAAGCAGTTTGAGGAACTTGAAAACAATTACTTTAAGTGGATTTAACATATGTTATGTAATTATTTACGTGTTACAGTTACTTGGCCCCATTGGACAGTTTATAAAGGATCTATCCCCATAGTCATTAAAATGTCTTTATAGGGAATCATTACATTTAACACAGCACTATCACAACAGTCTTCCAAGGCTATAAAAACTCCTAGTTTACAGCCTATTCTCTGACTATTACTCACTTTTATATCAAAGAGTCTGGAAAAGTTTTGGAATATAGAAATGATATATATATATATATATATATATATGTGTGTGTGTGTGTGTGTATGTATTCAGAGCAAAACAATTTTAAAGCAGTGTATATAGGATGTCTTACACATTTCTGTGAAGATAAATCTTTCAATTCACTCTTTGCTCCCTTAACTTGATATCTTTTGATGCCTTTCAGAGAAAATTTGATGTATTTCTCCATTGGGTTATAGAACAATCAGCTTTTTAGAAAAGTATCAAGGCAAACAGGATTTTGGGGATGGAACAGATGTGTCAAATCTTGCACTGTGATTGGAAAAGTAATCTACTGAGATCATCCTGGCATGCCTCATCCCAGAAGAACAGTTGGTAACTTCACTACAATATATTTACTTATTTCAGGCATGAAAGAAGCTACAGCCAACTATGGCAATGTCTGAATATAATTGTTGGGATAAATTGATGTCTGGAAAACTTCCCAGCAAATTATGAAAGGTTTTCAGCCAGGGAACCATTCATGACACTTTGTCTACAGTGATTAGGGTAGTACATAGATAGAGTCAACCATTTCTTAGGCAACATTTCTGATAAGTGTTTCTATTCAGTAAGTACAAAGTAGAAATAATTTATATTTCTAGTTGAAACTATTCTATTTTAAAATAAATCTAATAGTGTGAAAAAAATCTACTGTTCCACAGTTGAAACGTCATCATTTTTACTTTGTCCTTTTTCTTTATACTGCTTACCCACTCCAGTGTAAAGAAGAACTAACATTTAATTGATTAGCCTTAAGAGAAAAAAATTCACATTTTAACATGATTTAATCGCTATTCCACTTCCTATTGATGCCACTTGGGCCCATCCCATTTCTAAATTGCATCTTTTACCACTCTTCCATTTATTTTGCTCTATTATCAGTCTCTACCTTACCTCTGAAGTAAATCATAAGTTAATGTGATGCTTGCCTTATTCCCATACTCACCTTAGAAATACAGTCCCTTTTCCAGCAGTGAAGAGCTATCACCTAGTTAAGTATGGGGAGTGATTTTATTACTCAATAAAGGCATTTTACTCTGGGAATTTGCTTCTAATACAACCATATAATTATTGTATCCTTTAAGGAAAGTAACATGATAAACTATCACCACTTTAGTCAGGGTGGATACATTCTTCAGCTGACATCTTACAGTTATTCCATAGAGAGTTTGATGTTATATATTGGATTTCTAATTTAAGGAAAATATCATTCATAAACAAATGGTCATTTGCTGTTTCAAATTGCAATTAAGCTAAGAAAAATATTTTACAATTTTTATATGTGATCATTTCATTTTACATTGAGACTTTATCAGGACCGTCCAAAATTCATTGTAGTGGTCTGACAATGAATGGTCTTATCCATATTAATGTACCAATGATATTGTTCTGTTGGATGAGAGCTTTTTCTAGGTGGAAAAATAATTATAGGTTAATAGGTAGAAAGAGTAAAATATACATTACTAGGGAAATGAATTTAATACAAAATAGCAGTGGAAATGTATGCTTGACAATGCCCAATTGTAGAGATGATTTCTTCAGTAAATCATAAAGGTGTTAGGACATGAATAATTTAGTAAAAAAATTTTTTTAAATAGGGGGCTAGAGAGATGTGATATAGGTGGGTCTTCTATCTATCTGTTGCTTTAATTGTTTAATTAATAAAGAAAACTGCCTGGCCTGATAGATCAGAACATAGGTAGAGGTGGGGAAGACAGAACAGAATGTTGAGAAGAAGGGCAGTAAGGCAGACGCCATAGCTCTCCTCTCCCAGATGAATGCAGGTTAGAATCTTCCCGGTAAGCCACCACCTTGTGGTGCTACACAGATTATTAGAAATGGGTTAATCAAGATGTGCGAATTAGCCAATAAGAGGATGGAACTAATGGGACAGGCAGTGTTTAAAAGAACACAGTTTCTGTGTAATTATTTTGGGTAAAGCTAGCTGGGAGCTGGGCCGCAGCCCACTGCTTCTATCACTATAGAGAAGGCTCAGGGGTTAAGAGCACTAGCTCCCCTTTTAGAGGACCTGAGTTCAGTATATTGCAATCACATGGTGGATCACAATCATTTAAAATAGGATCTTCTGGCATGCAGGTATACATGCAGGACACTCTTACATAAAATATAAATAAATAAATAAATATTTTTAAATGTTACAGGAAAAAAAGTATTGTAATTGTGTGTTTAAGATGAGACTTGTAGCAATGTCTATTACTAATTTTGATAATGGCACTATTATTACCGATGTAACCAAAAACAGATTATGTTACTCTTTAAGACTAATCATTTTCAAAACATGAAGTTAAAAATTAAATAAATTTGCCAAAAGTATTTATTTTAACCTCTCCATCTATTGATCTCTTGTAAGAGCAATTAAGGATGCCATTGTATTCTGGATTTGACTGCCATCTGTAGGGTTCATTTCTTTTTCTTTGTTACCTTAGGCCTAACTGAACTATTAACTAGTCCAGTAATGTCAAAAACAAAAATTACTCTCTCTCTCTCTCTCTCTCTCTCTCTCTCTCTCTCTCTCTCTCTCACACACACACACACACACACACACACATTTAAATCTTTATGAGATGATGTAACCCATTAGTTTCTTGGAAGTTAAAAGTAATATTATAAATATTTTAAAACTCAAGTATACGTCTTTCCTAAAAGAAATCACATGACATCTCTTAATTTTAATTTAATCCATCTCTCTTAATCTGTATATCACCACATGGATGTGGCTTACCACTTAAAGTTCTGTCAGGCTTCTTTCTGTCTCTGGCAGGGCTACATGGCTTCTCTTGGACTCCACCTTCTTCCTCCCAGCATTCAGTTTAGTTTTCACCACTAAGTCTACTTTACCCTATCAGGTAGAGCCAGTTTCTTCATTCACTAACCAATCATATTCATAGCATACAGAGGGGAATCCCACATCACCTCCCATTTTCTATTTAAATAAAAAGGAAGGTTTTAACTTTAACACAGTAAAATTGCATATAACAAGACAGGTATCAAGCAAGAATTATAGTCATAATATTTATTTCTACTTTATTTTTTATTACAACTAAGGAAAACTATATTATTACTATTTATTCTTCAATTTCATCAAAGACTGTAGAAGGATATAATATTACCTAAATAAACAGAAAGTACATTCTAAACAACTTCCAAAACTCTAGAATTGACAGAGACATCTCACTGGCTCACCCAAAGTTCTTTTTTAACATTGGGGCACCCATCTTCAGCCTACAGGCCCATAATATGCAGTAGATTTTTCCATAAAGCAGGAAATTTAAAGATCTGTTTTGCCTTGTAATGGCAAAATTCATCAGGTGCTTTCTTCTGTGTCCTGAAGAATGTCTGATAGACTCTTTCCTGTGGCAGGAACCATGAAGGATCATCTCACCTATTGGCAAGTTCAGCAATCATTTTTCTGTGGGTCCTGCATAGTCAGTTCATACAGCATAACATCAAGTAGACCAGGCAAGAGCAGTTTTTTGCCCAAATGGTTAGCAAACTCCATGATGAATCTTTTCAATCCCCATTTTCCTCTTGAAGTAAGTGGTGCTGCCCAAGAGCAGATGTGTCTCATTGTCATGAAAAGTCCTAAGTTCTTAAAACATTTTAAATGCTATATTTTGTAGTCTTTGAAAGATATGAAAAATGCTTATCCATCTGAAATACATCTCTATACATCTATAAAATCTAACTAACATGACTGCAAGCTTGACTACTATAGATGTTTATCTATTAAGCTATATTTCTTAATTATACATTACAGTTTTAAAATGAGCTGCACAAACACAATACCTTAATCAAGAGCAGAAATATGACAAAATTGACCTATGTGTATCAATAGACCAAGATCAATACAAATGCAAATCTCTATAGCATGTCCCATATTAAATGTAAAGAAACATTTACAAACAATATTTGGGAATATAGGTGTAATTCTCTCCAAACTGCTTTCTGCTGTTTGTTGGGTGAAGAATTTTTTAAGGATGTTTGTGGAGAATTTTCGGGTGGTCTTGGTCCATTAAACCACATGGAAGAAATCCATAGGTTCTCATTTTCTGTGGAAACCAAAGAAGAACCTCTTTTCCAAATAAACATATTCTTAGACTCAAATTTTGAAGTCAAAAAAACCTTTAAAACATATATGTTGGTTTAGCTTAGCAGCTCATACAATGAAATGCCTCTCTGTACTTACCTCTTTCACAGTCAACAAATTCAAAGAAAGCTCACTAAGATACATAATCCAGACTCTGTTTATATTCGATCTTTATGTGGCGTATTTTTTTTACTCCTTTTAATCTATGACTGTCTGTACTCCTTCTCTTTAAAGACTTTATATTTTATAAAAAAAAATAACATTTACTTTTTTTTTGTAACTGTCTGTATTCTCTTTCTTCTCTTTCCCAAGCCTACATACATTTATCCAATATTGTGACCCATTTAAAGGTCTTTTCCATCTGAATTCGTCTTTATTATGAATCTGTTATTGTGTTCTGACTAGGACTGCTTCTTAAAATGATAAGTGCTTCTTAAAAATTTAAGGTCCGGAAAGTTGCCATCTTGAAACTTTTTTTTTTCTACAGCCTACTGCCAGCAAGCAGAGCCCATCTGAAAAAAATGTGTGGCTAAACTTTGTTCTTTAGTGTCTAGAATTCCTTTCCAAGCCTTCTCAGGTTTTATGTAGATTTACGTAGCACACGTTCCAGTTCCAATTTCTTGTAAGAAGGCTGCTTGTTCGTCCTGGCCTCCCATAACAGAAATAACCACAAAAAACTGTATTAATTAAATCACTGTGTGGCCCATTAGCTCTAGCTTCTTATTGGATAATTCTTATACCTTAATTGAACTTGTTTGTAACACAATTTAGATGGGCTGAATATTATCTACTTGATCAGTTTATTGAAAAACAAGAGTTGTCTGAATCGAGATGAAAATCTTTTTAATTTCTGCTCATAAATTATTTGAACTTATATAATATATAATGAAATTCACACATATTTAGTCATATTTCTGTCCAATCATATACTGACTCTTTGTAAACTTTAATAATCCCCTTTACCTTAAAATATATTTTGTTCTATTTTATAACTGTATGAATTTGATCTTTATTAAAATCATACATATATGTATTATTTAATAATATGAATAGATAAATTACAGGAGCGTCTGTAAAAGGTTATGGATTTTTCAGAGAAACAACAGTGAAGGTGTCCATCAAATCTAAGCATCAACTGAACATTTAGCATATGTATAGTACACATTCTTGGTCTTGAGTTGGTCAAATTAAGATATTGATCAATGGTAAATTATTGGCATATTCTATCAATAATAGTTCTGGAAAGAGCATGGAAGATTTATTGATTTCTCATTTTTTTCTCTTACTTTATATCAAATTGTCACCTTTCAAATTGTTCTAACATTAACATGAATATATGCTACTATTGTAATAGAGCATGGAATTAGGAAGGCATTAATATAATCCTATTTCCTTTTTGACTTACCTGAGTGAATGAAAAAAATAGGATATGAAATACTTAAAGCACAGTTGGCACTACTAATACAATGTGAATAGTAAGCTGTTCTGAGAAATAGAGTATCTGTCAGTGAAATACTGAAGTAGGCTACATATGAGAAGAACCTTAAGTTGTCCACAGAACATGTCCCATAAACCTTTAATATTTTTGTTTTCCAGGTAAAAATTCCATTATTGAATATGTTGTTTATATATATATATGTCTTTCTTTTTTAAAATTTTTATTTATTAAAGATTTCCGATTCTTTCCTGCCACTGCCTCCCATTTCCCTCCCCCTCCCCCAATCAAGTTCCCCTCCCTTGTTAGCCCAAAGAACAATCAAGTTTCCCTGCCCTGTGGGAAGTCCAAGGACCACCCACCTCCATCCAGGCCTAGTAAGGTGAGCATCCAGACTGCCTAGGCTCCCACAAAGCCAGTTCGTGCAGTAGGAACAAAAACCCATTGCCATTGTTCTTGAGTTCTCAGTAGTCCTCA
>NW_026067937.1:12798014-12812390 GCF_014885135.2 Alexandromys fortis | reverse complement strand
TGTCTCTGTCTCCTTTCATCGCCTGATGAAGGTTAATATTCAGGAGGATGCCTATATGTTTTTCTTTGGGTTCTCCTTATTTAGCTTCTATAGGATCACTAATTATAGGCTCAATGTCCTTTGTTTGTGGCTAGAAACCAAATATGAGTGAGTACATCCCATGTTCCTCTTTTTGGGTCTGGCTTACCTCACTCAGTTTAGTGTTTTCTATTTCCGTCCATTTGTATGCAAAATTCAAGAAGTCCCTGTTTTTTACTGCTGCGTAGTACTCTAATATGTATATATTCCATACTTTCTTCATCCATTCTTCCATTGAAGGGCATCTAGGTTGTTTCCAGGTTCTGGCAATTACAAACAATGCTGCTATGAACATAGTAGAGCATATATTTTTGTTGTATGATAAGGCCTTTCTTGGGTATATTCCCAGGAGTGGTACTTGTGCAACCACTTTGGAAAGCGGTTTCTCAGAAAATTCGTGATCAACCTACCCTTGTTTATATATTTTTATTTACAAATGTATATTGGAAAAATAAGAGCAAAAATGATTGAAAGTTGTAATGGGTAGACTGAAAACAATGTCCTAGGCAGAGATCAAATGACATACATAAGGCTGACCCATTTTCATTCTCTAGAACTATATTTTAAACTTTATGTTTTTTAATATTTATTTGACATATTTTTACTTTAAATATGTGTTTTTTATGTATTTTAAATGAATTTCTTTTAAACAACAAAAAGGAGATGTATTTTTTTCTTCACTATGATACTTTTATAAGTGTCATGGAATCAATATATATTTCTCCATTTTTAGGAAGTTTGGATTTATGTGTACTATGAAACTTTCTATTTCCTGCATGCAAAGAGATTTTTTTCTCTTTTCTGTTGTTTCTTCTATCTGTTTAATTTTGAGTTCACTCGCAATAATTGTTTCAGACTCTGTACCTTTTATTGATTGCATGTACCATTCTAAAAGTGATTATCACAGTATTTATTCATTGTATATAGATCAAGTGTGAAGAAAATCAATATTTATATTATATAATATATCTAAATATGAAGGCTTACAATATATTTGTTCTACCCACTTTAACCCTAACATGTGTCATCATGGCCAAATATTTTCAGCTCTATTATTTTGAGTACACACCACCAATATTTCAGTATTATGTAGTCACAGATTTGTTGGTTTACATATACATATATACATATAGATATCTCTTGAATATTTGAATCAGAGGCTCAGATTAAGTATATTGGGAAGATTTTCACCAAATTAAATCAAACTCCAGTGTCATACTTTTTGTCTTCATTGGCTTTTCCTTATATTTATAATTTTTGTTCTCTTTTCCTCATCTGCCAACTGATATTTACATTTCAAAATGTTTCTTATAGCTGACCTAGCTGATGTCAAGAAAATTCCTTTGAATTTTAAGACACCAGTTTAGGGGGCACTAAGGGATATAAATCTTCTGTGTTAATTTGTAGATTTCTTTTCCACAAATATTTTATCTTTCTGATCTTACATAAGACTCTCTCTCTCTCTCTCTCTCTCTCTCTCTCTCTCTCTCTCTCTCANATATATATATATATATGACTTAAAACTTTCTAACTTTATGCTATCTTCCCTATAGGTACCAAAAATAGTAACACATTTTATACAATGAACACCATCTTTTTTTGAATCTAATTAGTAAATATACAAAAAAAAATGTACCTCCCTCCATTACTTGATTAGACACTCTGAAACTGTTTTCTTTCACTCTTTGACTAAGATGCAATATTTTCCTGTTGGTTACAATGCAAAATATGTCCTGTGTTGCATCAATGTTTTAGAAAGGCTAATAATTCCTTTGCTCGTAGGAATCGAATTTATTTCAAATATGTGTATTTTATTTTTTAATTATCTGCCTCAGATTTGTGGTTACTTAGTTTTGACCTTCTACCTGTTGCCCTTGTCATTTGGATTACTTTCTTAAATTTATCAATGTACAAATGTTATATTTTGAGCTGAGTATTATTCAGGTGTAGTGATGTGTGTGCACACATGTGCACGCATGCACACACATGCGCATGTATGTGTGTTTAAATGATGAAGTACACGTCACTTCAGGGCGACTGGGTTTACCATGCACTTCTCTGCTGGAGGGAATGAAACCCAGCTGTTTTAGATAACGAGACTGAGGAAAGAGTGATATTTCATACTGAGAAAAATTAGGACAGCACAGATCTTGTTTAATTATTCCAATTCATTGTTCATACTTCTGCACAGCATCTAATTTTCCCTTTTCAATATTTTTAAAAACTACCCCTGGTAAGAACTAAAACCAGAGACACTGAAATGGGAGCCACAGTAAGAAAATCCAAAGGACAGTGATCACACATCTTATCAAGCTTAGAAATAGGCACAATGTTGTGAATCAAGGATTTATGAGAGTTTAAAGTTCATTTAAAAACATTCTGAACTCTTCAATAACAGGACCATTTTATCTAAGTTTACTCTATTGTCTAGTTTTGTATCCACTGACCATCTTGGGTACTGAATTTTTTTCTTAAAGAAGTTAAGATATTAAATCTAATTTAGTAATAATTTTCTGCTTATTATCAGCACTACCAAGTATTATCTTGCTGGCTTGCAAATTTATATCCATGGAATTTTTTTTTCTTCCTGTCACTCATTCTGTGATTGTACTCTCAGTAGATGTTAATAGAAGACTCTACAGGAAAGACTGGTAACCATGGTGATAGGAGAGTGCTTTCCGCAATAACTCCACTGTACAAAATAATTTATGCATACATGTAAAATCACAGATGTTTTGAACCATATGCAAGCTATATTTAACTAGGGTATGAGAGACAAGTTACTTGGGAGTTACTAATCCAAAGGAGGTAAGCTTCAATAGAATAGTAATTCTTTCTTTTCTTTATGCCCTGCTTGAATCCTTCTAGGTACAGGGTCCTTAGTGATATAGGGAGTGGGGTGTGAATGCATATCTTCAGTGTGAGTCACTGTGTGTCAGGAACTCATGTGTGTACAAATGACATACAGAAGTAAATGTAGAGAAGTTAATATCCAGAAGAGAAAGTGAGGAAGAGGCACAAAGGCAACATAAAAAGAAACAAACAGCAACCAGGAGTCTCTGTCTACATTCTTATACGATATCCACTCCTAAAAGTTTGCTTACAGTGGTAAGGATTTTAGACGTGCCACTAATTTTCACCTTAAAATGATAGCTCGGGTATTTATTTTAGTATTTAATCTATAAATTAAATAATATTTAAGTAATACGTTAGTGCCTTCAGCTAACAGGAATAGCTATAGGCCAGTAATGTGTATAGTACCGCAAAAGAACTTATCTTCATAGTGATCATTTGAAAGGTTAAATTGCATTTAATATAATCTGGTTAGAAATGCAAGGAAATATATAATTGATGTTTGAAATATTTGTGTCTAAACTTTCCTTCTCTTAAACTAAAGGAATAAATCCTGAGCTACTCTGAGTCTTCACAATATACTGTGAACTTTTACCAGAGTTGGCCCTACAAATTGCATTTGTAGTTCTGAGACATGAATAACTTTCTAAATTCATCTTTCCACTTGTAAAAATAACTGCTGCTTTTAGAATTGGTTTTCTAAAAGAGAGACTTGCAGAAATCACAAAATTAATGCAATACTTTGTGCAATGGGGCTATTTTTAGTGCCACTGGACTTTTGGAATTCAGAGGCAAAGGAAAGAAATGGGAAATGGAAATGAAACAATTTGCATTGCAAAACTTCTCCTTTACCATGAAGTCTTCTGTCTATGGTCCCCTTGTCTTCTTTACTCCCATGTTTGTTATCTCTCAGCAAAATGTTGCTTCTGCCTCTCTTTGATTAAAGTCTTCCTGGACCTTTACCCTGACCCTACCTCCTGCTTACTGTTTTTTTTTTTTTTATTGCTTCCTCACTCTCATTTTAATATAAATTGCCTCATTGGTAATTAAGTACATTTCTACAGATCCAAGAGAGTCTCCTGGTAGGCAATTGTGTGCTCCCTCTTGATGCCCCCTTTCTGAAACACTAATGTGCAATTAAATGTTAACAAGGAGCCTCCATATTAACCCAGCTTAAATTTAATAGGAAGGGACTAGAGCACAGTTCAAGAGGGCAACTGCCTTACCAGATTTTCTGGACTATTGGTCGGGTGTTCTCAATGTTGAAGAAACAGAGGGGTTCTATTACAATAGAGTGACTAGGTGGTTCCAGAGATAATTACCTTCAACAATAACAGGTGCTGGGTTCTCAGGAGGTCATATATATACAATGTGAAAAAAATTTCAGTAATTTCTAGGTGGTCTTTAACTTACTATTTTCAAAAATGTGCATTTGAGCAGGATGTGGTAGTACCTGCAGCTAAAATCAGCTCTGAAGACACAGAGGTAGGTGGTCTCTGTGAGTTCAAGACCAGCCTCCTCTATATAATGATTTCCAGGGCAGTCAGGGCTATATGGTGAAACCTAGTTTCGTGCACACACACACGCACACATATCAAATAAGAACAACAAAGAAAAAAGTTTGAAAAGTGGAAAAAGAAAAAAATCCATATATTTGAAATTCTACTGTAAGTGGAAAACTTTTTGCCTAATGTCCATTATTCCTGAGATTCAGTTAAGTTTTCTTGCATATTTCTGTGCCATGATTTAAAAAAGAAAAGTGATTGAACATATTTGGCAACAATTGTAGCTTATTTACTTATCTTCTATTTTCAACTCCTTCATAAATATGTGTACCTGTTAATGTTGTTCTTAGTATTGATTGTAGGAGCAAGAACATGATATCTTCATTACAGTCCACTGTGCATACTACATAACCAAAACGCAGGTACACATATGAAGCTGATATTGGGATAGTATGAGATGATATACTTCTTCCTTCCTCTTTTCAGTATAGTCGTGGATTTTTTTTAGTGTCTGGGATGTGGCAATTATTGGTAACTGTCTTTTTAGAGAGTGAGGGGACAAAAGAAAATGTGCTTAACAGGAAATTATACCCTTGTTGCTCTGAATGGCTAAATAATCGTATGAGTTTGTCTCAGATCTATAATGTTTCAAGCAAATATACCATCAGGCTATTACTTTAGACTCAGAAAATTTAGAATGTTAGTTAAATACACTTCATTTGTTTCTAATAGTTCCTCTTCCAAAAACTTTTCTATTGGCATGTGATTTCTTCTGTTTCCATTTATCTTCATTACCAGCAACAGGTAGTCAATCTGCCTCTCTATATGCCCATAGAAAAACATAAAGTATAGATCATTGCAAAACATATTAAAGTAGCATTAACAAGACCTGACTTTTATTAATATTCTATTTATTTATCTATCTATCCATGATACATCTTTCCATATCTTTATCAGCACTATGTATCTCAATATGGGTATATTTGTGTTTCCATATATGCATTTATTGTGTTTATATCACATATCAATATCTTATCTGTGTAATAGGTATATAGAAACCTACATATGAACATATATTTCCTTTATATGTCAAATATTTTTAGATCAATAATAATACTTCACAAAAAATCATTGAAGTATGGGTACTATGTTTCTTTATGTGTATGGTGTGTGTATGTTTAGGTGTAAACGTGGATGTCTTACCTTTACTAATACTCATTTTAAGAATACTCAATGTTTAATCATTATCAAAATTGTGTGGGTCTACTCTTATTGGCAATAAAATAGTGACTATTTGAAGCCCATGTGTTTCTGATCTAATTATTCAGGTAGCATCTATCTTTAGAATGTTGAGGTATATGTCATCCACTTGCCTTGGCCTCTTAATACCATCTGTAGACATTTGGGCCATCTGTAAGGCTACACCTCATTTCAGTCTAACCATTGTCTTTTTCTACCAGCAAGTCCCAATGTGTGCAGAGAAGCAAAGCTTGTAAAGTGAGATAGTGACATTCTTGCTCAGTCTAGTCCCTTGTGGCCAACAAAGAGAAAGAACTGAAGAGTGCAATGGGTCTTTATATTCTGATCCCCTTGGGAATTCACTCCAGTTCTGGAGTTGAACATTTCTATTTACTTTCTCTGTACAGTAAGTTCCTTCTGTGTAGAGAAAAATTTTTACAAATAAAACTAATGCTGTTTTTTTTCTTACTACTAGCTCTCCATAGCCTCTAAGATAGCCTTGAATATGATAATAAAATAAAATTCCACATTGCTAGAAAGATCTCTTTATTAAAGAGGCCATTATGGGGCTAGCAAGAAACCTCATACTAGAAAATTTCCTAGGAATCCACAAGGACGACCCCGGCTAAGACCATAAACATAAGTGAAGAGGGTTCCTGAACTGGCTTTGCCCAGTAGTCATATTGATGACTATTTTAAATGTCATCATAGAACCTATATCCAGCAACTGATGAAAGCAGATGTAGAGATCCACAGTGGAGCACTGCACTGAGTTCCCAAAGTCTAGTCGAAGAGTGGGAGGACTGCGAATACGAGCAAAGAAATCAAGACCATGTTGGAAAAACCCATTGAAATAGTTTATGTCTACCAACTCCAGCCTGATAGCAGAGGAACTAGCATACAGCCAAACTAGGCCCTTTGAATGTTGGTGACAGTTGTATGACTGGGGCAGACTGTGGGGCTAATGACATTATTTATCTCTACTGTTTGTTTTGACTTTTTGGAACTCATTCTCTCTGGAGGGATGCTTTGCTCAGCCTAGACATAGTGGGGAGGGCGTTGGTCCTTCCTGAAAGCAATGTGCTAGACTTTATTGACTCCCATAGTAATCCTTACCCTGTCTATGGAGTGGATGGGTGGTGGGATGGCAGTGGAATAGAGGAAGAGGTGGAGGGAGTGGGAAGAATGGAGGGAGTGGGAACTAGATTTGGCATGTAAAAGGAGAAAAGATAATTAAAAAATAAATTTAAATTTTTTAAAAAAAATTCCATGTTGCACTCCAGCACTTTATTTTTTTTTATAGTTTAATGTATTTTAATAGCAAACTTACAGGAACAGCACAGAGGACAGACAACATTAAAAACATGTACTTGCATGTAGGACAACTCAGTTAGAAAAGTATAGTGAATGATGGAATCTACTGTATGATAAAAATGCTACAAACACCATTTAGTTGCCGTCAATAAGAAATTTACTTATTTTAAAAAAATCCAAATGCTGGCATTGTCCAGAAAATTTTAACAGGTTTATTTATAATTTTTATAAAGTTGAACTGTTGAAATGTGTTCACTTGAAACATTTTGCTTGCATTAATGCTTTACATCTTGCATTTATATTAAAAATTCACATACAAATGAAAATGGAAAACTGCCAATACCTGATTTCTGCCCCTATTTTTCCACTCGCAATCATATACTTAGGTACCTTTTGACCCCATGGAAAAAATATCTAACATTCAGAACTACTGATAACAGGAAGAAGAGGAAAAAAATTTTTTTGAGAATGAAATGTTTCCCCTCATAGTGGACTCTTAAGCACGTTCTCCACGTATGCGGCGTGCTAGCTGGATATCTTTTGGCATAATTGTTACACGTTTGGCATGGATAGCACACAGGTTGGTATCTTCAAAAAGGCCAACCAGATAGGCCTCACTTGCCTCCTGCAAAGCACCAATAGCTGCACTCTGGAAGCGCAGATCTGTTTTGAAATCCTGAGCAATTTCTCGCACCAGACGCTGGAAGGGGAGTTTGCGGATCAGAAGTTCAGTGGATTTCTGATAGCGTCTGATTTCACGGAGTGCCACAGTACCAGGCCTGTAACGATGAGGTTTCTTCACCCCTCCAGTAGAGGGCGCACTCTTGCGAGCGGCTTTTGTAGCCAGTTGTTTCCTGGGTGCTTTACCGCCGGTGGATTTACGGGCAGTCTGCTTTGTACGAGCCATGGTATGGGCACCTCCTTACTTACCCCCCTTCTCCTTCGGCTGGAGCTCGGCAAGCGAGAGGCGGCGCTGGCGTTAGAGAGCGGCGGCGGCGCGGCGACGGCTGCGAACACCGCACTCCAGCACTTTAGATTGACATGTAAAGCATCTGTAGGCTGTTACACAGTTTTCTATCTACTATAATCTCTTAAAAGTCTATGCAGACTCCACAGAAACACAGAGCCATGTTCCTACTTTAGTTGAAAGTTTTTTCTTTACTTGAATAGAGAACATGATTTATGAAACTTGTGAAATAAATGACACTTCTTGTAAAGAATCAAATTGTGGTGCAATTGTATAAGCATTTACACTGTTTCTATGTGTGTATTTATATTCTTTGGAATGCCATGAAGGGAAAAGATAGTGGGGATTCATATCATTGGGTTCATGTTATACGTTATCACCTTAACAAGAGGTATTTTGGTAATGCTATGGTAGAATGACGTAGAAGCAACCAGGTCAAAATGCAAAGCCTCCATTTAAATAATATAATCATCTAGCAATCCTAACTCTTCCTATTTCCTCAATCCCTATAGAAGTTAGGAAGAAGTGTAAAATTCTCTTTGACTCCTTAATTTTCTGCCTATCTCAGTGATATACAATGTGCAAATATATTTTGAAAAGTTGTGTATGTATATGTAGTGGAAACAATAAATTGTGAACCTGGAAGTATTCATCAGTTTTGAAGAATGCAAACTGCTCTTGTAGAAGAGCTAAGCTCAGTTCCTCATAACCACCTGTAACTTCTCAACAAAGTGATCCTCTGCTCTCCTCTGGCCTCCACTAGCACTGCACTTATATGTATAAACACACACACATAATTACAAATGAAAATAAAATCTTAAGAAAGGAATACTTAGCTTTAAAAAGTATGCTCAGAGATTTTAATATAACAACAAAGAAGAATATCTGTTTCTAAAATGCTGAAAATATTGGTAAAGCATTTAATTATGAATTTATTTGCAGTCTAGATCTGAGGAACAAGATCTTATGACAGTCTAGATAGAATTTAATCACTTTCAGTGTCTATTATTTTCTTTTCCCTAGGATAATAATATGAGAAAAAGACATTAACAGAGTTTCAGAGCTTCGTTTGAACAGAAGAACTTACATTATACTTAATACATAAAAATGAGATAGAATTATTTATAAAGACTTTTAAATAAGAATAAATAGTATTTTCTGCAACTAGCTATATTTGTTTAGTGGTTGAACTACATAATGATCATTAAGTTATAGCTAATTTTTTAGGGAGTGAAACACTTGAGTAATCTAATACATTTGATAGACTATATTATTCATAAATGTATAATCTTACAATTTTATCTTACATGGTCTTTCTTTAAAAAAAGAAAATTATAGACCTTCACCAGTTTGTATTCAGAATATTTATTATGTTTTTTTATCCTTAAGTGTTTGTTTTTTGAATAGTTTCTGTGATAAACAGTTTCCTCTTCTTGATCTTAGATGCTTGACTCTTTCTATTTTCTGGCATGTCTGTCCTTTCTAGTTGTTGCAATTTTCATGTTTGAATCTTTGCTGCTTAGGTCATTGACTGGATTAATACATTGTCTATGGTTCTCTATAAAATAGAAATAAAGATAAATGAACTGTGTGTGTGTGTTCATATGCTGTGTGTGTGTCTAACTCTATTGTTTTTTACTTCTGCCCTGTTCCCAAACCATGTAATAGTTCAAATTTATACCATCGCTGGGTGTTCCTTTACACTAGGTATCAGAGATGGAAATAGGATCAGCAATGTGTAAGTATAGCTGTTAATCTTACACTTGAAAGTGTCACAGTACATAATTCAGGTAATTCAAAATGTCTCCTTGCCATTACCCATTACACAGGACTCACAAATATGTTTCTGTAGAGACTTGCTACATGAGGAAGACTGGTTCAAGAGGCACAATGGATTGATATGTATGTAGCATGGTGAATGTTATGGAATCTTGCAAATTAATTTTTTTATTTTTAATAACAATTGTATTAGGATTTAGTAATCGTAATTCAATAACAGCATCCACCATGCATTGTGAGAACTCAATCATATTACCCTTCATTTCAGTCGCTGTTATGTGCCTGCTTCTCTCTTTGTACACTTCAAGCAGAACATTTCTAACTTGCTTCAGACAAGGATGACATCCTCTTGTTAATTTCGTTCTCTATGGTTGGGAAAATTACTGAGTGGTGTTGAACTTTGTAAACATGTGCGAGAATCTCTTGGCTTGCCTGACAAGGTCTTTGAAAGGGCTTGAGCAAAGCATTGATGTGTTTTTAGTTTATTCCTCTGTAATAATGTTTCTGTTCCTAAAAGCAGCCATCAGAGTCAGGGACAGTCCCTGCTGTTCTTGTTAAAGTCCCACAAGAAGACTAAGGTACACAACTGTCACATACATGCAGAATGCTTAGGTTAGTCCTGGGAAGACTCCTTGATGGCCAGTTCAGTCTCTGTAAACCCCTATAAGCCCAGGTTAGTTGTTGCTGTGGATTTTCTTGCATTCTCCTTGACCCCTCTGACTCCTATATCCAGTCCTTTTTCTTTTCAATATGATTTTTTCAAGCTTTGCCTAATGTTTGGTTGTGGGTCTCTGCATCTGTTTCTATCAACTGTTGGATGAAGTCTCACTGATGGCAGTTGGGGTAGGCACCAGTCTATGAAAATAGCATAATAACATTAAGAATAATTCCATTGATCTTTATTTTGTCAGTTATACTTGGTTCTATTCTATGTCTCTGGGGTCCTCTCCCTCAGGAGTGAACTCCCTCTCAGAGCATGGGTCTCCAGCTCGGTTAATCATTATATGGTCACTCCAACAATTTCTGTTCCATCTAGAAGCAAGCACATATTCTAGGCAGGACAAATTGTAGGTCAGAACCTATTCTTCCTACTGGTTTACCTCATCCAGCCTTGATAGATGAGGGGAAGCCGAAACTCACTGCAAATTAATATTATTTGGCTCCTTGATATCCAAGGGAGGCCAGCCTGTATCTAAAGAGAAATAGGAGAAAGAACATATGGTAAGAGGGAAGATGAGGGGGTGAGGAATTGGAATGAGGAGAGGGGAAACTTTAGTTGGGATGTAAAAACAAACAAACAAACAAAAAAACAGGAAAAGCAATATTTATGTTCATTTATATCCAATTAACTCAGAAAACTCCGTAAAGAGGAGTCATGTCCAGTAACCCAGCAACTATTCTGAGACAATACTACCTTCTGGCTCCAGTCTCTTCTCAAACATATTATGTGTTTTCTTTGTTCCATTTTATTAAAAAAAAAAGCCCTGCAACTGAGACAGAGGCTGTCTATCCACATTATAAACGGAAACAACCCAAGCCATGTACTGAACTTAGGCTCTGCAATTTTGCCTTTCTCACATCCTGTTTTCAAGAAATATAAAACCAGAATTTTCCTGTGTTTAAACATTAAAATCTGGCTTCCTAATAGAAATGATAACAGAATGACAAAAGTTGCGATATTTTGTAAAGTTTTATTTTGTTCCTTAATCCATCTTTCTATGAGTCTAAAAGGGAGTTTCCAAAATAGCACAGCTCCTGAATCAGATGTAAGAAATTGCTTTGGACATTTTCTCAGCACTATCTCCCAGGAGTAACTGGGAGTGTGACTTGTGCTCTGCCCAGATGTCAGGCCTCCAGACGAGGCAGCACTGACAGGTAAGGCACATTTAATCTAGCAATGTGGTAGAGAACCTTTTGAGAAATAATAGACCCTTCCATGCAATGAAGTTTTATTCTCATCTTTAATTTCATTTACTTTTTAGTCAGCAAGGAAGAAAATTATCTTTCAAGAAGGGAAGTTGCAAGAGGACAAGGAAACACAAATATTCTAGTAGATCAGTAAAAGTTGCATTCTTTTTTTCTAGCTAATGGAAGCTACAGAAAAAAAGAACATCATGCACATTGTCCAAATAAAATTTATTCTTATTCATTACAGTTTAAAAGATGTGGAGTTACTCAGGCAGTCTTACTTAAAAATAACACTGGATGAGGTTTGGAAAGGAGTTTAAAGAAGTGTGCTGTGTATATTCTATCTGTCTTAAAGCATTCAATATAACTATGAAAATGATTTTTTTCTATTTAGTGGTCTGTATTCAGAAATAACTGTCCATGACAACAGAAACCAAACTGATTGTTGAATAATATAAAATATGATTTCTGTATATTTCCATCTCTGTTGAGAATTGAAGTCCTCACTAGCACTGTTTTTTTAAGAACTGTCTAATTGGTCTCTTTCCATCTATTGTTCCTTGTGTTACAAATCTATGTTACATATTATTTGCCAAATGGACAATCCAAAGAGCATTTGGAACTATACCAGTTTTCTGCTTTGAGCTTTTCACTAAGCTTTCTTTACTTTCATGCCACTGTGCTGGGACTCATGCCATACTTTCCTTTCCAACCTGCCGTTCTCAGCAGCAGAAGAAGGCTTAGCATTTTGTGCCTATGTAATCAGTGTGGATTCTTCACCAGCCATCTGAGCTCCTGATCACACCCTCTTCTACGTCTCCTCCCGTTTCTACACCTCCTAAATGAACTCTGACCTTTCCAACACTCGCCCTCTGTGTACTTGTTTCTTTACAAATTGTTCTTTTATGCATTTGTTCTTCCTGGTGGGAGACCCTAAACTCTCTGTCTTTGGGGTTTATATTAAATTTACACTAAAATTAACATTTGTGTTTAAGAATTATTCTTTTAAAATAATGTAAGTCTGTAGGGGGAAGAGAGTGTTATTCATTATTTTTTCAGTTTGAAATTTTCACCTAGTATATAATGAATGTTCAACTTAAATTTCTGTAATCAAAATGACATAAGATACTTTAAGAGTGGTGTTTTGTTTGTTTGGTTTTGAAGCACGGTCTCACTATGAAGCTCTGATTGTCCTAGAGCTCACTATGTCGACTAGGCTGACCAGGAACTCACAAAGACCTATATCTCTGCCTCCTGAGTGCAGGAATAAAGATGTTCATAACCATGCCTGGCTTGCTCTCAGGTTTTAAGTGATGAATTTTGAGCAATATTATTTGAGGATAAAGAATGTTAGAAAATATGAAAGAAAATTGTACGGTTAAAAATAGCTGATATTCTCTGCTGTCTCTTCTTGAAGGCTTAAAGTTTGCAAGCTTGCCTATGTATGGTTTCTTCCATACCTAGAATGAAGAAAAATGTTTCTAAAACTAGAAATGGCAACAAAGGACTTACCAAGGCTAAAACTACTAAGGTCTTAGGGCTAAAGAACAGTAAGAGCTCTCATCTCTAAGAGTACCTTCCTTTCCTTTCTCCTTTTGTGACCCACAATAGCAATTTTAGATTGATCATTACTGTCCTACCACAGAAAGGTTTTTTTTTTCTCAAATGTTTTGTGAGTGGAGGCATGAGTGATGATTAGTAGACCAAACAGGAACAAAGTTCATCTCAATATAAAGCAATTAACATTCTTCTCTAGATATTGTTTTCAGCATATTCTTTGGAATCTTCGGCTCTTTGGATTAGGAAGAAAGCTATCACTTAAACTCAGTTTGCTGGATAAAAATTCAGCTATTCTGCACATATACTTTTTGTCACACGTTGAAGATTTGGTGGGAGACTATGCTATATCTGAGCTAATGGGATTTTTCTCCATACAGGTTTTCTATTTTGCTTTCATGGTATTGAGTAAAATGGCATATAGGATAGCCAAGGGAAACGGTATTTTAGAAAATACTAAAAGGCAAACAGATTGTACTGATTGTTCAGAAGAATGACAGTAAGACTAATGGGTGAATCTCATTCTGTTTGGTTGGCAATTTGTAGAAGTATAAGATTGTCAAGCTGATTCTAACTTTCAACTGTCTAAAACAAAGAAGAAGAATTTTGCTATGATTAGTGCTTAGATATGTGGTATGATTTAAGGCCTAAAATTTAAGTACCTTGAAAAATTTCTGCCTGAAATAGATGAAACACTAACTCAATATGAGATTTTGGCTTATCACATTGAAAGTAATTTCCCAAACACTTTGTAAAATGACTTGGTATATTTTGGCTGCACATTAAGACAAAAGAATTGCTTTGGAACAGAAATGTGGTTTGGGTAAGAAGCAGAATATCCTACTGAGATTTCAATGGATAATTTTCTTCCTGGGCTGATAACCTTTCGAAAGAGGGATCATGAATCATTAAGGCAAATGTGATTCCAATAGTCTGGGTAACGGGGAATCCATATGGCTGGGAGGCCTTTGGATGCTCTTTGTAGCTATGTTTGCCAAGAAGCAGAAGCCAGCTATGAGCCAGGTACTGCGAATGGATCCTGTGATCAGATTTTCAGAGAGCCAGTGCCCAGTATCCCGTCTCTCTGTCTCTCTGTCTCTCTCTCTCTGTCTCTCTCTCTCTCTCTCTCTCTCTCTCTCTCTCTCTCTCTCTCTCTCTCTGTCTCTCTCTCTCTGT
>NW_026067937.1:12750888-12790732 GCF_014885135.2 Alexandromys fortis | reverse complement strand
TTTTTTCTTGGTTTCCCAGGGTCTCATGTACGTATTTACTCAATTCTTCAAACTTTTTGTTATACTTCTCATCCATTTCTATAAAGGTGTTTTTTACATATTGTTTAAGGGACTCTATTGCTTTCATAAAGTCGATTTTTTCCACTTCTTCTGTGTTAGGGTGTTCAAGTCCTTCTGTTGTAAGATCATTGGGTTCTGGTGCTTTCATGTTGTTTTTCAGTTTATTGGGAGAATTTTTGCCTTGGCGCCTGCCCATCTCCTCCTATTGACGATCTCTAATTGGTCTTTTAAAACCAGATCAGGTTTCCCTGCTGGCCAGAGGCTCCTCTTGCAAAATTCCCTCGTTCTGTTTCCTGGCTCCTGCCAGGGGCCACGATCCCTCTCACCCCTCAGACGGGTCTTCAGGAAAAGAACCAGGTTCCCTGTTTGCCCGGGACCTCGCCAACCAAAGGCCTACCTCTTTGATTTAATTGTCCTGGGGCGATCTGCTCTTGGTGTTGCACTGGTCCCTGTCGCCTGCGTTGTCTGCCACTGTGTCAGTACCCGCCGGTCCCGGCCGCTGTGCCAGCTACGTCGCCTGCCTTGTGCGTTCGGTTCCGGCTGCCGCTGCCGTGCGCCTAGAGGATAATTCTTTCCCAGGTCTTCCAGTGGATAGTAACGTCTTTTGTTTCCTGTTAACTCCAGAAAAAAAAAAAAATGTTTCCATCGAGCAACCAGATTCTTTTCTCACTGATTGACTAGAGACTAAGTGCTCTGCACATGGGTAGCTCAAAGCTCAGTCCCCACTACTCTGAACAAGGTTACCTAAAGCACCTAAGAAATGTTGCTTCACATCTCTTCTACAAACATGTAAATCAACACTGTGTACCTCCATTTCTTGGTGCTGTGAAAACGTTCCCAGAAGAGGCAAATAAAGGGAAAAGGACTTGTGCTGGCAGCTGGCCACACTGTTTCCACAGTAAGGAAGCAGGAAACAGCAAATGAAAATTCCCAGCAGATGTTCTCAGTTGCATATGCACCAGGTCTCCAGCCCATAGAATGTTGTTGCCTACTTTCAGGTTAGGTCTTCCTGCTTCAAGTAAACTAATCTTGAAAAGCCTTCACAGGCATGCCCAGAAGGTAGCCTTGTTAGTGATTCCAGATTTTCTCAGACAGTCAATACTAACCATCACAGTAGTTTAATAGAAATAGAACACAGATATTCAAAGACACACTTCAGGACAAGTCTATTTTTCATGATAAATTTATCATTGAAAAATGTGAGTAGAAATTTTGAGTGAACCAAGCATATTTCCAAAGTTCTAACATAATAAGCACATGCTCACCTTGTAAGTCATATTCAAAGTGAAAACTTAATCATGTAGTAAATTTTTGATTTGTTGTTTTTATTTCAACATGCAATTTTCCCTCATGTTTAGATGGGTAAAGAAATCATGTTCATTTTGACTCAAACACATTATTCAAAAGCATTTCTTGAAAACAAAATATAGCTTATTTTGAAGAATCTGAAAGGAAAACAAGCTGTACGTTGTCGTGGAGGCCTTCTCCCTCTGGTGACAGATGTTGTCATGAAGTTTTACTTTATCCCCTTCTCTTAGAGCAGTTGAGATTCGGTCACACTCTTCAGTGCACTCCAGGTCTTTAATGCTTGCGTTTGTGCTGCTCTTAAAAGAAACACATGGATCCAATTCAGTTTCTTTTCTTTTTTTTTCCATCAAGATTTTTAAGTTCATTGTTATCCTAGTGAATAGTCAGTAAAGATTTCCAAGTGTACATACATTATGAGATGCATGATGAGCAGGACTTACCTGAGAAAATTTTTGGAAAGGAACAATATTTAAATAAGAAGGTGTGTAGAAATTCCTGTTATATAAAGAATTCATTAAGTTTAACTTATGTCATATGGCCAGGAAACTACAGTCTTGGATTCCAGTATAGAAAACTGACTCCACAGGTATCATCAGCAGAAGAAACAACTACTGAGTAGACTTAAGCACCAGAAAAATGGAGATCCACAGGTCCTGGGCACTAAGTGACTAATGCCTGTTAGATTGGAATGACTTCCACATTGAAAATTCTCAGAATACACATTCTGATTTGAAAAATTACATCTACATTATGAGCACTACCCACTTAACTCATTTGTGTATACCTTCAGACTCTAGTAGGAAGGAAAGCGATTCTATCTAGGGGAGACCAAGCAGAGATGCCATGGTGGGATAGGATTCAGAGAACTAGAAGAATGCTCAGTTCCCTACATACAGTAGAATAAACACTGATTGTCCAGGATTCTGGACCAAGGCAGAAGAACCTGTGAAAGACACTTTCTATGGCAAAGGGAATTTTGCAGATGTGAACTTGATGTGGAGGGTCTATTGCCAAAGGGAAGAAGGCATCTGACAGAGCAGATGGGAGCCCAAGGAAGCAGAGCAGACAGAGAAGATGGCACAGGCCTAGCTGTGAAGATGAACAAGGGGGCTAGGTGCCAAAGAATCTCAGGAATTCAGTTAAGGAAGCAAGGAAAAATGGGCAGGTTTCTCCTCCATAGCATTTCTTGAGACCAAGGCCCTGCTCTTGACTTAAAATCTACAGGACCATGCTTATTAAAGATGTTTCAAGATATTAAGTTTGTGGGAACTTGTTGTAGAGGTTAGTACATAAATTACAAAACCATATAAGAATATTAATTCTAACAAATTCAATATACTGATTAACACTGAATATGGGTAGACTGGGACCTGTGCCATGCATAATCAGAGAGAAAAAGAGAGAGGAGAAAGGTAAGAGAAAGAGAGAGAGAGAGAGAGAGAGAGAGAGAGAGAGAGCACTTCTTGTCTGCACAGATGTACTCCTAGGTGCAGATCTGCAGTACAAGTATGAACAGCNAGAGAGAACCATAGAGGATTTAAGTGATTGTGTAACAAGGGCATAAGGACTTTTTATATTTAGTTTAGTTTTCAGTTGGTTCTCTACTAATTCACTAATTTTCTTTTTATATAAATATATAGAGAGCTTCAGGGAATGCCACTGCTTCTAAAGAAATAGAAGTGCTTTTTTTGAGCAAGAACATTTAAATTGTTTGACAGACTAATACTGTAAGACTTCTGAAATGCTAAAGTTGCAAGAACTGCATGGTCTCTTACTGATATAAGAAAGAGATCCTTATGTCTACTTATTGATCCTTTTACAGAAAAATAATCAGGTAATCACACTAGTTATACTTCTTCCAACAGTGTAGTAGAGTTCAAGAGTCCCCTTACCAACAATTCATGCTATTCTCCTTACTGTTTGTAATCCTGATGATAGTCATTTTGACTTGGGCAGGGGACTGTGAGAATTTTTAAGTAGTTTTAGTCTGTATTTTGCTGAGAGCTAAATATCTTAAATTCTTAATGTACTTATTAACCATTCTTATTTCTTTCTTTTTTTTTTTTTTTGAGAACTTTTCTGTTCTTTTCCCTTTTGTTCAGATTTTTAGTGTTTCCTTGTTTGAGTTTTTTTTTTTTTTTTTTTTTTTGTATATTTAAACCCTATTTCCTTGTCAGGTGTATAACTAGCAGAGATTTCTCCCACTCCTTGAGCTGCCATAGTTTTTCTAGACATACAGAAGAAGCCTTTTGGTTTTATAAGATCCCATTTGTCAATTATTAGTCTCCTTTCTTCAGAAAATCCATCCTTGTGCCTGTGAGTTGAAGTATGCACTCTATTTTTTCCTGTTGCAGTTTTAGGGCGATAGGTATTATGTTGAGATCTGCCCTAGTTAGCTTGACTGTCAATTTGACACAGCTTAGAGCCATCTGAGAGACAAGGAATTGCCTAGATGAGATTGACTTTTTGTCCTTTGGGAGGGTTCTCTTGACTGTTAATGGTTGCAGAACACTCTATTCCACCCAGGCAGCATCATTTCTTTGGCATGTGTTCCTGGCTGCAAAGAAAGCTGAACATTGGTCTATTCTGCCATAGTTTCTGCTCTACATTCTCAGCTGTAAGTGCTTTTATCAGAAATATGCTGTGCCCTGAGTCCTGCCTTGACTTACCTGAACGATGAATTGTGATCTGAATGTGTAAGCCAAATACCCAGCCTTCACTCCCCAAATGCTTATAGTCAAAGTGTCTTTGTCAAACCATTAGAAGAAAGCTAAAATAAGACCACTTTATTTGTTCATAGTTGAATTTTGAAGACAGTGAGAAGTAAGGATTCAGCCTTGCTTTTCTGCCTGATTTAACCTTCTTGAAATGATGGACTTCTCTCCAATATACACATGTAGTATATTTGTCAAAGATCAAGTACCCATACTTGCATGGAATTATAATTTTATTTTACTTACTTATTCTTTTCCTTTTATTGGAAACATTTATCTCACATAATACATTCTGATTACTATTTCTCTTCCCTCTATTCCTCACAGGTCCTCCCCACTTCCCCTACCATCTAGATTCAATTTCTCTCTTGTCTCTAATTAGAAAATAGGCTTCTTAGGACTAAAATAAAATAAAGCATAATATGATAAAAAGCTAAGGCATCAGAATAGGATAACATAAACAAACAAAGGGAAAGCAGCCTAAGAGAAGGTACAAGAATCAGAAACTCAACAGTTTACAGATCCAGGAATCCCATAAAATCCCTAAACTGGAAGCCACAGTATATATACAGAGTCCCTGGTGCAGACCTGGGCAGGTCCTATACATGGTGCTTCCGTATCTGTGAGTTTGTATGTGTTTTGATCATTTTGATTTAGAGGGCCATGATTCTTTGGGGTCTTCCATCCCCTCTGGCTCTTAAACTCTTAGACTCTGTCTCTTCTTCTGTAGGGTTCCTTGAGCCAAGAGGATTTGATGGAGACATGCCATGCAGGTTTGAGTGTTCAAGGTCTCTCAGTCTCTGATATTGTCTGGGTGTGGGTCTCTGTATTGGTTCCCATCTGCTACAGGAAGAAGCTGATCTGAAGATGGCCAAGCAAAGAACTGATTTATAAGTTTAGCATAATGTCATTAGGAATAACTTTATTTCAATTGTTATAAATTTATTTTTTAGAACAGTAGCATTGGTTTTAGCCTAGGTTCTTGGACTACCTAAGCTCTTGTTCTTGGTCATTCAATCATTGTCAGTGTGGGGTATGATTTCTGTAATGAAAAAGTTAAAAATTGCTGTGGATACCCGGCAGGCAGGGGACAGCGGGTCCTGAGAGCAGCCAGTCTTAGGCAGGGACAGTACATGAGACTACGTGGCAGGTCTCTGAAGGTGGCTGTTCCCTGGTTGTGAGCCATGTGAGCGTGTGGTGAGAGACAGTCAGATAGGCACACCATGCAGAGTGAGGCTGGATATTTATTCAGGAGGTTATGGAAGGGAGGGGAGAAGGGAAGAAGAAGACAGACAGACGGGGAGGGGGAGAGATGGGAGAGATCAAAGCTGCCTCTCAAGACAAAGATGGAAAAAAGAGAGAACTCAGGTTGGAAGCTGGAGATCAGCTTGCCTCAGTGGATAAAGGAGGGAGTGGGCATGGCTTGTCTCTTAAAGAGACAGAACAACTATTACATTCCCATCTCTCTCTTTTTTTTTAATAATAAAAAAGAGGGACATTAGGCACCACAAGTTAAAGGAATTGGGGTGGTGCATTCTTAAGACTTCTTCCTGCTTATTTGTGGGTGTCATCTTTGAGGGTAACCTGAGAAGGCTTGGTGCTGGTCACATTCTGGCAGAGTTGGTCTCTTTGTGTTTGTGGTATAGAAATGTCTGCTTCCTTTTACACCTGTTTAAAGTATTGGCAGAACAGAGGACAAAGTTAAATTAAGGAAAAAAAATTTAGGACCAGGGAATTGAGGGGGTTGTATCTGACCTATTTAAGGTGGATCCTTCAATTGGCCTTCCTGGAACTCACAAGATTTCTTTGGGTTTGTGAAAACAGAAGTTTTAGGCATATACATTGTATAAACAGTAGCATATTTATGTCAGAATGGCTGTGGCTGATATTTTTGCACAATGAAAAATATTTTTAAGACTATGGAAGGCACAATGAGAGAAAAGTTTGTAGCTTGTATTTGTCCTCATACCTTTATAACTTGCAGGTTTTATATTTGTATTTTACTAATTTTTTTTTGGTGAGGTTGTCCTTTTAAACTGACAAAACCTCTCAGCTTTCAAACTGCATCAGAGATCTTTGAGAAGGACAAAATTTTATGTGAGTTACTGATTAAAAAATGACAGAGAACTTACTTGGTTGGAACCCAGAGCTGCTCTTCAGAGTCGTCCATGGTTGCTGAAGGTCGCATTTGCCTTTTGCTGTTTAGTTCAGGGCCTGCCAGAATCAAGAAGTTCCTGTGGGCTAAGAAATCTGCAGAAAACAAGCCTACCTTGACCTGAGCAGCTAGGCTTTTGATTCAAGTGACTCTGTCCATGATTGGATATCTTTAGTTTAGATGAAAGGCAGTTTTGCCCAGTGCTCAGCACTTGGCAATTGAAGTAAATTGCAGATGGATGTTGTTCTGTGCCCATTTGTCTGCTGTCTTCTATGGAGGAAATAGAGTGCTGCTGCTAGGAGCCAACCTGTCTCCTTTTTGTTATGAAAAGTTTTTTTAATAATTAAATATTTAAATGCCATATTCCCCAGATATCTGAACAGTTGAGGGCTGTTTCTCAGGTATAATTACAGTATAGAATCTTCCTGGAGGGCTGGGTCTGAACTTGACTGTACTGGCTCTTAACAGATAAGATTTATACTAGTAAAAAGATAGAAAGAAGAAAAAAACTGCTTGCAATTGAAGGTTATGGCAGAACTGACAATAATATAGAACAGCTTAACATATTTTAAATGAGGGTTGGATTAAATATAAAGTTTTTTTGTAAGAGACTTAAAAGTACATACCAGTTTAAAACATGAGACTTACTGTTTTTGCAATCTGAAATGAGATACATTGAACAATTTTAACATTAAGCATAGGTATATTTAAGTTACATGCATAAACACACAAACAAAGAATGAACAGGAATTGGGGAAAGTGGATGCTCTTGGTGGGCCCTACCAAAGGCATGCCACTGCACAAAACACACACGCAACAGAGTCAACAAGAGGAATTTAGTGAAAGAAAAAAAAAAAACATAAATAAACTGGGAGACAGGACAGGAAGGATGGGAGAACTTGGTCACCTGACCTGGCTCTCAGCCAGTATGGTGGCAAAGTCACCTGACCCCAGTCAAAATGACAGCAGTCACATGTTATATGGAAAAGCCACAATTTTTGAGCTGCAGGGATTTTAAGCTAAATAAGAGAGACCTAGAGGCATGATCCACACTGTGGCTGAGCCACCATGCCCCACCACAAGCCACAGAGGGGAGCAAAAGGCTGAAACTAAAAAAAGCCACCTTGTGGATCTGACCAATCTTGTTGGTAGCAGTAACCATGGCAGGGCCCATGTGTGCTGACAGGAGTTAGAAAGCTCCCATAAAAGTGGAGCTGGTGGGACACCAGCAAAGTGGGGGGAAGAGCTGAAGAAGTAGGGCATTAAGGCCTGTTTTTTTTTTTTTTTTTTTTTTTTTTTTTTTTTTTTTTTGCCTCTAAAAGGCATCCATCTCAGGGGGAACGGACATGGATGGCTTGTTACTCACATCTGAAATTGTAAAAACCTGCAAAACACCACAAGGCCTATAATGGGACATCTGCCCCTATAGGTGGGTTGCAAATCGGTGTGAACACTGCAGGGACCCATGGCAGGGCGTCCCCTGACCCTGGATAGGGTGCTATGGCCTGGATGGATCCTCTTGGGGTGACTCAGAAATCAGAGATGCCTGAGGCTGCTCCGAGGAACCTTTTATGGTGAGAGAAAAGAAAACAAAATAAATGAAAAAAAGAAAAAGAAGTATCTGAGGGACCTTGGGCCCCAAGTTGAATGCACCACACAGAGTGTGCAGTGCTAATGTGGGCAGACTGACCCCGGGTCAATCCATATGCTATTTTAGGTAAGAGAAGCAACCATAGCAGAATGGACAAAACTCACCAATCGAAGCTAGTGGTGTGAGTAGAAATCATGCTGTAGTAATCTTGCTCAGGCATATGAAACATGTGGTTGTGGAGAAAAAAAAAATACCTGGTTCAGGATCCCAACCCTGGAAGAGGAGTTTGGAGCAGGAGAGCCTTTCTAGTCTTGAGGCACCAATGTAATGGATTATTAAAGATTGCTGCAGATCCCCTAGTACCTTGTGGAGTGGAAGTTGAATGAGACATTGGTTAGTTATTCCCAAGAGCTTTGTGTCACTATTGCCCATTGTCCTAGCATATCTTGCAGGAAGTATACCTTTGAAGATCAAAGGAGTTGTAGTTGGCAACAGTCTGGAGTGTTTGGTCAGTCCTATGGGGGCTCTTTGGCTAAAAACTCAATTAGATATAACACAATTCCAGTACTGGAAACTTCATTTGCTGACAAGAGATGTCCAGCTGGGGCTCTGTATCACCCATCATTTTTTATAGTTAAGTTATGTGGCCTTCATACTTATGAAAATTTGGGAGTTTCTACTATATTTAGGTATCCATATTCCTCCCCAAATGGCTTTTAATTTTAGTTATGTCTCTCTGTATTTCCACTCCTTGTTAAATTTAACCATATTTTCTAGCATTTTTGTACAAAGACTTCTGATTTGAGTAATATTAAGAAAAATTTTCACATTGTATACTTGTGTATACATCTTAATATGCCATAAATATTATCAATTATTGTTTATTTGTCTAAATGAGTTTGCAGTGAAAGCTGTTTTCCATATGTCTTTCTTTTTTCCCAGATTATAAATGCATTATATTCCCACAAGTAAATTGCACTGGCTATAAACCAGAGCAAAGGAATTATATAGTCATCAGTTGGCATTAAAATAAAGTTATGTCCCTTCAACTGCATTCATGAATCACTGTTTTTCTTATTAATTCTAAAATGTGTTTAATCAGTTACAGGCCCAAGAGCAGAAAGTAAGAGTCAGCCACAGAATTAATATTACTTAAATAATATATTTATATTAAAATACATGGATGGGTTCTCTCTAGAAAATTATGTAGAAATAAATATAAACAGAATTATTTTATAGCACTATTTTTGAGTTAAAGAATTGATAGCTAAGAAGCTATATATAGGTATTGTAAGTGGGAGAATACCTGCATAGGCTGTGCAGAAACCCTGGGCTTAATCAAATTAAGAGATATGAAGAAGAGAAGGAATAGAGAGTGAGGTGAGAAGGTGAAAAGATATGAGTTTGGAGGCAGTGATAGAGAGGTGTCAAGGAACATGAGAAGAGTGGGGGTTTATGTGGAGAGAGAAGGGAGGAATGGAAGAGGGAAGAGAGGGAAAATTAGAATATAAAATGGGGAGGGAGGACAGCAGGTAAGTGTGTCAAGGCAAAAGGAGAGCGGGAAGAATATAAAGGGATTGGAGATAGAAAGAAGTCATATGTACATCTCTCTGGATAAGTAAAATATCTAGAAATAAATGATGTCTACGAAGCTAGGATTTTTTAAAGTTAAAATGTATTTATAAAGTTGAATGAACAGTCACAGTTCATATTATTTGGGTATTGTTCCTTAAATCAAGACAATAGAAACCTATCCATGTTGCAAGACGATGGTAAGAGAAGCTGCTGTGTGTTTTGAGCAATGCAATGCCTATCAGTGATGGTGTTTGTAGAATGGGCTGTACTTAGTATTTGATGCATTTTACTCTTGTAACAGTAATGAAAATAGAAATAGTTGGTAAGGTGAGGCTCTAACGTCTCTTCCTCTTAAAATGTCCATTGAACCAAAGCAATCCTGTCTTGTGTTGAGTCACTATATTGAGGAGATGAATGTCGCCCACACCCAGTCAGCACGTGTGACAAAAGAAATAGCCATCTGCCTGATTTATTGTCAAAGTTGTAATTATTGACCAGAGTTTGGTTGTTGGTTTGTCTTACATCCCAACCACAGTTTTTCCTCCCTCATCATCCCCCAGTCCCTTCCCTCCACTGCTGTGGGTAACCTCTCCCTGAATCCACTCCTCCTCTGATTTATTCAGAAACAGAAGGCCTCCCATTTACATCAATGAAATATGACATATCAAGTTTAGAGAGACTAAGCGCCTCACCTTGTTCTAAGGCTTGGTGAGGCAACCCAATATGAGGAATAGGGTCCCAAAAGTCAGGGAAAGAGTCAGAGACAGCCCCACTCCCACTTTTAGGAATCCCACATGAAGACAAAGCTACACAGCTATCACATATATGCAGAGGGCTTAGTTCAGTCTCATGCAGGCTCCCTGGCTGTCAGTTCAGTCTCTATGATTCCCTATGAGCCCAGGTTAGTCAATTCTGTGAGTTTTCTTGTGATGTCCTTGACCCTTTTGGCTCCTACAATACTTTCCTCTTCTCTTCTGCAGGATTCCCTGAATATAGCCTAGTGTTCACCTGTGTTGACAAGATTTTTATCACAGGCTCTTGATTTGGATTCAGTTTTTTTTAATCATTGAGTGATGTTGTAATTAATTTAAGGATTTGTTTTTTTTTTTTTGAATTATGTGTGTATATGTGCATGTGGAAGCACAGGCACCTGCAAAGTCCAGAATAGGGCATCAGATTAAGTAAAGCTATGATTACAAGCAGTTGTCAACCACACACCACAGATGATGGGAACTGAACTGGGGTACTCTGCAAGCGTTGCAAGTGCTCTTAAACTTAGAGTCATATCTTCAGCCCTATAATTGATTTTTTAATATCACCTTATTAATATTGGTGGCATAAAACATTTTGAAAAATCTGTGGAGGATTCCAGTACATAATTGTTATGAAGCCATCGATGTGGGTGATAAAAATCTATGCACATGGAAAATAAAATTCAAACCAGTTTTTAATGTTCCTCTGTTTAAAACACACTGCAAGAGGTGTGCACAAGTATTGTGTTCTCCTCCTAAACTCTAACTTCCTTCATGCTTGGTAAATACATGACTCAGCTTTTTTTTTTTTCCAAATCATTTTCCTTTTCCAATTAGATGTTCTATGCATATGCTGTGTCTCCTGGTAGAATACTCTTTATTCCAATTCATTTAATTAACTGCTTCTTTCCTTTCAGGCTCAGCATTAACAGCATTTCTTCAGGGACTTCGTCCATACTCTTCCCACCTTACCGCTAAATCTATATTCACTTAAAGGCTTGAAACTTCTTTTCCATTCTGATTTCAGATTAACATTAGACATAGTCTTGATATCTTATAAATATCTATTTTCTTTCAAAGATTCTGAGACACAAAATCAGAAGTCAACTGCAATTTCATTTTCATTTTACCTATAGTACTTTGTAAAATCCTGAACTAATGATAAACCAAGCACAAATTTAGTGGAGAAACTAAACTCATTTGTACTGCAGAATTTCTGATTGTGGGGAGCTAAGGATAGGCCTGGTCAATGGGATTTACAATGTTTCAGGAGAGAGTAGAGAGTAGAGGTAAGATCCAATATCTTATTGTTTAGAGTCACAGCATGCAGACCTAGAGGATTTTCCAGGAAATAAGCAGTCCTCAAACTGTTTGAGGACACACACTTTGAAATTAAGAAGTTACTATTCTGTCTTGCTGTATGTCATAAAATTGTACACATTGAGGATGCTACTCAATGCTATTTTAATACAACAAATATGCTCCAAAAAGATACTTCAGTTGGAAATTTCCATGAACCTGTTACCAGTAGGCTTGGCACTCTTGCTTGGCTAAGATTTTGTCAACAATTTTAGTTTTTAAGTAATATTTTTTAAAAAATGACCTGCTTCATTCTTTGTCAGCAAACATAACATGAGTTTCAATCAGTTTCTTCTGACCTTTAATAAATATTGGCTCCCTTTAAATGAATTGTTTCTTTTTCTTTTGATGTTGCATCTCACAGAATAAAATTCTTTAATTTTAATGAGACCTAACTTTTCAATTCTTGTTTTCAAGAATTAGGACTTTGGTACTTACTCCAGAAGTTCAACAACAAATGAACAGTCATCTAGATTTTTTACATTTCCTACTGAGACTTCAATAGTTTTGTTTTATCTATATGTATACTATTTATTTTTCTTTTTTGTTGATTTTATTGAACCATACATTTTTTTTTCTGCTCCCTTCCCTTACAACCCTCTCCCATGGTCCCCATGCTCCCAATTTACTCAGGAGATCTTGTATTTTTACTACTTTCCATGTACATTAAATCCATGTATGTTTCTTTTAGGGTCCTCATTGTCATCTATGTTCTTTGGGATTTTGATTTGTAGGCTGATTTTCTTTGCTTTATGTTTAAAAACCACTTATCAGTGAGTAGATTTGATAATTGTATTTCAGGGTCTGTGTTACCTCACTCAATATGATGGTTTCTAGATCCATCCATTTGCCTGCAAGTTTCAAGATGTCATTTTTTCTCTACTGTGTAGTACTCCATTGTGGTAATTTACTACATTTTCCTCATCCATTCTGCGATAGAGGGGCATTTAGGTTGTTTCCACGTTCTAGTTAGGATAAACCATGCTGCTATGAACATAGTTGAGCATATGTCCTTGTGGTATGATTGAGCATCCTTTGGATATATACCCAAAAGTGGTATTACTGGGTCCTGAAGGAGGTTGTTTTCCTAATTTCCTGAGAAATTGCCATACAGATATACAAAGGGGATGTAAAAGCTTGCACTTTCACCAGCAATGCAGAAGTGTTCCTTTACCCATAACATCTCCAGCATAAGTTGTCATCAGTGTTTTGATCTTGGCCAATCTTACAGGTGTAAGATAGAATCTCAGGGTTGTTTTGATTTGCATTTCTCTGATGGATAAGAATGTTGAACATTTCCTTAGATGTTTTTCATCCATTTTAGAATCCCCTGTTGAGAGGTCTCTGTTTAGGTCTATGCTTCATTTTTTTATTGAATTATTTGTTCTTTTGATGACCAATTTCTTGAATTCTTTGTATATTTTGGAGATGAGACCTCTGTCTGATGAGGAGTAAACTGCTGTTTTGTCTGGTTGACCATATCTTAGCTTTCCAGAAGCTTCTCAGTTTCAGGGGATTCCATTTATTAAACATTTCTTTAAGTATCTGTGCTGCAGGGTTTATATTTAGGAAGTGGTCTCCTGTGCCAATGTGTTCAATTGTGCTTCCCACTTTCTCTTCTACGAAGTTCAGTGTGGTTGGCTTTATGTTAAGGTCTTTGATCCTTTTTGACCTGAGTTTTATGCATGATGAAAGATATTGATCTATTTTCATTCATCTACATGTTGATATCCAGTTATGCCAGCACTATTGGTTAAATATGCTTTCTTTTTTCCATTTGATATTTTTTGCTTCTTTGTCAAAAATCAGGTATTCGTAGGTGTGTGGATTAATATCCAGGTCTTTGATTCAGTTCCTTGGATCCTCCTGTCCATTTTTATGTTAATACCAGACTGTTTTCAGTGCTGTAGCTCTGTAGGAAAGTTTGAAGTCAGGGATTGTGATGCCACTAGAAGTTCTTTTATTGTACAGGATTGCTTTTGCTATCCTCGTTTTTTTTGCTTTTCCATATGAAGTTGAATACCATTCTTCTGAGCTCTGTGAAGAATTTTGCTGGGATTTTGATGGGCATAGAATTAAATCTATAGATTCCTTTGGTAAGATTGCCATTTTTATTATGTTAATTATGCCTTCCCAAGAGCACAGGAGATCTTTTAACTTTCAGGTGTCTTTTTCAATTTTTTCTTTCAAAGATTTAAAGTTCTTGTCATACAAGTCTTCCACTTGTATGGTTAGAATACTCCAAGACATTTTATGCTATTTGTGACTATTATGAAGGGTGATGTTTCTCTGATTTCTTTCTCAGCCCATTTATCATTTGTGTAAAGGTGGGCTACTGATTCTTTTAAAATTAAACTTGTATCCTGCTACATTACTGATGTGTTTATGAGTTGTAGATGTTCCTTGGTAGAATTTTTGGAGTTGCTTATGTAAACTATCATATCATCAACAAATTGTGAGAGTTTGATTTCTTCTTTTCCGATTTCTATTCCCTTGATCTCCTTTTGTTGCCTTCTTGCTTTAGCTGGGTCCTCAAGAACTATATTGAATAGAAATGGAGAGAGTGGACAACCTTGTCGTATTCCTTATTTCAGTGGGATTGCTGGGAATTTTTCTCCATTTAGTTTGATGTTGGCTTGCTGTATATTGCCTTTATTATGTTTAGGTATGTTCATTGTATCTCTGCTCTCTCCAAGACCTTTACTAAGGGATTTGTATTTTGTTGAAAGATTTTTCAGCATCTAATGAGATGACCATGTGGTTTTTATTTTTCAGTTTGTTTATATGGTAGATTATGTTGACAGATTTTCATATGTTGAACCATCCCTGCATCTCTGGGATGAAGCCAACTTGATCATGGTGGATAATAGTTCTGATGTGTTCTTGGATTTGATTTGCCAGTATTTTATTTAGTATTTTTGCATCAAAGTTCATGAGTGAGATTGGTATGTAATTCTCCTTCTTAGTAGTATCTTTATGTGGTTTGGGCATCAAGGTAATTATAGCCTCATAAAAAGAGTTTGGCAATGTTCCTTCTGTTTCTATTGTGTGGAACAATTTGAGGAATATTGGTATTAGTTTTTTAAAAACGTTGTAGAATTCTGAGCTGAAACCATCTGATCCTGGACTTCTTTTTGGTTGGGAGACTTTTGATGACTGTTTCTATTTATTTAGCAGTTATAGGTCTATTAACTTTGTTTATCTGGTCTTGATTTAATTTTTGTGATATTTATACAGAAAGTTGTCCATTTCCTTTATTTTTTCTAATTTTGTAGAGTACAAGATTTTGAAATATGATCTGATGATTCTCTGGATTTCCACCATGCCTGTTGTTATGTACCTCTTTTCATTTCTGATTTTAATAATTTGGATATTTTCTCTCTGCCTTTTTGTTAGTTTGGATAAAAGTTTGTTTTCTTGATTTTCTCAAAGAACCGACTTTTTGTTTTATTGATTCTTTGTATTGTTTTCTTTGTTTTAATTTTGTTGTTATCAGCTCTCAATCTGATTATTTCTTGCCATTTAGTTCACTTGGGTTAGTTTGCTTCTTTTTGTTCTAAAGTTTTCAAATGTTCTGTTAATTCCCTAGTGTGGAATTTTTCTAACTTCTTTATGTAGGCATTAACTGTTATAAACTTTCCTCTTAACACTGCTTTTTTTTCCGAGACAGGGTTTCTCTGTGGCTTTGGAGCCTGTCCTAGAACTAGCTCTGTAGACCAGGCTGGTCTCGAATTCACAGAGATCCGCCTTCATTGTGTTCCGTAAATATGGGTATGTTGTTTGATCATTTTCATTGAATTTTAGGAAGTCTTTAATTCCTCCCTTTATTTCTATTTTGACCCATTAATGATTCAGGTGAGCATTGTTTATTTTCCATGTGTTTGTAGGCTTTCTGGGATTTGTGTTGCTGTTGAATTCTAGTTTTAAGCCATGATCTGAATATGATTCATGGAGTTGTACCATTTTTTTTTTTATCTGTTGAGGTTTGTTTTGTTACTGAGTATGGGGTCAATTTTTGAGAAGGTTCCATATGTATTGAGAAAGAGGTATATTCTTTAATGCTTGGATGGAATATTCTACAGATGTCTGTTATGTCCATTTGAGTCATAACATGTTAGTTTGCTTATTTCTCTGTTCATTTTTTGTCTGACTGACATGTCTAGTGGTGAAAGTAGAGTGTTGAAGTCTCCCAATATTGATGTGTAAGGTTTAATGTATGATTTAAGCTTTGGACGTGTTTCTTTTACATATGAGTATGCCCTTGTGTTTGGGGCATACATGTTCAGTATTGAGATTTCCTCTTGATGGATTTTTCCTGTGACTAATATGAAATATCTTTCATTGTATCTTTTGATTGATTTTAGTTTAAAGTTTATTCTGTTAGATATTAGGATAGCTACACCAGCTTGTTTCTTAGGTCCATTTGATTGGAATATTTTTCCACACCCTTTACTCTGAGACAATGTCTTGTCTTGGTGGTTGAGATGTGTTTCTTGTATGCAGAAGGAGGATGGATTCTGTTTTTGTATCCAATCTGTTACCCTGTGTCGTTTTATAGGTGAGCTGAATTCATTTATATTAAGGGATATTAATAACCAGTGATTGCTATCTCCTGTTAATTTTTGTTAGTGGTGATGTTAATTTGTGTGTTTTCCCCTTCCTTGGGATTTGCCACTGTGGGATAATCAATTATCTGTGTTTATGCTGATGTAGCCAACTTCTTGGGTTGTAATTTTTCTTCTGGTACTTTGTATTGGGCTGGGTTTGTGACTAGGTATTGGCTAAATCTGGTTGTGTCATGGAATATCTTGTTTTGTCCTTCTATGGTGATTGAAGCATAGTAGCCTGGTCTGGCATCCATGGTCTCTTAATATCTGCATATTGCTTGACCAGGACCTTCTGGATTTCAATGTCTCCATGGAGAAGTCAGGTGTAATATTGATAGGTCTGCCTTTTTATGTTACTTGGCCTTTTTCCTTTGCAGCTTCTAATATTCTTTCTTTATTCTGTATGTTTAGTGTTTTGATTATTATGTGGTGAGGAGACTTTTTGTTTTAATCCAGTCTATTTGGTGTTCTTTAAGCTTCTTGTATTTTCATAAAGCTATATTTTTATTTAGGTTGGGAAAGTTTTCCTCTATGATTTTGTTGACTATATTTTCTGTGCTTTTGAGTTGAATTTCTTTTCCTTCTTCTATATCTATTATCTTTAGCTTTGGTCTATTTATGTTGACTCTTATTTCCTGGATATTTTTGGCTAAGCTTTTGTTTTATTTAGTGTTTTATTTGACTGATGAATCTATTTCCTCTATATGATCTTCAGTGCTTGAGATTCTCTCTTCCATCTCTTGTATTCTGATGTTTATGCTTGCATTTATGGTTCCTAGTAATTTTCTCATAATTTCTGTTTCTATAATTTCATTGGCTGTGTTTTCTTTATTGTCTCTATTTCAGTTTTCAAGTCTTGAATATTTTCTTTCATATGTTTGATTGTTTTTTCTTAGTTTTTTTTTAAAGGGATTTGTTGATGTCTTTCTTTTTTTTGCCTTTTTCTCCATTTATTTGAGGAAATTTCTCATTTCCTCTTTAAGGGCCTCAAAATTTCTCTTAGCATTATTTTTAGGTCATTTTCTTTTGCTTCATCTATATTTGGTTGTTCAAGTCTTGTTGTTGTACAGTCACTAGATTTTACTGGTATCGTGTTGTTCTTTGTGGTGTTGCTTGCATTTTTACCTTGTCTTATCATTTTTTACTCTAATTGATGTAGTTGTGGTTGTCTGTGACTCTGGTGATCAATCTTCCAGATGCTAATGGATCCAAGGCTCTGATGGTTGCTCCTCATGGTGCAGTCAGTGCTATGGTTCCAGTTACCCTGTTAGTCACTCGGTATTCCTGGAGGTCCTCAGTGTTCTGGGGGTTTGTTCTGCTCCCATGGATTTCACTATCTCAACACTGCTCTGGCCTAGGTTGCTGGTTCAGACCTGTCTGTAAATGTCTCTGGTCTGGTTCTGCTCCTACGGAGGTTCCTGGCTTGGGGTTTGTCCCACAAAGATCTCTGGCTCAGGCCTAACTCTCTGAGTTCCCAGACTCAGGTGTTCCCAGACCCTCATAGTTCCTGGCTCAGGCCTACTCCCTCAGAAATCCCAGACTCACCTCCACACCCACAAAGGTCTCTGGTTCCTGCGTCCACCCTTATAGATCCCAGACTCATGCCTGGACCCGCAGAGGTCTCTGACTTTGGGCCATTCCCTCAGTGGTTGCTCCCCTGTACTAATTTCTGTGGAACTTACTGTCTCAGGTCTGCTCCAGCCTAGGTGATTGGCTCAGTCTTGCCTCCGCAAATGTCCTTGGTCTGGGTCCTTTCCTGTTCCCTTAGGGCTCAGGGCTCGCTGTCTCAGGACTGTTCTGACCTAGGTCGCTGGCCCAGTCCTGCTTCTGCAAATGTCCCTCATCTGGGTCTGTTCCTGCTTTCACAGATCTCACTGTCTCAGGACCTCCCAACACTTGGGAGACAGAGGCAGACAGACCTATGTGAGTTCGAATTATGGTGGCACACATCTTTAATCCTAGCACTTGGGAGGTAGAGGATGATTTTTATAAGTGATCCATACACCAAAGCATTTCTGGAAATATATTCTTGATATACTAATTGATAGATAAAACTGTCCTGATTAATTGTTAAGACATATTACAAAGCCTGGCGGTGGTGGCGCATGCCTTTAATCCCAGCACTTGGGGGGCAGAGGCAGGCGGATCTCTGTGAGTTCGAGATAAGCCTGGTCTAAAAGAGCTAGTTCCAGGACAGGCTCCAAAACCACAGAGAAACCCTGTCTTGAAAAACCAAAAAAATAAAAAAATATTAAAAAAAGACATATTATAATCATTTACAAGTTTAATACATTTAGCTTATAATGACTGGATATTTGAGAACTCATCTTTTTTTTTTTAAGCAACATATCTATCTATAATATGTTTCCTAGACTTGTTTCACAAAATTCACCTCCTAGGATATGGTTTAGACTAATTGTTTTCTGTTCCTTTTTTAATTGCTTAGTCAGAAAGACAGAGATAATTGTAAGATTAAAATGAATAACCTGGATCAGGATAATGGCTTAGCAGATATTTGTCACCAAACCTGATGATCTGAATTTGATCCATGGAACTCACAAAGTGGAAGAATAAACTTACATTTCTAAGTTATCCACTGACTGTCACATGAATGTCATGGAATGTACACATCTGTACCAATTTTGAGATCCCAAATCATGACATGAAAACATCTTACTGATTATGAATTCTTGGTCTCATCTTAGCTCTTATTTTAATATGTTTCTCTTTATCTACATTTTAACTCGGGCATTTTTAGCTTTCTTTCCTTCTGTTTGTCTTACTTTCACTACTTCTCATGTCTGTCGGTTTGACAACCACCTGACTTCTTGTCTCAGGCCTCTCTTTCCCTCCCTCCAAGCCAAAGATTTTTCCTCCTACATATTCTCTCTGCCCACTAGTCCTTATTGCCCTTCTCCTTCATAGCTATTGACTTTCCAGCTTTTTATAAAACCATAAGGTGCCTTAGGAAGGCAAGGTGGAACAAATACAACATGTCTTAACATAATTAAATAAATGCAACACATCTTTACATCATTAACAAAGGCTGCAGAAAGAAATGTAGCACACCTTCACATAAAGTAATCATCATAAACAATGTAACACATCTTTACATAGTATAAATAGTATTCTATAACACACTTTTCCCTGACACACAGAATAAAAATATATTTTAAAAGGATTCATTGTGTATAATATTTATATTTTTGGAACTGGGCATTTAATTTCATCTAAAACTTTACTAAATTTGAGTGCCCATTTGAATGCCAAAGTTCAAGTCTTAATGAAATTTTCAAATATGGTAGACATTAAAGCCTTATCTATTTTCTTTATGATAAAGTTACTCTGACATTATCATGGCTTACTCCACTACTGTTGAACAGGACTCTGTGAGTTAAAACATTGCTTAAAATATTAGTAGTTCATTTTTATATATTCATTATTGCTCTCCTAAGGATCTTACTTCAGAAAGGAATTTTTTACTCTGAGACCAATAATAATATAGAGGTATAGTACATGGAATTTAGACATTAAAATGTATTTTCTACCAATAATTTAGTTTCAGACACTGCTGGATACATAATATTTGCTAATCTCCTGCAACTAAATACAAAAATTGTCAATTTAAAGTTAACTCAATAACCTATTTTCAGCTTATTCAGTCACAAATTAAAAGCCTTTATTCATTTGTGCTACTTTCTTAAGATTGCTACAACAAATAACAAAGATTTAATGACCTGGAACAAAGGAAGTATATTTTCTTATGTGTCTGAAGTCAAACACCCACATAAAACATCTTGGTAGGAGCTAACTCTTCTGAAAGCTTCACTGAAGGAAGCCATTTTCTCCCCAGCTGTTAAGTTTGTTTGTTTTGTATTTAAATAATTTTACTCTCTGTCTCAGTGTTCAGATGGCTTTGTCTTTGTTTTCCTTCCCTTCTGTAAGTACTGTTGGACTTTTTGAATTTGGACTAACCAAACCAACCCAGGATCATGTCATTTTGTGGTCTCTTTTTATTGAAAACATATCTTTCACACATTTTTTTATTTTTTTATTTATTTATTAAAGATTTCTGTCTCTTCCCCGCCACCACCTCCCATATCCCTCCCCCTCCCCCAATCAACTCCCCCATCACATCAGCCCAAAGAGCAGACCCAGTTCCCTGCACTGTGGGGAGTCCAAGGACCTCCCACCTCCTTCCAGGTCTAGTAAGGTGAACATCTAAACAGCCTAGGCTCCCACAAAGCCAGTACTTGCAGTAGGATCAAAACCCAGTGCCATTGTTCTTGACTTCTCAGCAGTCCTCATTGTCTGCTATGTTCAGTGAGTCTGGTTTTATCCCATGCTTTTTCAGACCCAGTCCAGGTGGCTTTGGTGAGTTCCCGAAAGAACATCCCCATTGTCTCAGTGTGTGGGTGCACCCCTCGTGGCCCTGAGTTCCTTGCTCGTGTTCTCTCTCCTTCTGCTCCTGATTTGGACCTTGGGGTTGTAGTCTGGTGCTCCAATGTAGGACTCTGTCTCTGTCTCCTTTCATCACCTGATGAAGGTTAATATCCATGAGGATGTCTATATGTTTTTCTTTGGGTGCACCTTTTTTTTTAGCTTCTCTAAGATCATGAATTATAGGCTCAATGTCCTTTATTTATGGTTAGAAACCAAATATAAGTGAGTACATCCCATGTTCCTCTTTTTGGGTCTGGCTTACCTCACTCAGTATAGTGTTTTCTATTTCCATCCATTTGCATGCAAAATTCAAGAAGTCATTGTTTTTTACTGCTGAGTAGTACTCTAATATGTATATATTCCATACGTTCTTCATCCATTCTTCCATTGAAGGGCATCTAGGTTGTTTCCAGGTTCTGGCTATTACAAACAATGCTGCTATAAACATAGTAGAGCATATACTTTTGTTGTGTGATAAGGCCTCTCTTGGGTATATTCCCAAGAGTGGTATTGCTGGGTCCATGGGTAGGTTGATCCCGAATTTCCTGAGAAACCTCCACACTGCTTTCCAGAGTGGTTGCACAAGTTTGCATTCCCACCAGCAATGGATGAGTGTACCCCTTTCTCCACAACCTCTCCAGCAAAGGCTATCATTGGTGTTTTTGATTTTAGCCATTCTGACAGGTGTAAGATGGTATCTTAAAGTTGTCTTGATTTGCATTTCCCTGATCGCTAAGGAAGTTGAGCATGACCTTAAGTGTCTTTTGGCCATTTGAACTTCTTCTGTTGAGAATTCTCTGTTCAGCTCAGTGCCCCATTTTATAATTGGGTTGGTTAGCCTTTTACGGTCTAGTTTCTTGAGTTCTTTATATATTTTGGAGATCAGACCTTTGTCAGTTGTGGGGTTGGTGAAGATCTTCTCCCAGTCAGTGGGTTGCCTTTTTGTCTTAGTTTCCTCTCTCTCATCTTCTCTCCAGACTCAAATGATCTCACTTTTTACTTAATTGTATCTGTAAATCCCCATTTCAAATAAACTCTCATTAACGAAGACCAAACAATTCCAACTTGAGCATGTCCTTCTTTACTATGTCATTTTTAGAAGCACAACTCAACCCAAGGTATTATTAATGAGCAACGACAATGGTGACTTCACCTTTATTATGTCACCTGCCAATTTAGATGAGAATTGTGTCTCAACTAATTCTTCACGGAATGTAAAAGCAAGAGGTCATTGGCAGTAATACAAAGTAACCACTGAAGAATGTCTTTCCTCAGCAAAAATTATAGTTCCAATATTTTCTGGGCCAGGCATGCATTCTTGCATTCATGAAGAATTGGTTTAAAAAAAAAAAGTTAAGGAAGTGGGATTAAGTTTGGATATAAATCAAATATCTTAGAAACAATGAACCTATCTTTTACACATAGGTTATTTAGGGAAGGTTTCTGGCAGGTGTTTACTCTCAAGTTTTACAGCACTGTGACTTGAGCAGTCTAGTGTAAAACACAACCCTTCATAAAGAAATCTCCAATGAAATATAAGTTCTCATCTCTTACTCACTAATTAATGTGAGTTCAATGTTAAATATAGTAGCATCCTACAAGCTGAAATTCCTTGAAAGACCCATAATCATGACCATGGACCTAAATGAAAGCATGCACTGCTATCTAGTAGCTGATTACACAACACATTTTACAGTTATAATCACACTAACTCACAATAAAATGAAAAACAGCATGTTCTACTGATTATGACTCATAATATAGTTAATTGGATTTTTTTTTTTTTAACTTTTAGAGTCTTCCATCCTCTGAGAAAGTGAAATGTGTTCTAAAGTGTAGCAGATACCTTTGGTTTAAGCTCTAATTATCTAACTGTTCATTCTACACTCAACCCTAGATCATGAGGTTCACTTCTTTTCAGAAATGTCATCTTCCTAGTTTAAGATCTACAGGTTTCCCCATTGCCAGTTTCCCACTAGGCCTATGTGGAACACTTTTTTAAAAATTTTTATTTTATGTGCATTGGTGTTTTGCCATGGGTGTTGGATCCCCTGGAACTGGAGTTTCAGACAGTTGTAAGCTGCCATGTGGGTGCTGGGAATTGAATCAAGGTTTTCTGGAAGAGTATTCAGTGCTCTTAACCACTGAGCCATCTCTCCAGCCCAGGAGCACTTTTTTTTTTTTTTTTTTTTTTTTTTTTTTTTTTTTTTNTTTTTTGTCAGTGAGCTTGCAGTTTCTTTGTCCTCAGTGATACTCACTGATGGCTTTGACCAAAGAAAATAAAACAAAACCAACAAAAGTGTATTATATTAAAAAAATAGCCTTCAGTAAAGACATAAGCATGATTATTTCATGACTATTTAAAATATATTTGTCTTGATTAAAATCTTCTGGCTGGACTAGAAGCAGTCTTTCATTACTCCAGTTCCACAATGAGCAGTACCTTATAAAATGCTTAGTAAATATTGGCTTTATAATACAATGTGGATAAGTGATAAATATAAATGTTCAACAACAGTGTAAAATATGTATTTGAATGCCAAGAAAAGTAGAAAGGACAATTAAACATTAGCTGATGTTTTGGTAAATGCTGTCCTGAAAGTTATGCAAACTTCACCTAAGCACTGCTATTTACTGTGCACTCCAGAGAGTTTTCCTGACCAGGACACAGGACCAGATCAGGTCGATATCTTCAAGACTTTGAAAACACTAACAGTTATAGCAAAGATATGAGTAAAAACAAAATCTATTGTTTTCATGGAAAGGTTAAATTGACAACTATATTTGATTCTATCATTTACATTTTTGTTTTGATTTTCTTTAATATTAAGCAGGAGTTTAGTTATTGTTAATGGCTATATCTCTATATTTGTGAGCAGTATATCATGAAGATGTATCTCTGACATAAGGAAGTAAGAATAGAGGAAGACCGGTGGGTACCACGGGTGAGGAATTCTGGTCGATGGACAATAAGCCCTCAGTATTTGTCAGGGGTTGCTTCATGATCCTCCTCAGATGTCTAGATTTTAGCAGCTCAGTTACTTAACATAAAATAACTTCATATTTCCAAATAAACCACACAATACTCTCATCTATTCTTTAAATCATCTATAGATTAGTTATGATCCATAATGCAATACAAATATGTTTAACTTGTGTTGCTCAACAGATAATGACAAGAATATGTACAATTTCATTATATATGCAATTTATTTTAAAATACATTGATCCACAATATGTCATTATACAGAACTAAACCCTATGAATACTTAGTCACAATTGCATGCATGTATTTAACTACATGTGATTTGTAGACATATATACACACAAATACATATACATTTACAATTATATATGTACATATAAACTGTAGTTTTAATACAAAAAATAATTAATTTTCTTTGGTCTACATGTTATTTAATTATTGTATAATAAAAATGGATAAAATTGAAAGTTACATGTCTAAGATGGCCCTTGATTCCAGAACTCCAATCTACATTTTATATCCTTATACTGGATTACTTCAGAGGTATTCTGTGTGGTGGCCCTGCCTTCCTCTTTTGCTCTTCAATCTTCTGTTGTCAGTAAAATGACAGAAATATTGTTTAAGAAGTAAAGTAGGGGGCTGGAGAGATGGATCAGAGGTTAAGATCACTGGCTGCACTTCCAGAGGTCCTGAGTTCAATTCCCAGCAACCACATGGCAGCTTACAACCATCTGTACTGAGATCTGGCGCCCTCCTCTGGCACGCAGGCATACATCGGGGCTGAATGTTGTATACATAATAAATAAATAAATCTAAAAAAAAGAAGTAAAGTAGACACAAAAATTTTACTCCTTAAACTAATCACTGGATTTGATGTTACCGTTTCCCTACTCTTTACTTTTTCATGGCTCATAAACTCACGCAGGATCAGGTCACTACTGATTTTTCTCACCTCATTCAGATCTTGTCCTCTGCATTAGAAACAGCAGGATTAAAATGACTGAATATTTTCTACTTCTAATAGAATAGAAATAGTAAAATCAGCTGCTAGATTCATTCTAGAGAACTTAGGTGCTTATAAACATATAGATATATATGATGAATATTGAAACTAAAAAGAGTTAACAAAGAAATGAAGAGCAAACTTAACATCACTGTGATACACATGGCCTTTTCCTTCAAATTTTAAAACAGAATTTTAAAAGGTGGTCACCTAAATATTTAGAGGAACATTGGGAATAGAAGGAGAATTCTGGGTCCTTCCATGCATATTCATTACAACTTTAATTTATTACCATGTTTACCACTAAAATTGCAGAGCAAATTTTATTCTGTATCAGGCCCCAAAGGGGTTTTCATCTTCCTGGTTTGGCTGGGCACCAAAACAAAACACATTAAACAGAGGGATTGCACTGCAGACTGTGAATACTTAACATGATGTAGAAGTTGGTGCCTCTTAAAATAAATACCACTCATCCTTCCAGTGACCAATTAAGCTCGTTCTACTCATTTTGCACCTCTGTGCAAGGAGAGGTATTGCCCCATAGAAACAGTGATGGTACAAATATGAAAAAGACTCTTCTCAGTGTTAATCCCTGCATGAATGATTGTGCCTTCCTCTCTGGCGTCCACCAGAACAACAAAACAGAACTTGGCCTGGGTCTCCTTTCTATTTTGGTTTAGAGAAATTAAGCAAGAAATGATGATTGTTTACATCAATCTCTGATATTTAACAAAACAAATAAACAATTTTGCAGGCATTTTTACCTAATTACTAACTATGTAAGATTTCCTAGAAGAAAAATTATTACCCTGTAGTAAAAATAATGCAAAATCTAGAAATCCATCTTACTCTTAGACTTGCATAGGACAGATTACTTAGAAAAAAATGGTCCTAAATATACAACATTAAATAATCCCACTCAAATTTGTGTAGAATAAGATCAAAACTTGGCTTAATATGGTGTTGTACCAATGGCATTTGAAGTATGGTCAGGCAACCAAATTTTTTAAAGTTGAGGGTGATAGATAAGTATGGGAGAAAAGCTTTAAGCAGGGCCTTTGCTTCTGAGTTTTAGAATACTGAGTTTACAGATTAGTGCTAGACACTAATGCCGGTGATTATGCAAATACCTAAATGCAAAAGACTCTATTTTTGCTTTCATGATTATATAATTGATACACCATGAGAAGATTTAAAATGCTTGATATTAATTGCGCTGAAAAGTATACACATGAATTAACTAAAGCAAAGATGGCATGTGCATCTTCAAGGAAAGCCTGTTTATACCCTAATGTCTATGTATTGATGCCATCCACACAGCATTGTAGGATCCACTGGGAAAACTGAATAAAAGTCTTGAGTTACAATAGAGGTCATTTTTACTCCGAAGTTCAAAATTTCTAAATGTGAATAGTTGTGCTGTGCTCCCCCTCCTTTCATCCCTAACCTCTAGTTTCTGTACTGAACTAGATACCCACTGATTACGTGTGTCCAGTGTTTAAGAAGGAGCTTAAATCTTGAGATTACTAATAGGTCATGTAGAAGCATGAATACAGGTCATATACGTAGCATTCTCTCACACACAGTCAATCTTGTTTCAAAATACTTTCTGATCGTGTGTCTCAAAAATAGAGGTTGCACACATTAAAATTTGAAATTCAAAGGTCTAATAATCTTTGTGAAGTACAAAATTTCTAAGCATACCAACTACTTCAATATTGTGTCTGTGCTAGAATACACCCTGTGCATATCAGTAGAGTATAACAAAGATAATGTACTCATCAAAGGTTAATAGCCTCTGATATTAGAGATGACCTAAAATGATTGGAGAAATGGAAAAGGTTACATAAACAAGTTGCATTTTGTCAACTTGACTCACATTGGAGTTACCTGGGAGGAGAAAATCTCATCTGATAAGTAACCTTCTACAAATTGACCTATGTAGATGGCTGTGGGTTATTTTCTTCATTTCTACATTATGTGCTATGTTCCAGTACACAGTGGAAGGGACAATTCCTTCCAAGATAGCCCTGAAATGCTTGAGAAAGTAAGCTATAAGGAGCAAGTCAGTAAGCAGTGTTCCTTTGTGGTCTCTGCTTTGGTTTCTGCCTCCAAGTTCCTGCTTTGAATATGCGTGTTGGCTTCCCATGATAATAGACTATAATCTGTAAGCCATATAAATCCTTTTCTCCCAAAGTTTATTTTTGTTATGGAGTTTCATCACAGCAACAGAAAGCAAACCAGAACACTGATGCTTAAAATATGTTGTTCAAAACTGCCTCCTCTATCAGTCATTGTCATAGAATAGGCGGCAGGGTGGTGAGTAGTGAAAGCTAGTGTTCCCTGCCCCATTCTCATCCAGGCAGGGTTCTTTCAATTTTTAATCCTTCATATTATGGATGTCAAAAGATTATATGCTGTTTCATAAAAACATGTATCTTTTTATATCTTGTCTACATTTACTTTAAACTTCTTAGTTTGGACATAAAATCAAGTATTATAAGAAATGCAAAGGCGAGTATTTTAAGTTCCTAAGGCATGACTTTTCACCATGAGGCACAAGGACAGTGCTCCTCTAGAAGTTCCCAAAGAAATTATGGGGGCAGATGAGAGCAACAAATAACACTAACATTTATCCTGCATTCAAAAAAACATTTAATAAATAGCATTGATGTAGAGAGATAAAACAAAGGAGAGAGAGACAGAGTTAGACAGAGAGGGGAATTGATCTTTCCAGGTCCCTAATCAATTCTTACAATTCTTAATTATCAAGTCATCAGTAGGGTTTTTGTTGCTTAATTCGTTTTTCATTTTCGTATGTGGAAAATTTACAGCATGAGTGGAAATAATGAATCACAATATCTATGTCAAGAATGCATAGATAATTAGTAGGACTTTCATGGGAAAGACGATTTACCTGAAATGGTGATGTTCATAGCCGTAAAGTGAAATTATTAATTTCTGGGTTTTTTAAGTATTATAATTTGAACTTATATTCTTTGTCTCTTGCTCAGAGAGTAGTGCAAGGTAATGTGCACTATATAGTGTGTTAGCCCATCTGCACTGCTGTATATAATGTGTTTGCCATCTACACTGCTCTATATAGTGTGTTAGCCTTGTCACTGCTCTATATAGTGTGTTATCCATCTGCACTGCTCTATATAGTGTGTTAACTGTCTGCACTGCTCTATATAGTGTGTTAGCACATCTGCACTGCTCTATATAGAGTGTTAGCCTTGGCACTGCTTTGTATAGTGTGTTAGTCTTTTTGCACAGATCTTTTAAAACTCTGAGAATGTAACATTTAATCATGGAATTTGAAGGTAAATATCCAATAATGAAAATTCCCTATGTTGGGTCAAAGGGATACAACTGACAGCATGGCCCTATCCCCCCAAAAATTTACATTGTTCTGGGAAAAATATCTTTGAGCCATTTAAATTATAAATTCAATCAAGAGTTCTAAATACACGGTGCTTTAACACTAATCTATATGAGGATTTGGAACTAGAGCTCTGATGTACGCAATGGATGGCTAAGTTTCATTGTTACATGACACACCTAATAAGTTTAGGAATTTTCTAATTGTCTCCCTCAGACTGGCCTTTGCACATGTCTCTGGAGGCATTTTATTGACTTTACTTGGTTGATGAGGGACCAACCTAGTTTAGGTGGTGTCACTCCTGGGCAGTGGGCCAGAGCTGAGTACGATAGGCCAGTGAGCAGGAACACAGCAGTGCGCCGATATATACTGTTCTTCCAGTGGTTTAGCTTTAGGCTTCTCCTTTGATTTCCCTTAGTGATGGACTGTGTCCAAAAGTCTAAGCTGAAATAAATTATTTCTTCCACAATTTGTCTTTGGTTAATATATATCACTGAAGAAAAAACAATCTACGACAATTTATTATGCCCATTATACGCTTTTTTTAATGCCTAATTTGAAAAAGTATTACTAAAAGAAAATGAAAATAGCTAAGGTTTAGATTAAAAACTTTCCTTATTCTTATGATTAAAAAGAAAAAAAAAACAGAATCCCCAAAACAGAAATTTAAATCATCATGGTCATCATTAACAACATGAGCAACAATGAAAAAAAGAAAAAAGGGACTGTGGTTTGGATACTCTACTTGGGCAGTTATGTTCTTCTTTTGACCATTTTTTTTCCCTTTCAGAAAAAACAACAACAACAAAAAAAAAGATGAACCCAAATTAATATTCCAGTTCTCAATTGCAACACAACTTGGTCTATAAAATGTATCAATTATATTTAAATTAGCGTTACCTTACAAACACACCCTTTGCCGTTAGTAAATATTAGATTGCCTTTTGTAGGGGCCTACGTCCTTTCTCAGATGTATAGTTCTTCATCAAAATTATTCAGTCTAACTTTCATCTTTTTTCCCAGTCTTTCTATGACTACTCTTTTCATTACTATATAGTTTGCAAATCAGCAGATTACTGCATTATTACTTAATAATTAGGAAATGTCCTGCCTTGTTGGGCATGTGCTAACGATCCCTCTGCAATTCTGAGGCATGTAATTTGAACCAAAGATTATAGGACAGAGAAGCTGAGTGCTCTGGCAGCATCTCCTCTGTGGCCATTAGTTCTGGTGCTTTCTGGTACAAGGGATATTATCACTTCAAACGATTATAAGAATGTGTTGTTTAAAAATTAAACAACCTGTATTTAAGACTTAATTTTGTATAGTGTAAGGATGCAGAGAAAGTTAACTTTAAAAGGAGTTTGACTTTTGAAAGTATTTCAGGATTTTTATCAGTAACCCTATCAAATAATAATGGATTAGGCAGAAGTGGGCAGGAGAACGAGTTCTTATTTAAGAAAAAAAGGTTTGGTTTCTAGTATTTAAGTGATTCTTGTGTGTTGATGCAATAAATTTCAAGACAACCTTTGCATTTTCTTTTGTCTCTGTGCTTTATGGTTGCATAATGCTTATTCAGACTTCTATGAGAGTGAAGTCTTGGATATATACTGATACTATATTAAGGGATTAAATAATGATCTATGCATTCCTGTAAATTCTCCCAATCTCATGACTTATTCAAATGAATGGCTACTTTATGACTAATCTGGGTAAAAATAAATGTCTTTGAAAGTTCAAGTTAGCATCCTTAGTCTGCTTCTAGTATTTTATCTATGTAAAACTGAGCAAGATCAACAAGGAAGAGACCAGTAAATGAGTAAAGTGGTTTCCTTTGAGCCATATTCTTGCTAATCCAATCAAAGAGATGTTTTTTTGCAATTTGAAATCATATGGTCCATTTAAAACATTAGTGTATGGGGATTTTATCAGTCCCAGTTTAATAAGAATTTTTCATATGTCATTCACTTTTAGTTGATTTATTTGTATATTTTTATTGTATTATAAGAGCAGGTTTAAAGGAGACATTGCTATCTCAATAATACAGAAGAGTAGCTAAGCAATTTGATGTTTATTAGTGTGGTGACTATCTCTAGCATTAGGTAGCTTTTTGGAGAGTTGTGATTTAAATCAATGTCACATTATGACATAAAATTTGTTGTGTTATTTTCCCAGTTTGTATTTTAAGTACTTAGTAAAATAATGAACCCAAAGATGATATTCATGTACATATTCTTTTCACTCAGAATTTAATTTTAATTTGTATGAAACTTTCTTCTACACTTATTTTTTCTCCTTTATATACTTTCTTTTTCAATTTTAGTTTATTTCCTCATTCACTGATTGCACTTTTTATGAGTATGATAACGTATTCCCTTGCATTATTTGAGGGTTTAAGCAAGGGGAAGTATATTCAAAAATTTTCAGGAGCCTGGCATGTCTTTCTTTTTTTTTTCTCTAGTTAAGATGAAGATCACCTTGTTGGCTCTATTTCTGAAGACCTGTACCAGAAAGTATAGGCGACATGAGGTTAAACATAGAACACTTTCCTACTAACATATATGATCTCCATATTTCTTTTCACCCTTTCAGTGTCTTTGTTAGTTTACGTTAAAATGTATGAGTGAAAACTGAAGAAAAACAGAGGAATGCCCAAGCAAACCAAGCATCCCATTTTCTCAGAAATAGGAAACTCTCTGAACTTAGTATGTAAATAGGATGGTCTAAATCTTTGCTTCATACTTAGAGTTTGTCTCTTCTATTGGAAATCATATAATGTTTCAGACAGTATAAGGTGATACAAATTAGAAGACAGTTATGCATATGCTGTAGGGATTAAGTTTTTGGTGGGTTGAAGCATAATTATATAATATTACATAAGTTTGAAGAGAAATAAAGTTCTGTGGATGAACAATTGAGCTTAATTCCAAAGATGTTGATGAAACACCATTCCTTTTTGTGTTCATTCTCTTTATAAACAAAAACATGCAAGAATTATTCTGTAAGTTCAAAAGTACTGTAAGCTCAGAGGCTGAAAGTGAAGCTGTGAACTTTTATTGTCATAATTAGCTATTACTAAATATATGAAGGAATAAATAGGCATAAATCCATAGAATTTCTGTTCTTATAAATAATATATTTTCAAGAAACTATATTATAGGAAGGAATTATATTTACTAACATTAATTAATCACATAGTATAAATATAGATTTAAAAAAGATTAAGCGCAATAAGCATTTAGAAAACAAAAATGATAAAATATTTAGGTATTTGCCATCTGACAAATCTGTACACTCTTAAGTAGTCCTTTAGAACTTGAAAGTTGTTTACAATTTTAGTAGGTTGAAATAAATAATGGCTCTCTCTCTCCTACTTCTGTATCTCCTACAATGGTGCCTGCTCTGAGATTTTCAGTGTACACTTCTACCTCTACCAATGAAATGGGATTATAATTATATGCAGAATAATATGGGTAACATTGAGGTTCTGATTGATATTTATGGACTATGACAAATTGTTGATAATTGACACAATAAAAATAAGCAGAAATGATGAGTTTGTTATAGATGCATTTGGAAGTATTGTTTAGATCAGTGTGACTGGATTATAGACATTTTTAGATGATACTATGTACTGAAACATAGCGCTGAAGGTAAGTTTGATGTTTCATGAGAGTTGTTGCCTCAAATAAAGACTGAAATGCTTAGAACTGAATGGGATTGAGTATCACTGAATAAACCTTGCAAAGGAAAAAACTCTCAATATTGTAGTTGTGAGCCTCAAGTAGCAGAGCATCTTAACATCTGCTAGATGCTAAAAAAATGAAGGGTTTACTCAGTCAGTTGGATATTAATTTTATATTATTTGCTCACTATTTGAAAATGAACACTAAAGGTGGAAGAGCGTGTCTGAAATAGCTCGAGATGTCAAGGAAGAATGACTAGATAATGATTGCTAAAATGTTAAATGGAATGGGGAATTTGGATAGTGAGTGATGGGTAGCTGAAAAATAGGATGCTATAAAGCCTCATGTCTAAGGAATGCAGAAGCTTAAACTTTTCTGTGAAGCCAGCAATATGTACACACACACACACACACAAGTATACACACATGTACACACACAGGTATGCACACATGCACACAAACANTATATATATATATATATATATAATCTTAATAACATGGGCAAAGGTTTTAGAGATGTGGTAAACATTTCTAGAGACATTCTTCTTCTTTGAACTGCACCTCCTTATGTATAGAAGCTTCATACATTTCTTTGAGGATCTATAGCTCTGCATATTTCCTCCTTAAGGGAATGGTGAAATAAACTGAGGATGAAGCAGTTCACAGAGGAGGAGGAATACCATTTCTTTGAGGTTCTATAGTTCTGCATATTAGTATGCTGCTTCATTTTTCATGGTATTTTGGTTTGGTCTGTGGCATCCTATATCTGGGATTAGTTAGACTAGCAAAGACTTTACCATAAAACCCTACCAAGGAAGATTCAGATTTCGTTAATTTTGTAATAGAATATTTGTATAGGACATTGTTTATAATATCAGTATTAACCCTAAGCTACTATATTATTGATATTCATGGCACTTATTTAGTACATGGAAGTAAGTAAGAAACCCATACATACAAATTGTCAGAGAGATGTGTACATTGCTGGAGAATAAAATAAGGTCATCACAAAATGGGGGTAATTTTAGTTAAAGTGGACTAGGTGCTTTTGTGTTAGAGCTATCTTAAAAACTAATCAGAGAAAGCCAATCTCTGTGCAGACACACAAGTGTGCCAACACACAGTGGCTGAGGGTGCTCCTTCCATGTGACAGGGAACTTTTTCAGCAGCTCGTGTTTGGCTGGATCTTATCCATATTTGAATTCTCAGTTCAGGATGTTGTGCTCACTAGTAGTCTATAGATACAGGACCTGGGAGTTAAAGAAAAGAAAGCTCTCTGGAAGAAACGATAGTAGAGAAAGTGTTAAGGCAAAATGCCCTGGCTAAAATAAATCTAATATATAAAGAAATCATATAGAAAGGTTTCTAGCATGTTTGGAGCTGTGTGAACAATAGCAAACATCAGGTTATTCATGCATTTGTTTGTTTCCGTTACCTCTATTTTCAATTTTTATCATTACATATTCAATATTTATAATTAGTTTCTTTGGGATTTCTTCATGTATGTAAATTGTATTTTATTATATCCACTCCCTATCGAATTCTTATATCACCATTCCATTACTGCTGACCCAATATTACTTTCCTGTTCTCTTTACACTTTCATGTATGTTTTTGGTGGCTCAATGTGTTACTATACAGTTGCCTTCAGGAACACGGATGAGAGGTTGTTTAAGGGAGTATGGCCACCTTCTAGTGACTGCACTGCTAAAGAGCCCCAACCCAGGAAAGATGTGAAAGAATAAATAAAAAATGAGACCAAGTATTATTTTTTAATAAATGCTATAAATCACTAAGAATTAATACCCTCATAGGTCCTGTAAGGTCAGAGCACAGATGTTATTATTCACTGTTAGGGATCTCTAGAGCACTTGTGCTTATATAAATAATACTTACTCTTATTTCCCCATTCATCACTTGTATATTCATTCTTAAAATTCATTGAATGAGATCTAAGCATGTAAATCAATGGCCAGCTTTGACTATCATGTGTGAAAGACTGAATTTATAGTCAAAAACAACTTATTTTTTTTATAGATATTGCTTTACTGGTTGAATTTTTTAGACTTTTATATCAGGTCACTTTTGAGTTAGTTACCCAACAAATGAAACTTTGAAAAGGGCAATAGTTGCTCACAAAATCAACAAGAGTTTGCAGTGGTAGGTTTAAGATAAATGATGACAATGATAATGGTGAAAGATTGAGAAGGAATAGATGAGGATCCTAGGATCTATCACAGGATAAGATCCTAGAATCTTAGGATAGACATATTTTGTTCAGAGCAAGAATTTGAAGGGATAAAATTCAATTATCTTCAGATTTGGGTTCATTTTCTCTTCTTGTTCCCTTCGGCTCCAGACTTCAAGACAGAATTATCTAATAATCCTAGATTGTATTCTGGGTAATCTCTTTAGCTGAGCTAGTACCAGAAGGAATCCAGCAGTCAGTAGGAAGGCGAGTGCATAATGAGCAGATGAAATCCCTAAATACTTACTGTAATCTGTTAAGCAAAACACTAAGCATGTAAGATGCACTCACATATAATATCTTCTTAAAGTTTGGGAGAATGAAATATAAACACATAAACGTAACTAGCTCTCAAGACAAAATGGTTACCTGACATAAAAATCTATATTTAAGTATAAATCTGAGTGTTTATATATGTGTGTAAAGAAGGCTATAGTTAAAGAAAGACTAAGTGCTGATGGCCTCATTATATTAGACTCAGTATTAAGGAAATAAATTTCAACCATTCCAGACTTAGCAATCCTTTCTTTAAAAACTCTTATAACTTTTCCCTTAATAACTATATATTTGATTAATATTACATGCAAACAGTGTATTCAAAATTAAAACAAATCATACTTGCTACTCAAAATTGCAATTAAAATTTCTAACACAATATGTATTTGGGAAGATAAGTTTTCAGGGAAAGTCATAGAAAGGAAACATAGCAAACAGACATTTTAAACTGTTGGCAGATTTAAGCTCAAGTGGACACAGATGTGTCACTGCTGTCTGTATGGCTGTGCTAATGATGTACTTTTCCAAAGTCATGAACAGTTTCAATATATCCTAAGCAAACGGAGTTTAATTTTTTCTCAGGTATTAAGATTCTTAGAAAATTCATTGAATAATCTGATGGTTTTATGAGAAATAAAATTAAAGTCTAAAATTTAATCAAGTCCTGTATGTCTCCACCTATTCTGTTCTTGATAGGATCTCGTATGGAAGGCACAATCCTTTCTTATGTGGAAATGTCCACATATTGCAGCATTTATATTAATGAGGATATAGGATACCAGTGATTCCAAACACAGTGACAGCACAGAAGCCACACGTTACCCAAAACTGTCCTAATTAATGGTTTGAGGGTATGCTCAAAACAAAGCCAAATTTCTGTCCCAAGTTTTCTAGCAAATTCACTTTCCAACCATAGTTCTTCTCTGTTTGTTTTTTTTTTTTTTCCTCACTTTTACCATTCTTCTTGCCAAATGGCTTTACTCAGCTTTTGCCAACCACAGTCATTAGTAGCACTGTCCATGGTGATCTTACTGATTGTGGGTATTGCTTAAACAGTTGCAGGCTTTTTTACTTGAGGCATTTTGCAAGGCTCTGCAGGATAACAGAGCCAGGCCTCTCTCTTATATTCTGGTACTTTGGGTATTCATGTGCTCAGGACATTCCTCACAGTCAAGTTGAGCCTTAGGTTCATGGGTTTTGATTTTTTCCTGCTAATTTGAAGCATCTTGTGATTTGGAGTTTTTTTTTTTTTTTAATTTTAGTTTGAGAAAACTGAGCTTCTCGAGTGTGATCCAGTTCATCCCAAGTAACATAAGTGAGAGCTAAGATGTGAACTGAAGTTGCTTCCAAGCCCAAATGTGGGTTGAACTGATGCCCATGTAATAAGACTGAGGAATCACATGTCCTTTTCTCATTATGTAATTAGAAAAGGCTTACTTCTGTGTTTAAAGGTCACGAACACATTTACCTTCTAGATGCTTCTGTGAATGTTTTATGTACGACTCCCATGTAGCTTATGATAGAAAAGTATATACTAATTCCCTAAAGTGTATTTGTTGTCTTGTAAAGGGTCTCACATTTCTGTCCTTTCCTCGTTTTGTATTGTGTTATCCTGAATAAAATCTATATCCTCAGCAAAGGTCATCCTCCTGAGCTACACAAAGCTTTTCAGTTGCCAACCGCACAGCTGCACATCACACTTCATGCTAAGAGGAATGTTGACTGTCTCTTCTTGCTGCTGTGTCATGCCTCTCATATTAAAGCTAATGCGGGTCAGGGCTTGACTGCAAAATGTAGCTATAACCCCCAAAGATCCAGTACTTCTTTTCCCTCTGAATTTATGCCCAAACAATCCTTGTATTTAATTAGTTTTCAAGTCTATCTCCTTTATTTAGGCTCCACATGCCTTGGTTCTGTCTCACATGAGAATGATTCCTTGCTCCTTGCAAAGTCTTTTCCAAGTCTGCATAATTAATAAAGCAAATGTACTTGTCTCCAGTCTATCGGTAAGGTCACTGAATTCCTGCATTGATTAGGGGAGAGAGAGAGAGAGAGAGGGAGGGAGGGAGGGAGGGAGGGAGGGGGAGGAAAAAATGCATGGGAGTTAGAAAATTTGAAATGCTTATTTTTCTATTTTTTATTTTTAAAAGTTATTTGACGTTCTCAGACATACATATGATTAATAATATGTGTTCACCCTGTATCCTCTTTCATGTCCCATCCATTTTCCACTGAGCCTTTTCCCTTTCATCCCAGCCATCTTCTTTGTAGTATTATTTTGTTTTTGTTATGTTTTTCTTTCCACATCTTTTTAAAGTACTGAGACCCAGCTACACTCCATTAGAATGAGACTCATAGAACATCTGGGTGCTCTGGGTATGGAGCTCAGAGCTGCAGCTATTTTCCAGCAGGTTCAAGGCTCTGAGTACACTCTCTATCACACCAAAAGTAAAATTTCCTCACCAGAATTGAAATGACCCTTCTATCTTTTCAAGGAATGGGACTGTATTCATGCCTGTCTGATGACACCACCCTCCTCAGAGTCAGAAAGAGAGGAACTGAGGACGTCAGTTAGCCAGCTACAAGCCACAGCACTGTGCAGAGCCTGGGGTCTAATGGGCAGTGCTTGTTTTGCTTATGGTTGCACAGGAAGAAATGTACTGTGGTTCTCTGAAGTATAGACAACCACCCATTCTGCCAGAAAGCTGGGCCATGGGACTCAGGGAGAATGGAATGCAAAGGAAGAAACAAACAAACAACAATAAAACAGTTCAAGTAAATATACTCTTCCTTAGTGAAGAGCATAGCTTGGAACTTGATATAAATCTAGCAATTCAAAGTAATAAAAACAGATGTGTTATCCACAAGACTACTGACTATATTAGGAAGATTTATTTGTAGTTTTGGGCTTCTGCCAAATATAATTCATTGATGAAAAGAATTCTTAAGATACAAAAATGTGATACTGATATATTTAAAGGAAGAAGGTTTTTTTTTTTTTTTTCCACCATTCGTTCTCCAAATTCTGGCTGTCCCTCTTCGAAGCTGCGGACTGCTCCTCAGAAACTCCACCTACAAGTTTGACTGATGGTGACATAGCAGTTTTCCTGTAATTGAAAAATCAAGTGATATTAGCCCTAGCTTTTCTTAATTAAAATAATAATCGTGATACTCAGACCATGAAGAAGGCAGGCTGCCTTCTCCTAGAATATGAGATTACATAAAGAGAATGGGATTTAATGAGTCCTGCTGCACTTGACCTAATTAAATCCACAATCTCCTACATCTCAGCTTCCACCTGGCCTTTGTAGCTCATAAATACTTACCAGAATCTGCTCATTGACAGGGCCACTGTAGAAAATGGGTTTCTTGCCCTAGATGTGTATTATGATTGACAGTGTAATCTGCAAGGATGCTGTGCTGTCAGTAATGCCATGAGATATGCAAGAGCTCTGCATTGCTTAGCGGGTTTCTCTTAATGATGATGGATGCAGGGAGTTACAGGTATCTGAATGCAAATTTGTGAAAGATGGAGGAACTCTTTCTTAATCTTTAGAGTAGAAATTCATCACGCTGAATTGCATCATGAAAGCATTAGTCTTGTTTTACGAATCTTGAGTTTTATGTGTATGTGTATGAGCATGTGTGGGTGGGTGGGTACTCATACATTCAGTCGACATGTGTATGTGCTCTCACATGTTCAGTGACAACACAAAATTTGTACCTTCCTGTGTAACAAGGTGGAAAAAGTGTTTAAAACACAGTTATTTTCTCATGTATGCCACTTATCACTCTTTATTTTTAATCTTTTTTTCTTATGTTGAAAATAGCTTATTTTCTCATACAATATATCCTGAATGCAGTTTCTCCTCCGTCTACTCCTCATCTTTCGTCCTCTCTTCTCTCCAGATCTACTCCATTTCTGTCTCTCATTAGAAAAGGAACAGCTTCTAGGAGATAACCAAACACGACAAAGTGAAATATAATAGGATAAAACAGGAGCCATCACATTGAGACTGGGCAGGCAATCCAAAAGAAGGAAAAGAACCCCAAGAAAAGGCACAAGAATCAGAGATGCTCTCTATGGGACACTCAGGAGTTCCTAAAATACTAAGTTTAAAAACTATAATATACACATCCTTTTGTTGTTTTTAATGCATGTTTGGGTTTTCTGTTTGTGTGTTGGGGGGGCTTCGTCTTTATCCCAAACTGGCCTCACAGTGATTCTCCTACCTCAGTCTTCCAAATGTTGGATAACAATCTGAGTCTCTATGTCTGGTGGCTTATTTTTAATTTTGATGAACCACAAAGTATTACAAAAATCAATCAACTCTTCTTGAAAATGTATGTAGCAGAAACTTAGCCCATAAGCACTTTTAGTATATGAAACCCAGCTTATACATTCAAAACAGACTTATTTTTTCTATTGACTAGAATTTTTTGAAAGTTTAGTAGAGATAATAACACAATTCTTTAAGGTAAACATATAATACACACCATCTATAAATACAAAAGATATCATTTAAGTGACGCATAATTGATTTTCTTTTTTAGGAGACTAAGTTCATCTTGGGATAATGCCTGAGCCACAATCATTGTCACCAATAAGTAAAAATTAACTAATGCATTGATCTGATCATAATTATCTTAAACACAGAAATTAGAATTCCAAAACAAGTCCCAGTGCCATGTTTCCTGTAAAAGTCTGAGTCAACAAAATGGAATTTGCAGTGAATAGAATTGGCTGTTCAATCTATTCACAGGAGTACTAACATATACATTAGAAACAAAGCCCTCACAACCAGGAAACATTTTTTGCCCTTCTTCTGTTTTTGTCTCTCACCTTTACTCAAGGAAAGAGAGTGAAAACATTTTTCTCACAATAGAGTGATTATTTGGGTAATTTTTCCCAATAAGATTCATGGCGTTTTAAAATTTTATTACAAAACCTGGAATAATATTGACTTTCCTTATGTATCATGTGAATTTCACTCAACATTAACTGTAGAAATTATCATGAAGAGAATTCTACACTACAAAAATTATCTCAGGAAAATCTTTTGTATTGTAAATGATTTGTGTGCTTTTTTTTGCAGAATAAAAAGGAGTTTGTGTTAAATTCATGTTACAGGTATAAAATTTCAAATGTTACCATAGAACCTTTCTCATAAGAAAAAGCATAAGGAGAAGATTCAAGGAGAGACAGATTGCCTTTATGATTTATATAGTTTGTAGGTATTCTTCAAACTTGCTTCATTTTCCCCAAATCTCTAGTAAGAATCTTGCCATTGTGAAGTCTTTATCCCACCGACACCAGGATTTATAGCAACTTCAGACCTTTCAGCAAAATACTAACTAATTGTTGTCTTCTGGGAAGCATTTTATAAATCCCCAACTTCTCAAGTTTGTGTGATGTTATTGAAATTTTAGGATAGAATTCACTAGAATTCTTACAGAAATAATCTGAAACACTATTACCCCTGATGCTCGGTTATATAAAGATGATTTTCCTATAGTTTTAACTTTCCTTTCTTTTAAAATAAAATTTTAAAATTATCACGAGAAAAAATTTTTCCTGGAATATTAGTTTATGCTTTAAACACACTTCTCAAGTCACTATAGAAAAGGTATTCTTTCATGGACAGCAACTTAGGAAATGCATTTTTAAACCACTGATATTTAATAAGTACATTTATATCT
>NW_026067937.1:12715888-12745888 GCF_014885135.2 Alexandromys fortis | reverse complement strand
CTTGACTTTTAAATGCTGTGATATTTTTACATAACCTACTGAGACATCCCAATCTAAATCTAAACCTTGCAATTGTTATCTTGACCTCAGCTTGTGATATTTTTAGATAACCTACTGAGACATCCCACTCTAAACCTAAACGTTGCAATTGCTAGTTTGACCTCAGTCAGCTCCCTATTGTTACTATGGGATTGCAACATGGACTAAATGACTGAAAAGATTCTTCAGATGTGATTAAAGTTGTTAATAAGTGGACCTTAAGCTAAAGTCTGAGAGGTACCCAAGAATGTTAAAGACAGTGAGTCTAATCTGACTACTATGGGGAGAGCTAAATAGAAAGGACAGCAATACTGAGTTCTTGTCTTGATTTTATACTAGAAAAGGATCCATGAGACATTCTGTCCCCGGAAGCTGTGAGTAATCAGGCTTTAGGATGCAGCTTCTTAGACAATATATTTCAACACAAGGTAGGATCACATAGATGAACTTGAAGAGTCTGCAAAAACTAGGCAATAGAAACAGACTTCTGAACACCAGACACCCAAAATAAATTTAAAGCAAAATGCACAGCCAGGCTAGTGACATTCACCTAAAACACAGTGGTCAGGAAGCAAAGGCAGGCAGCTTCATGTTTGTTCAAGAACAGCCTGGTTTATATAGCAAGTTCCAGGTCAGCTAGGCTTCAAAATGGGACCCTGTTTCAAAAAGTGCAACAACTCTTCCCAAACAAATCAAAGACATGTTTGTATAATGAGTTTGTGAGTTGTAGTGGTTCAGACAGTGCATACCTGCCTGTGTGGAGCACAAGCTTTCAATGGAACTTGTGATGTGTGTGTGTGTGTGTGTGTGTGTTTGTTGTTGTTGTTTTGTTTGTTTGGTTGGTTGGTTTTTTGAGACAGGGTTACTCTGTAGCTTTGGAGCCTGTCCTGGAACTAGCTCTTGTAGACCAGGCTGGCCTCGAACTCACAAAGATCCCCCTGCCTCTGCCTCCCGAGTGCTGGGATTAAAGGCGTGTGCCACCACCTCCCGGCTAAAATTTGGGCTTTGGACAGTGACTGTGAGCACTATGTTCAAATCCTGCTTGGATGATAGTGAATCAGATTTCAGAGCTATCTCATGTGATGGACCACAGTTTTCTGCTGAATAGAAGCTGATGGTTTAATTATGGAAAGTGATGAGTTTTAATACTTTCATTCTGTTCTTCTTAGTTTGTAAGTATCAAATTAATGTGCCCTTGGAATACAGTATACTAGACTATTTGATTTTAAAAATTGATGTTTTAGTTGCTGAGTTTAGTTTAATAAAAAGGAGAAGAATTTGACTATTTGACTTGAGACTAAAATAAAACTTTTAGTAATTTCTGAATGGTCTTAAACACACACTCACAATTTTGTTTTATGTATTTGTGTAAAGAAGCATTATCAGAATTGATGATTATAAAATCAAAATAACAACTAATTCTGAGAAACACTGAAGAGGCTCTATGGCCCATAATGTCACTCATCCAGTCAAGCTTTAATTATTTAGGTGACAATAAGTGAGCGTGTAAATTTGTTTTCATGTTTAATAGATGGCAAAGTTATATCCATTGTTAAAAATTGTTTTAAAAAGTATTTTCCTTATAACATTAAGAAAAATGTTTGATATTCTTACATTAAAATTTTTGTTTAATTATTTTATTTGTATGTATATTTTACTAGCACATAAATATGTACATCACATGTTTGTACTGGATACCCATGGAAGCCAGAAGAGGGCATCAGACCCTCTGGAAATGGTATTAAGTTTGTTCTAAATTGCCATGTGAATAGTGAGAATGGGATCTGGGTCACAAACTGGAATTCTAAGTTATGTTAACTGTCAATCTATCTCTCCAGACTCAGTGTATTTATTTTTAATAGTTATATGTTTTGGATCAGGTAACAGTGCATTGGGTGATGATAAGATCTTTCCCTTTCTGTAGGTTGCTATTTTGCCCTGTTGATAGTGTTCTTTGACTTTCAGAAATTTTCAGTTTCATAAGATCTCATTTATTGTTGATCTTAGTGTCTCTGCTTTTGGTGTTCTGCTCAGGAAATTGTCTCTTGTGCCAATGCATTGAAGATTGTTTTCACTTTCTCTTTATCAGGTTCAGTGTAACTGGATTTATGTTGAGGCATTTGTTATACTTGGACTTGAGTTTTGTGAGGGTGATAGACATGAATCTATTTACACTCTTCTACATGCAAACATCCAGTTGAGCAAGCATCATTTGTTAATGAAGCTTTCTTTGTTCCATTGTATAATTTTGGTCACGTTGTCAAAAACCCAGGTGTTGATAGGTGTGTGGATTTACATTAGGATCTTCCATTAGATTCTATTGATCATCCTGTCTTTCTACATGTCAATACCATGCTGCTTTTATTACTATAGATCTGTAGAAGTACTTGAAGTAAGGGATAGAGATACTTCTGAAGGTTCTTTTATTATTCAGGATTGTTTTAGTTTTCCTGTTTTTTGTTTGTTTGTTTGTTTGAAGCTTAGTAGTGTTCTTTTAAGGTCTGTAAAAAAAATTGTTAGGAATTTAATGGAGATTGCATTAAATCTGTACATTGCTTTTGATGAAATGGCCATTTTTATTATGTTAAGCCTACTCATGCATGAACATGGGAGATCTTTTCATTTTCTGACATCTTTTTCAATTTCTTTCTTCAAAGACTTGTAGTTCTTGTCATACAGGTCTTTTCCTTGTTTGGTTCATATTACACCAATATTTTCTATTATTTGTGGCTTGTATTCAGTCACTTGACTGAAGGTGTTGATCAGCTGTAGGAGTTCCCTGGTAGAATATTTGGGGTTGTTTATGTATCCTCTCATATCATCTGTGAATAATGCTACTTTAACTTCTTTTCTTATTTGTATTCACTTGATGGCTTTTAGTTTAATTATGGAAAGTGATGAGTTTTAATGTTTTCATACTCTTCTTCAGTCTTTCAATATCAAATAAATGTGTCTTTGGAGTTTGCTATACTAGAATATTTGATTTTAAAAATAATCCAACTAAAATAAGGTATGGATATATATTCAGAAAATTCTGAACAGGAGAATCTCAAATGGCTGAGAAGCAATTAAGGAGATGTTCAACATCCTTAGCCATCACAGAAACACAAATCAAAACAACTCTACAATTCCATCCTACACCTGTCAGAATGGCTAAGATTAAAAGCACAAGGTATAGCTCATGCTGGAGAAGATGAGGAGCAAGGAGAACACTTCTCCATTGGTGGTGGGAGTGAAACATCTACAGCCCTTTGGAAACTGCTGTACAAAAGAATATTCTTGGGTGATAGGGATGAGGAGTGTAAATGGTTTAGAGACACTGCCACAGATGAGAGTTGGTAATAGCCATGGAAGGAAGCTATCACTCTTACAGCCACAAAGAACTGAGATTTATTAATAACCTGGGTATTTCTCAAAGTAGGCGGGTTCCCAGAACCTCACTGTAATCACAGACAGCTGACACCTGGAGTCTGAGATCTTGAACAGAGAACGGAGTTTAGCCAGTCTGCTCCTGTTAGTCATATGCAAATGTCTCATGAGAAACTATCCAAAAAACCAGAGTGATAAGTGGATATTGTTTCAAACCATTTCTTGACTTGTTATGAAAAAGAAAAAAAAAGAAAGAGAAAAGAAAAAGAACTGATGCAGTTACTAAAAGGAGATGTAAAGGTTGAGCTGATTTGGAAAGAGTCATTTTCTGTGCTACAAATGTTAACCGGACCACTTATTTTGCCAAATGTGTGTGAATGGCTGATGAAAGGGCCATGTAATGCACTGAAGACATCTAATTAGACCGAAGTGGAAATCACCATTCTATTGAAACACTTTTTCCCGAATCAAGAGTAATTCACCAACTGAAAAGACCTTGACCTTCTGACTGAAGGATGCTGAACTACTTGTCACAAGATTTTTTTCTTTGTAGAAATAAAATCCACATCTTTCAAATGTAGACTGCTATCCTTAAAATCTTAATTGCAGTCATTTGTGAATCTCAAATTTGAGGTAGTTTTCTTATGCATTGTCCCCTATTGTACATAAAGCTGCTAGTTATAGTTTTATAGATGAAGAAAAAATTTTATCTTGAATCCTAAACAAAAAAAGTTATGTAAATCAGATTCCATTTCTTTTCTTAATTGACCTTTATTTTGTTAATTTGGTAAAAGACTAAAAATGAAAAGAAAATGAAATATTTTAGAAAAAATTCCAAACATTTGAACAAATATCCTTCAAGGTCAAAATTCTAAATTATAGTATAATTATATCAAATTTTATTTAACTTATGTTAAAATGAGCTAACCAAGAAAACTTGGTGCCTTCCTAAGGAAAAGATTTTCTTTTCTATTCAAAAGATTGTAAAATCTAATTGTATAATTAATTCATCATATGGAAATAAACACTCAGAAGTATGAGTTTATTTGCCAAAAATTATGTCATGTAAGTTCTAAATATAGAATTTCAGTTTTTCAGCTCAACCTTATTTTTCTCAGGCCATTTTATATCCTCATGGAGCAGGCTTCATGACAATATTTGCTCATCATTTTGTTCTCTTCATGCAGTGATAACTTTCTTTGTTCTTACGCAAAGGACTGTGGAATTGTGTGCCCTATCACACAAATTCTGGTCATGTTGCTGTCCACTCAGCTTTAAGGCTATCACGATTTCAGGAAAGGAAAAGCAGAAGCCAATCATGCCTGCTGATTTATTCTAGATGTAAAAATGTGTACAAGAATAGCATACTAATTTGCCCTACAATTGTTATTTAGTCATGTTTAAACTGCAAAGCTGGAGGGATGTCATATATATACACGTACATATACATATGTGCATATACATATGACATTTAATCATTTGTAAGTTATTAGACATTTGTTTTTCACGAAGTCACCAGACAAATACAGACATGTATGTGCTGTATTTCTATCAATAGACAGTTTGTAAGAGCAACAGAGACCCATGAGCTTTACAGGATGACGCAGAACCATAAAAAAGAAAATATAAATCTATTTTTCTGATTATATAGCTAATTCTATGTCAGAATATCTTTATATCTAAATATTTTCATGGGGATAAATTTCTAGAAACAAACTTGAAATCTGTTTTCTAATATATCTTTTCTTTATTCATTGAGAATTTCATACATGCCTATAATATATTTTGGTCAAACATATCCTCTGGTGCCTTTTCTCCAACTCCTTCTAGCAACCACTATACCACATCTCCCTTCCAACTTTATAATCTACCCCCACCCCCAACCACTGTACTGAGTTCTTGTTTCTGGCATGCGCATGAGGTTAAAACTACTACTGAAGTAGGGACAACCTACCCTGGGCCTTATACCTGACGAAAATTACCATTTCTTCTTCTGTAGCCATCAGCCTAGGTGAGGCTTCAGGAACCTCTCTGCAGTTCATGGTGGAATTTTGTCTGACTTCATCTTAAGCATGTCTTGTGTATGTAGTGATAGCTGCTGTATCTGCATAAATGCACTGATATTATTATGTTTGGAAAATACTATTTCCCAGCAGCCTTGGCAATCTCTGGCTCCTCCACTTTCTCAACCTCTTCCGTGACAATCCCTGAGACTTTGGGAGAGTAGGTGTGGATTTGATGTCCCATTGAGATTTGAGTACTTCAGTCTCTAACTCTCTCTGTTTTAGCTAGCTGTTGGTCTTTAAATTAAGCACCATCTACTAGGAAAAGAAATTTTGCTGATTAAGATGGAAAGCTGCACTAGTTATCAGTAGAAAGAAAAAAACTTAGAGAACAAACTACTGTTTCGTCCATTGAACTTGAAAATTGAAAATGCATTTAAGTATTGTTTTAATTTTGTTTCCTTTTTCTTGCTGACTGAATGTACTATGATATTTTAAGTTTGTTATCAAATGATTCCTATGTTAGTTGCATTTTACCAGTAAGTTCATTTAACAGTTTTCTTCTGGAAAAAAGCCATGGGAATAGAAAAGATAGTGAATAAACTCCTTATCATTTTCAAGAATGACATAAAACGTCATCGCATGCAAAACAAAACCTGACAAAAACAAAGAGAGAAACAGTTCATTTGCCTGACCATTCCAGGTAACAGTCCCCCACTGTGGGAAGTAAAGGTGTCAAGAGCTTGAAGCAGCTGACCATCAAGAGAGAATCCAGTCAATTAAATTCATGCTGCCCAAATTAGAGTGGGTCATTCTACCTCAGCCCAATGAAATTCCCTCCTTCTCTGCGTGACGGCCACCCTGATATTGACAATTTCTTATTAAGATCCTTTCTGCAGGGAGGTCAAGACTGTGTCAGATTCACAAGCTCACCATCCCAATGAACAAAATGACATTTTAATTCCTTCCATCAAGATCATATGCATTTGCAAATTACCACCAAACTAGACACCTTCAAACTTCAAAGGAACTTGACTTTCTTGGTGTTTTTATGTCAGTCAGTCTTTCATTTTTAAATTTTTGCTGGGGTCCCCTGCATCTGACAATGAATGAATCCTTAATCTTACTTGGTGGAAGGAACAGTATTTACAAAGATGTGTTCATAACTCCTGGTGCGAAGCACAGCTTAAGTGAGGATAATCTAAGAAAATGCTATGGGAATAGAAGCGAGAGTGAAACAAACATTTTGTCATATTCAAGGATGGCATTATGCATTATTACACAAATCTCAATTTTTAAATTTTTGGTAAATTTTGAAATTGCCTAATTACTTCATTTTTTTCCTTTCTTTTAAAAAACATGCCCATGTATACCCAACTTCCTATTCTCTTCTAAATTCTTGTTCTTTCTTTTTACATTATTTTCAGATACTCACACACATATACACACAAAGAAAATACACACACACCTAAATACATAAATACAATACATTTTGCCTGTTTATGTTATTTGTATGCATATGTTTTTAGAGCTGATCATTTACTATTAGATAACTAATTGGTGTGCTCTTTCCTGGAGAAGATAACCATGTAAGATTAGATATTAACCTTCTCTTATTTTAAGACGAGAGAGAAGTAATGCAAAAAAGTTAAATAACTTATTGTGAGTTAAATATATATGAAGCTGCAAAACTAGAATTGAATGCAGATTGACTTGATCTGTACTAATTTTTGATAGAACAAGGCATTGATATAGAAATATCTTCTTTCCCTTGTGCTAAGCATTCAATCAAGAGGTCAAGGAACTGACTTCTAAGAGAAAAATATATGTACAGAGGGAAAAAAAAAAAAAAAACACTGTTAGCTCCTTTAAGGATCCTGTTTCTGAAGTTAATGAGTTTCAGTGTCTGAGAGAAACGACTTCCCACAAGCTTGCACAAGAGAAGTCACTGATTCTGACTGCTTACCTAGAGCAGTCTCATGCCAGTGTTCTTGGAACCAGCCTTGTAGTTTCATTTCACACTGACAAGGACAGATTCTGAAATCTGATCTCAAGTGAATGAATGCAAAAAAAAAAAATGGGTAGTGGTGAATTCTGATAGATAGTAGCTGCTGCCTTATCAAGCATTTAAAGTAACTGTCTGCCCTCTTTTTTATGTAGAAATAGCTTTTTTGTGTTATAATAAATGGCAGAGATACAGCAGTGAAGATCCAGCAAAATGTAATTATAATAAGAAGGCAAAGGAGGAGGAAATGGTAGCACATAATATAAGCAGTTCTGCACTGAGAAAGCAAATAAGTATGTAAGATCTATAATTCACAGTCCAATGGAATTCAAGTTCTAAGAAGTGAGAACCACAATGTTTAAAAGAAACTATTTTTATTCTTATTGATGATATATCAAAATATAGGTAGTGGAATATATAAGCTGCATGAGTTATCTGAATATGTGGTTTTTTAATGTAACATTTTAATCATTCAGGATGACATTGGACAACAGTGGAATACTGTGGCTCATAACTAAAAATTTAAAATACAGGAAGGCTTGATGATAATGAAAGCAATAAATCATTGCCAGGGTTTCTTTATCCTTGCTTTTCCCCATCCGGATGTTTATATGGTATTCTTCATTGAATAAAAATTACTGGTAACCACAGCCACACCCAGTTATTGAAAGAGAGTGTCATTACAACTTTTTGAGAGAGACTGGGATGTTTTTAATTACATATAAAATCCAGAGAGATCTGCTCTATCTAAACATTTCCAATGGCATTGGTTATGAAGTCCCTTTACCCTGAAGATGCTGAGTTTTAAGAGAGAGAGACCCTATAATCAAAACCTGGATATCTTTAAGGGACAAGAAGAACACAGCTTTTTTTAAAAAATTATATTTTGTATTAAGTATATTACATTGGATGGTATGTCCTAGTAATCTGGTTTACAAAGAAATTCTGACTCCACAGTATTTCAATTTATTGAGCTTTTATTTTATATGTAGACTCACTGTGTAGGTATGTTAATAATTGACAAAGTATTCCAATGACTGCTTTTGGTTATCTCTGTTCGATGAATAACTTAGAACTTAGTAATTTAAGATAGTTAAGTATTCGTTTTCTCTAATTGTCTTTGTTGGTTACAGTTATGAGCACCTTGAATGGCTGGTATGCCTTGCTAATTGTTATAATGGAATGAACAAAATAATTTCCAATGAGAAGGCTTATTTTGGCTTAAGTCTTTGGATGTTCTAGTGCAAGGTCAAATGAACCAACTGCTTTGTGATTCTACTGCTTGTTCTAGATGGCAATAGCAGGAAAAGGGCTCAGCTCGTGTCCAGGAAATAATGGAAAAAGGATGAGGTTCTAGGATCTTCTAATTCCCTTTGAGGAAACATCTCTAGCCATCTAAAACCTCACGTAAGCATCAAGCTAATAAAAAGTCCTTGTCACGAGGTCAGGTCCAGGAGGGGTGCACCCACCCGCTGTGACAGTGGATCTGATCTATTAGGAGTATAAATAACTGCATGGTGATAGGCATTGATTTGACCACTATGTGGCTCAGGAAATTGCATCAGACAGGGGCACACAGGTGCTCCACATATTTTGTAAGATCGTAGAGTGTACACACAATTCCTCTGAGACTCGGGGCAGGTTCCTCTAGGACCTGAACTATTACACTACATTGACATGCTGTGTAGCACTGCCAGTTATAAACCTGCTCTGTCAGCATCAGGTCAACCCCCTTTATCCTTATATTGTTTAATAAAAGATATGTTTAAAAGTATCAGAATATATGGCGTCTGTTTCTAAAGCAGATGAAAGAATGTGTAACGTGAAAAAGTAACAAGGCAAAAGGATGGGTAAAGATAAGGTTCCACAAAAGGTAGAAAAAAAAATCTGGTATTTTCTAGGACTTGCTTTATGATATGTTTATACCAACAAACTATAAAATACGCAGCACAAATTCTCTGTGTTAGTACAATGAGGGAGAGTCTCTTGTCACCTAGTGTTAAGTTTACGGGTAATTTATAAAGCCTTCTACCTTGATAGACACTTGTCTCCTAGTTTTTAGACCTTCTCAGACAATCCTGATGATATGGTGTAATATTAACAAGCCCAAATGAGCTCTTTTGTTAACAATCCCCAAACCAGGAAATGTAAGAGATGAGCTATACATGATATCTATTATTTTTTATAAGAACCAGAAAGTTGATAGTTTCTTAATACCATTCTTATCTTACATGATTCACATTTGCTCATTTAATTCACCATCATTTAATAAGTGATTTATTATAGTTGGTAAAATAATGGGAAGAAATTATTCGCTGCTTCTATAAAGAATTTTACTTAGTTTAGACAGGTCATTTAACTCTTACATGTCAAAATATATTTCCTAGTGAAGTCACGACAAATGGCTGACTTTATGCCTGAGTTATTAATAATGCTTAAAATGGGTATGTGATATAAATTATGCACCTGATTTAAAAATTCTGTAAAGGAAGGTAAATTTATAAAGCTATTGTAGTATAACACTTACATTAACTTACAGAATATTATAGACAGTTTTTAGCCTTTCTCATATTTTTCCAATTTACTCTCATTCTTTTTTAATGAAACGAGAGAGAAGCCTGATGGGGACATAGTTCTTTGAGGTTTCACAAGGAATATGGGTCATAAAAAAAAACATAAACAACAAATGCAAATCACAAAATAAGCCAGTGGCCCTAGGTTTTTCAGCATTATACACTGAATCCTAAGTGGGTCATGTTTTGATGAGATTCCAGAATTACTATCCAGAAGAAATATAATCACACATGGCAGTGGGGTGATAAAAGCCTTTCTGGAGCCAAGGAAGGAGGAATATGGCTTTTAGTCCACATAAAGAAATGCTGTATCTGATATGAACAAGAAAACAAGGAAAAATATCCCTGAATCATAGTGTAGTTTTTCTCTGGCTGTTCTGAAAAATTTGACAGGTTGAACTGACGAAAGCTGTAAAGTTCACAGTGGTCCTACGTTGTTAGTTTCCAGGATCGGCAGTGGAGTGTTTCTCTGCTTGTTTACTGGAGAAGATTGGATGTGAATGAGGTGCCCAGTCATACGACTCTGGTAAAAATAATGTCCTGATACTTTGCTGTTTTTATTTTACCTCGTTATTTTAAATTGATATATAGCCTACCTAGAGAGCTAGAAAATCTATTAAAGAAAAGGACTGGAAATTTTACAAGGCAGGTGAACATTGCTTCAAAAGTGTCCAGAGGTGTTTTTCAAAATTTAGTTACACACTAAAGCAGAAAGCATTTTATATCCATTTCAATACATAAAGGAACGAACATAGTCTTGGTTGCTTTTCTGATTCTTTTTCCCACCTCCTACTCGATTCTTCCCCACCCACTTGACTCTGACTGGCTTATTTCTTTCTACATTTTTCATTTACTTTAAAAGAAAAGACAGACTTTTTTTTTCATTTTACATACCAATCCCAGTTTCCCCTCCCTCCTGCTTCCCCACTCCATCCTCATCTACTCCTAAGAGATGGTAAGGCACCCTCACTGACTTCTGGGAGTATTTTAGTAAGAGATTCCCATTCTAAGCTAAAAAAGATATTTAATGATAATAACTATCAGTCTTCGATTATTTAAGAACCAATTGTTCACCTAGTACTTAGGGCACTGACTTATTTGATCTTGATATTGACTTTGTATGCTAATTCTTTCCTGGACAGTTGAAGAAACTAAGCCACAGAATTTGTTCACAACTTGAGAGTCTTCCTTCAGATTTTAGAAGAGACACAATGAGGATTCAAAATTCGATACTAGGAAGTTTCTTTCTATAATTCTAACCTCTAGCTTTATGTAAGTTCTCTCTAGAAAAATAGTAACTAGGAGTCTAATACATCAGTTCTTTTATATACTTTTAGCCATAAAAGGGACCTGATAGTGACAATTCTTCTCAGAATATCCACTACTGGGTATTAACAAATGGTAAGAGTCAAAAAACAATGTTTTGGGTAAGAAATAGAGCCTGGGCAATGCTCATGGAAAACAAAGCATCATTTTCCTTATAAATTTTGGTTATTTGAATAAAAACAGTCCGCAAAGGCATAGATAGAGTGACACTATTAGGAGGTATGACCATGTTGGAGTAGGTGAGGCTTAGCTGGAGGAGGTATGTCACAAAGGGCTTGGAAGTTTCAAAGTTCATAACTACAAAGTGTGTCACATGCACTGCCTGCTGCCTGCAGATCCAGATGTAGAAATAGCTCTCCAGTATTATTTCTGCCTGCATGCCCTCATGCTTCTCATCAAACCAGTCCCAATTAAATGCTTTCTTTATAAAATTTGCTGTGGTCATAGTGTCTCTTCACAGCAAGAGAACCTTAAGACAGAGGTGGTACCAGGGACTGGAGTATTCATATGATAGGTCTGACCATGGTTTTGATTTGAGGAATGTGGACTTTGGGACTTTGGATTAGAAAAACAGTTAGATACTTAAAGTGGGATTTAATTGGCCATCCTAGTAGGAACACAGAAGACAGTGGTGCTGAGGGTGATTTGATCTGTGGGGCCAGCTCAAGAGGTTTCAGAAGAAAAGAATTTAGTGTGTGGTCTAGATACGATTTGTAATATTCTGGTGAAGAATGTGCCTACTTTTTTTCCCCATGTTCAAAAATCTGACTGAGGCTAAATCAACAAGTTTGGAATAATTAGTTACCAAAGGAAATTTTACAACAGCCCACTATTGACTTTGTTGTGTGGTTATTAGTGTTCACTCTTGTGCAGATCTATAATAAAAAAGAAGGTAGTTGGGAAAATAAAAATACAAAATATACAATTTTTGGAGAGAAGAAACACCAGGAATTGGAAGAGAACTGAAGCCTGTATTTAAGGAGATAAATAGACTAAATAAAACCCTGATGTTAAGTGGAATAAAGCAAGCAGTGTCAACAGGCAAGACCCACCCAGCTAAGCTTCCTACTTGTAAAAAGGAATTAGAGAAAAGCTTAGAGTAGGTGTGATGGTGCACGCCTTTATTCCCAATACTCCAGAGGCTGAGGCAGGTCGATCTCTGAGTTTGAGGCCAGTCTGCACTACAGATTGATTTTCAGTACAGCCAAGCTTAGAAAGTGAAAGATCAGTGAAAACAGAAAGCGCTGAAGATGTAATTGAAGGAGGGGACCATGTTCCTCCCCAGTAAGCTGCAAAACTTGTCAGTTTATGCCATTTGTTCATGGCTTTAGAGTCAAAGATAGAAGATAGGGGTTATGGAATCTGCCTCCACAAGTAATGGAAGCTGCGGAGGTCAGGTGTGTGTCAGGGGTGTCCTTGCATAGAGGCCTAGAGAGGTTGTGTGAAGTTACAAAACTTGAATTGCCTTGTAGAATCCAAAATGTTGGAGATGCCAGATCCATGGAATATCTGCTAAGGAAATCTGATAAAAGGAAACAGCCGAAGAGTGTTGAAATAAGGAGAGGTGGCGGGACTGCGTGCCCAGCACCCCAGCTGCCTGGCTAGCTTATGCCCAAAATAACAACACACAAACTGTATTCATTTAAGAAATGCTTGGCCCATGAACTCTAGCCCTTATAGGCTAATTCTCGCACCTGGACTAGCCCATTTCTAATGATGTGTGTAAGCACCCCAAGGTGCGCTTACCGGGAAGATTCTAGCCTACGTCCATCCTGGGTCGGAGCTGCCTGGGAGAGTGGAGCATGGGGTCTCTGCTCCAGAGAGTAGAGCTGTCGGGTCTCTCCGGGAGCAGAGCAGAGTCTGACCTCACTTCCTCTTCCGCTCAGAATTCTATTATGTTTACTCCTCCCACCTGTGCTTTAACCTATCAGGGCCAGCCAAGCAGTTTCTTTATTGCTCAACCAATGAAATCAACAGATTGATATGACACTCCCACATCAGAAGAGAAATAAGTATATTATAGTCAACAAAGGTGAAAGGATTTGGAGATTTAAGGAGTGCTTTGATATCAGATATTGACATGCAGACTTTGGAGTTTGCCCAGCTAGTTTTGGTTTTGTTGTGGTCCATTATTTTCTCACTATACTCTACTTCCTACATCTAGGAATGGTAATGTATATCCTATGCATTGATATGTTGGATATATGTGATTTGCTTTTTTATTTTGATTTAGTAGGGGATGATAGCTAAGAGATTGCATGTGTCTCAGGAGAGACTTTGTGTTTTGAGATTTTAAACAAATATAAGACTTTTGTAGACTATGGAGATTTTTGAAGTTAGAATAATACATTTTACACTATGATATGGCTACAAACCTATAGTGTCAGCAAGTGGAAGGTGGTGATTTGAATAAAAATGCCCCCTATAATCACATAGGGAGCAGCACTATTAAAAAGTGTGACCTTGTTGGAGTAGGTGTGGCTTTGCCCCAGGAAATGTGTCACTAGAGGGATGGGCTTTGAGGTCTTAGGAGCTCAAGTCTGACTAGTAAGTCACAGTCACTTCCTACAAATCTAGATGTAGAACTCTCAGCTAACTCTCCAGCATCATATCTGCCTGCATGCTACCATGCTTCCTGTCATGATGATAATGGAGCAAACTTTGAACTGTAAGTCTGGCACAATTAAATGTTTTCCTTTATAAAAGTTGGAGTGGTCATGGTGTCTCTTAACAACAATAGAACCCTAACTTCTTAGATACCCATCCATGACTTTGATTTAACTCAGATGCCTTATCAGTAATAGAATTTCAGATTAATACTGTGGTCTCCTAAAATCCTACAATCTTCCTATTTGAAAAATCTTCAAAAGGAAATGTGTTAAAAAGAAGGGATGGAAGAGAATGAAAAGATAGAGTAGACACTATGTCTTAAAGATAGTTAGGGAATCAATATACCTAAGCATGATTAAACAGAGAAGGAGAAACCAAGGTCACAGTGAGGTATAAAGCAATTTCAAAACTAGATTACTACAGAGTATTCCTGGTCATATTTTCTTAAGATGCACTCATGGGACAAGTGAAAAGTAGCTCAGAGTAAAATTGTGACTTTGAAATGAACAAGAAATCATGTAAAAAAATTCTACTATGGAGTTAACTGATCTTTATTATAATTTCTGTCTATTCCATGAAGTTGCCACAGAAACCCTGTCGTTTGTACCACACTTCAATTCAGATTTGACAGTAGGAGTGTGGGAGAGAGGGTGCAGTGTGCACATGAGTTTTAATTAATCTCACGGTTGGCAGATGTAAAATGGAAATATTCTATGCGCAACCTCTGTTTTTCTGATTCTCAGCCTACAAAGACCAATGCATACCTTTTTGAAGTATCCAGGCACTGCCACCCAAATAAATATCAAAGAAAATGACTAGAGAGCCCAGAGCATCTGTTCTTCCCTCTTTCCAGCCGCCCTGGGTGGTCCTGCAGTTTCCTGTGGAGAGTGGGTATCGCTCTCTAATGGTCAATGGCTGATTCCTCTTTAAGTTTGCCAGGATGCACATGCTGGTATTATTGCTGTGGGGGCTATCTTCATCTCACACTGCACTTGGGCCATGTCCACTTTTGTGAGATCACCGTATCTACCAGGAATTGCTGTCAACTATGCCAAAGCATATTCCATTCTACTTGAGGCCCCAGAAACCACCCATAAAATTTGACTGGATCTTCTCCTTGATTTTCAGAGTGTCTTCTGTGGTTGATCTGGAAAATATACTCATGAAAGTCCAGAATTATCTTGTAAACACCAGCCTAAGCTGGTTATGTCTTCTTCCCCGTCCTTTGAGACATGTTTTGTTTTATGGTATGTGAATTGACTTCTGATGGGCTGTCTTACCAGTTAAACATACACGTCAATATAAACTTAGCCTGGAACTTCTATCAAACAAGGATGTCATATACTATTGACTCTGTGCAACTTAAGAGCAAATACATATAGACTATTGGGCTAGCTCCTCATTCTTTTCTGTCATTTCTCATGGAGTTGCAAAAACACCAATCAGAAATCAAAACAAAAGAAAAACTATCAGGACGTATCCATAAACCTTGTAAATATATATAATTTTCTCTGTGGCCAAAAAATATATACTCTCTCAGAGATAGGATTTTGAAAAGCAATTTTTGACATTAAAAATATGTGCTGGAAGTCTTCAAGATGCTGTTGGTGGAAAAGGATGTGAGGATAACTTTCTTCATTACTCTTGAGTTTGTAACAGCAGTATTATATTTCCTAGGTCAATGCTTTGGGAAGCTTCTTACACACTTACATATCTACTGGGAAAGAATGCTAAATATTCCTGTCACTAAGCCGTAGGTCCTCAGGGTCAGACATTCTCAGCAAAATTTCAGAGTCTGCATGTAGTCAGTGGAGATACAGGGATGTCTGTCATCAGTTCCCCTGAGATCCTTGGAAGTTACTTAAGTCTTCCTTAACACACTGCAAATGAAGAATTCTTCATATGCACTTTAATTTCAATTTCTGATTCCTTTGAGAGTGCTGTGCCAGCTGAACTCCTAAAGTGCAGTATTTAAATGCAAGGGATTTGAGAAATTTAGGCATTTTTACCCAGAAGGATTTCAGGTCGTGTCTCCTGTTGCTGCGGTTTAAGATGCACATGGGAAAAGATGGAGGTTTATGCAAGTGTGGTTTCTCTCCCAGACACTGAAACCTTGCACAAAGTCAGTTAGTAATGAGATTCTCCCCAGCAGCAAACTGCACTGTCCATTCATATTTCTCTTCCACCTGCCCCCCACAATGGTGACTGTTTGCTCAGCCCACATGCAACAAGGCTGTGTTTGTAAGTAAGGCTCCATTCACTGGCTGTCTATTTAGAAGCTTTGACAGAGAACCCCGTGAGAAGCTCCTCCATTCAAATTTCTCTTTAATGACTTGCTCCATTCAGTAGAGATGGAGGGTGGGGGGAGGGTCCTTGGTTTGACTTCTTCCACTATGGAAGAAAAATAGACAGTATTTCTATAAAGCCTCTAAAAGCCATGGCTATTAAACAACAGGTTATAGCAAAAAACGGATTAGAAGGAGAAATTATTTCAGGTATGAAACCTTTTTCCCTTAACAGGCTATGTAAAACACCACTCTATTTCTCTTTGAGACACTTTCTCTCTAGGTCTCCACATTGCTTGCTCTCCTTAACAACTTCCTGCCTTGGCCTCCTAAATGCTGAGATTAAAGATGTGCACCTCCACTGTCCTATTGTTTTGTAATTTATTCTGTGCATTAGTGGGGTGTCCCATTGTACACTTGTGAATTTCAGAGGACAACTTTGTGAAGTCCTTATTTCCCTTCTGTTTAATGTGGATTCAAGTCACTAAGTTCATAAGCCAAGTAAGTATCTTACTGCAAACTCACCCTTTTAAATTAGACCTACTCTAGATTTAATAAGGAACGTGAAAAAGCCCCATTGAGAGTCTGAGTACCTTCAAACAAGATATGTCACTAACTATTAATTTTAATAAAAGTTAGTTGTTAAAATTGGGAGTTCATAGCTTTGCTTAACAGACTTATTTCTGAATCCTTTCCATTTAGAATTTTGTAGACTATGTAGTCTACTCTGCCAGTAGTTCCTTAAATATCACATTGTGATGTTCCTTGAGTATTTTAATTCATTGTCTAACTCTCCTAATAGTTATTTAGAGCAAGTCCTCAGTAAAGAATTTTCCCAAGAGAAAAAGAAAACAAATAGGCTAAAACTTGGTAAAGTTTCCCATACCACTACATTCTACTTGCTTCTAATATGCTGAATAATAACAAGGAGACGAAGCTATATCAGTTTTCTCCTTTCTTGAAATTAGCGGTAACTATAGAAAAGTTAAAAATGTTCCTGTTCATTAAAGACAGAAGGACTCTGTATATCTCTATTAAAGAAAATTTACTTTTATCTAAGCAATCAACTATTTCCATCCTAATGAAATAGCTTTGAAGGAAAACCATGCGAATTTCTTGCCCGAGGCACAAAATTTAAAGAAGCTCTAAATTATTTCAGTCCTTCAGATGAATACTATTTTAATACAACCTTTGAGAAACTCCATGATAATACCAAAATTTTCATATCTAACAGGATGATTGTTCTTTTTGTTTTCCATTGTCCAGGACATTATTGCACCTTACGTCTTCTTGCTAATAATATTAAGAAGAAAGTTCTTTAAGCAATGATTTCTGAAAGTTGGTCCTAAGCATTATCTAGGGAGATGAATGAGGATTTGGAGAAACCAGGAATGTTCAGATGGGACTAAGCAAAGGGATCTATAGTGGACCATAGTAACATGCTTCATCATGAGTTGAAGACTGAGCTTCTAATTACAGAGTGAGAATGAGGTGTGCTCAACCTAGACACTTGGGTTTAGAAATCAGAATTAAATACTGGATTAAATTTGAAGGATAATATGAAAATAAGTTCAATTTTCAAAATCCAATAGGAAGTTTGATCTGAAAACCAAATAGATACTTCTTTCATTGTTTTTATCTCTTTCTTGTAACTAACCAGCAATTCATCAATTTGTCTCATTTCATGTTCATCAAATTATAATGCAAGTTTTCTCTATTTGATCCAAAAATTTATTTGTTTCATCTTTCCTTGGATCAAGTAGGAATAAAAGCATCAGGGAAACCATACCCTCACTGAGACAGCAACCTTATTACATAGCATTCAAGTTGTACTGCTGGAAGGTTCTCCTGTTAACTTCAGTTTCCTCTCATTGTTACTGGTGATATCACCTTCCTCATTTCTGAGTGATGCATCTATTATCCAGGAAATATTAATAATTCCAATGTGTTTGTGTTGAATCTACTTTTCTTCTTATATAGTTTCTTGTTTCAGGTAATATTTTATTTCTATTATAATTTATTCTTTCTATTTTAAAATAAAATATTATTATATACTATATATATTACAAAATATATAATGTTACATATTCTGCAAGGATTTAGCCAAGTGAGCCTTTCTTAGCCTCCCCTTCACATTCTCAAGCCTCATGTTCTTGTTCAGACCCCACATCCAAAGCCTGGCCTTCCCACAACCTCCAGACTCCATTTAGGACCTTACTGCTTACCTACAACCTGTAGGCCCCTCTCTTACTATATGAACTGACTCTGCTCAGCCAGGCCATCACATTTTGAGCCTGCCTGATGTGAGCTCTACAAGGTCCTCCCCGCTCCATCCAGGTCTAGGAAAGTGAGCATCCAAACAGACTAGGCTCCCACAAGGCCAGTACATGCACTGGGATCAAAACCCAGTGCCATTGTCCTTGGCTTTTCAGTCAGCACTCATTGTCCACCACATTCAGAGAATCCGGTTTCATCCCATGCTTATTCAGTCCCAGTTCAGCTGGCCTTGGTGAGCTCCCAGTAGGTCAGCCCCAATGTCTCAGTGGGTGGGTGCACCCCTCGCAGTCCTGACTTCCTTGCTCATGCAGAGAATTCTCAACTGGCTATTCTTAAATACAACCATCTACTATTTGAGAAAGAGGTTAAAAAACATACATCATACAAGAGAGATACTCTTCAACAAATGGCTTTGGGAAACAGGATTGTCCATTATTATGTAAACATATCATTTATCTATCTACCTATCTATAGTGTTTGTGCGTGTGCGCGCATGCTCACGTGCATGCTTGTGTGTTTATTTCAATGTTTAACTCTGGGAAAGCAGGCATTCTTTCCTAATTACCAAATTCTGAGTTAAACCTTTACAACTGATACTCCTTACTTAAATTTTGTTTGAATTTGACTGTTCTTCTAAACATAGTTGTGAACTCTGTCTTGTATTATAGTATGTGATCAGGTTAACTTTTTCTATGTTGTTATAGTAACAAGCCAGTATGTTCTAATCTAATCACCGATAGTTCAACAAAACCAAATGTAAGGCTGGAGAGATGACTCAGAGGATAAGACCACATGCTATGCAAGGAATCCGAGTGGGATTTTAATCACCAATACGCATATAAAAATGTCAAGACTGGATGTGTCTTTCTGTAACTGTAATTTTTGAAGGGGGCAGATACAAACAAGTTCTTGATAACTCTGTCCAGCCAATCTACCAGAAATGGCCTGCTTCTAGTACAGTGAGAAAACTCGTCTCATGGCAGAGCCTTAAGAGGAAGATAAATGACTTTCTCTGTCCTTCCAAGGCTTGCCTAGAGGTATGAACACCCACACACTAATATGTATGTACCACACATGCACACACACTCACATTCACAGGTTTACACCCACATACACACATTTAAAATGGTAATAATGAACAACCATGTAAAAACTATAGAAAGGTGAATAGTGTAACTGAAAAATTAAAACAAACACAGTGTGAAGACATCACTCATTGGTGGACTGGTTGAGGGTTACTGTTTATTGCTCTTGCTTAGCAAATTTCCTCTATGTTTGAAAACTACAAGCACATTTATTTCACGGGACACTTAGCTATCTGAGTTTGTTTATACATTAGGAACTCCAGCGTCGTAAACTTTAGTGTATTTTTTTGTCTGCTGAGCCACAAAACTGGTGGAACATAGGATTCTAAGACAACTGCCTCCCATGTTAGAGAAATGACCCTACTTTATCTTTCAGAAGTATCAGGTTCTGCTCTGTCTCAGAGTTTCCTTAGGCCACATGGTTATCCCCATTCCGGCTACTTGCACAAAGCATTCCTTCAGGGTAATGAATTCTCTTTCCAGACAGCATTTTGTTTTAAAGGAACTTGCAAAGCAGTTTAAGTGCAACAGTCATTTGCTTCCAATCCCGCATGACTTTTCTCTATGCTTTTTAAGGTTTTCTAACTCAGATCAGTTTGACAACAAAGGGTTTAATGACTTACTGATACCAAGACTTAAAGCATTCTACTGAGTTTTTATGGAAATTCCTTTCTTTGCTTTTATTCGTATTACATCAGTTTATATAATGGTTAATTAAAAGTCAATAGATTTGAGACCGTATAACCAGCCAGCCTGGAGTTGGCATGCACCATTTCAGTGTGGAGCAGAGGCATGGATGGAATCCAAAAACAGCAACAGAACAAGCTTTAGGCATGTTCACTCTCCCATTGGGACCAATGGCTCCACTCAATAGAGGTCACTGAAGAACAATTTTCTAGTGTGTTCTGGTTTTCTTTTACTCTCCAAACTAGATTTTTAAACTAAAATTGTTTATATTTACTTTTTAGATCTGCCATGTTGATCCATAACAAAACACAAAGTCCCCTTTTCTGTAATCAGTTTCTGACTCAGAAATTATATTCTGCTTGAGAGGTATGTTGTACCATTTTTAATATGAATGTTAACGAGGAAAAAAATCCATTGATAAGTTTCCATAAATTCACAGAAATTTCTAAGATATAGAATGTCAGATGGTCCCTGGGCTAAAAGCTTTTAAGAGGTTCTGGAAGCTCAGGGTCACTACTGATATTTTTTGGTGAATGGTGATTTTTGGAGATATATAGAAAAATCAAAAAGAAAGAGGACTAAGTTGAGAAGATTAATGCAATTGGATTAAGCCAAAAAGCCATTCAGTAAGACACAGTTACATTTGAGTGTATTAAATAGGAGTTTTTCTGAAAGAGTTCAGTGACCAGAGACAACATCTCTGAACTAAAAGAAAGGTTTTGCTATTGCTAGTAAGATGAATCTAAGTTTTATAGAGAAAAAAGAAGAGTTCTAATTTTCCAAGCACCTAGTAAGAGAAATCAGCCCTAGCCCAAAGAAGAAAGTAATAAATGAATGTGAACATTAAATAAAATAAGTCATTATTTTAGGGACGATTCCAATGTTAAGCCTTGGGCAAGTAGAATCATTAAGTTTCATGTTGCATGTTTCTGATGAAGTACTCCAGTAAAAATAGTACCTCACAAATGCTAACCTGCAATTACACAATTAAAATGGCAGTGTTCAAATGGTTTTGCTAATGACTGTTCAAGTTCTAAATGTTGAAATCAAACTCTCCGTGTCATTACTCCCACAGTTGTCTTTTACACATGCCAACTAGTTTTTCTCATGGCTCCATTATTTCATCAACATATTTTTCGAGCCACCTTTTGAATCAGATTATCCTAATGACCTTCTTCTGCTCATGGTGTATTTGAAATACACCCCTTTACCAAAGCATTCCAGTCAATGCACTGTTTTTACCCATTGAATCAGAATATGGGTTGTTTTTCTTGAACCTATAAAACATGATAATTTCTTCTGTAGATGGCAGTCTATTAAATATGTGAACAATTACCACATCCACTTGAATAAATTATTATTGTCCCTACAAGAACAAAAAATGGAAATTTATTCTTTCTGGGAAATGTGAATCCTTTTAAAAATAGCATTAACTTATTTAGAAAATTCAGTATTTATTGCTTGAAATAGAGATTTATTTTTCATTCAGCTTGACTTTGCAACCTTTTTAATTTTTTATATTTTAAGGTCTCATTAGATCAAAATTATCTTCTGTGTTCTTCAGAATGGTCTCCCTCCTCATCTTGTTGATTCTATTGTTACATATATTTATGTGAAAATACAGAAGATTTTGTGTCTACATGTTCCATATTTGTGTATATGTCATATATATACATGCATATACACATGTATAAAACAACCAAAAGGGGTGGTGACCTTTTTACTGAATGGTATATAGTGATAATTAGATATCCAACATCATAGAAAATCTTTAAAAGGCCCTGGCATTTGAGGCTACTCAAATAGTATAGTCAATGGCCTTTCAATAGTCATTGTCCTAAAGCTCATGGATGAAATTTAGACAAAATTAAACACAATGTAACTACAATAGAAAACACAGAATTGACTACTTCCTTGACACTGTAAGATACCTTGTTTCTACCCTTTTCTTAATACTAGTGCACCCAGTAACTCATTTCACTACTGTTTAGTGTTTCTGTGAGAGGAAGAATGAAAAAAATCAAAAGAAAAAGAGATTACTGGTGTGATTCTGCTTTGTGTCTTATTGTTTAGGTTATGTATTCAAACAGGAAGAAGAATATTTGAATTCATTTGTTGGGTGGTCAACGTTGATACTGCTGTGTAATATCCATTTCTGTTCTTTTCTTATCATTATAACAATTTTGGTTGGATCACAGGTATTGATTATCAGCAGTTTTCTTTTCTCAATTTTAAGGGTTATTTCCCGGCTGCATCTGTCTAGCATGGGTATGCGATCTATATCTGATCATTGTGATAAATAAGCAAGTCCTTTGAGAGCATGAACACAGGGAGGACAGCAAAAGTCCTGAGGAGAAGCAGGCTCTTCCCCTCTTGACTTCTTCAGGAGTCAGGAGGTGAGTGGAGCTCTAGTGCCATGCATTTCAAAACTGAAGAATGGTGAGAAGGACAGATAGAAACTGGGCCGAGAAAACTGTTCCCCATGATCCTGAAGACAAGACTGAACCTTGTGCTGAGGTACCCCTGTTGTCAGGCCTGTCCCTCAGAATAAAATGAACATAATCCTGTTGGGCAATCTCCATTAGTAGCAGCTGAATGCATTTGCAACTTAAGCAGAGACTTGTGTTTCTCAAAGAACAATTGCTCTGGCTCATTCCAGACCTAAATAATTAAAATATGAAAAATGATTCATCAATAAAGCAAATAACAATACTGAGTAAGATGCCAAGAGAAGAAACATATCTTTCACACATTGTTATAGGGAATGTAAGTTGCTTCAGCTACTATGGGATCTACAGGGAGCTTCCTAAAACTATACCATCACATGATGCAGCACTCCTGCATAGCAGAGGAACACTTGCAGATCCATGCTTACTGCTGCCCGTTTCACATTTGGCCTACATGAGAGAATTGGGGAGTGTGAATAGTAGGAAGTGATGAATCTGAATTGAAAGGGAGCAGTGGGTTAGGTTTGAGGAAAGCTGATGGGAGGGGTTGGAAGAGGGGAAGAAGGGTAAATTTGCATAGTTTTATTTCAATGAAATTTTTTTAAAAAAATGTCATAATTAACAGTTGCTTTGGTAAAATGAATACATTCTGATAAAAAGCTAATGATGAGCCAGGTATGTAAGCTTTGAAATTCTATTCATTCACCATTTGAGATTCATTTGAATCTCAGAATATCCGACAACAAATATACTTAACAATCTGTATACCAACTACTGCATTTTTAAAATTTCTATTTCTAACTGGCCTTTAAATGATTCACTTGTAAATTTTATTACATTGACGGCACCAAAATATACTTTTATTGCTGTCTGGCTTGAAACCTCTGGTTTCTGCTACACCACTAATAATGGGCTCTCACTGGGTTTTCTTGTGGATATATTGTCCTATGTCATGGAGAACCTGCTGTTTTGGATTTGTATGTTCATCCCCTTCATGTGCTCCAATAGTTCATAGATTCATTGATTTTGGAGTAGGCCAATGTATAGTAGCCCTGATTCTAGGCCTGGGTGGTAGCTGAGTTGGTCAGCCTGCTGGCTTTTCCTCAACCTCATTACCCAGCTGAACTCTCCAGCACTGCCTCAGCTAGCTCTCCCAATGCAGCCTACAGCAGGGAGCAGGGGCACTCCTCCTGACTCTGGCTATCACATCCAGGTCTCCCTAATCATTCCTTTTTAGCATTTTTTTTCTTTCATGCCTTGGAAACAGCAATACTCTTTAATGTTTTCCGGAAAGCAGAGTTAGAAGGAATGGATCCAAAAACATTTTGTGAGGACAGCATCACCTTGGTAGCTAAGCCATAAAAAGACATCAAAGAAAATGAAAACAGAATATATGATGGGTATTGATGGGAAAATCATAAATAAAATGTGACCAAACTGATTTCAACCACACATCAAAAGGAATATTTATCCAGACAAAATGGGATATCTCCATGGATGATGAATGTAGTTTTCCATGAGCAAATGAGTCTGAAATATAACATTAAAAAGAAAAAGCAATAGTTCTTTCAGTTGGCTTGGGAGAGACATTATATAAAGTCACTGCCCTATGTTCATGAGTATTCTATTTTCATCATTTCCACCACTCTCTCCCTACCATTTCCTACCACAAATTACTGACTTCTATAGTTATTGTTTTAAGCAACCATACATGTGTGTACAAACATAGACAATTGACTGAGTCCAGTTAATGTTATTCATATGTATATGTGTTTTGGGCTGATTATCTGATTATAAAAAAGAAAGAAAACTGTTGACACAGGTTTCTGTCCTGCCCAGTGCCACAGGCAGGCAGGAATTCAGTCCCAAAGAAACACACAGAGACCTACATTAATTATAAACTGGCTGACCTGTTAGCTCGGGTTTCTTATTTACTCACCCTTACATCTCAGATTAATCTATAATTCTTGTCTGTGGTAGCCACATGGCTTGATACCTTTTATCCGTGAGGCACTCTCATCTTGCTTCTTCTGTGTCTCTGTGAGGACTGCAAACTGAGCCTTTCCTCTTCCCAGAATTCTCATATTTTGCTTGCTCTGTCTATACTTTCTGCCTGACTACTAGCCAGTCAGTGTTTTATTAAACCATACAAGTGACAAATCTTTACAGGGTATAAAACCATTGTCCCGGAGTAGAAAACATTAAGATTTTAGGAATAGGAAAATGTTCCTCAATTTTGTAAAATCCTTTTATGGAAACAAAGAGCTAATGTCATGATCAATACTGGCAACTGAAAATACTTCCTGAAGAGAAAGGTTGATCATACCTGCAGCTCCTTTTCAGCATTTGTAACTTTATTAAACTATCATTGGCTCACTGAACATGTCTTTCTTTTATCTATTTCACTAAAATGACAAACAGGAAAATAAATTTACACAGTCTTTCTGTCTTAATAAATTGAGTAATTTTCTCTGGAAGTAGGCTTTTAGATGGAGAGTGTGTACATAAATTGAGGTAGACTTTCAGAAATGAGAACAATGGATAAAATGATAAGGGTTTTATTTTCCTTTATTCTTTGGCTAAGTTCCCCCAATAGGAAGCTTCTTTTGTTTTGATCATACTTTTCTTTAGAAAACCACAAAAATGAATAAATAAACAGACAAATAACAAACATTATAACTTGGCATGAAAGTTAGCATATGTATGCATGGCAAGTTAGATCATAGAAGAATTCCCAAGGCCCTTTTGAAAGCAGGAAGAAATTCAGTTTTATCTTGGGGTTCTGCAAGGCTAGATGGTCACATGGAGCTCAATTTCAGTTCCTGTTGTTCTGCATAAAATACAGGGAACTTAGATCATCTATTTATTTTCAGCCTCTCTTAGCTTGCTTTCCATACCAAATTCTAAAACACATTGTTCCAGAATTCCTTAGTAACGTGGGATATTTGAATTAATAACTCATTTTACTTTGGGAAATACCTACCACCAGTCTAGGATAAAGTTGTTGAGGTATAGCTATCCCTGGATCACATACTTTTGAACAGATGTCACATTTCTTGCAGCTCTTGGAGTATACCTTAGAGAAAACACCACTCAACCCTGGCAGGTGACATCTAAATGTATGACTCAACCCAGTCAATCATAAGGTTTTTTTTTTTTTTTTTGCCAGAATCACTTGACTTTAATAGAGAAAATATGTAGAACATTATGTAAGTAGGTGTAAAGAAAAGGGCAGTTTGGAAATGGTAACACAAGATGCAGTAAGATGACTCCAGATACCACATCACTGTGCATAAAGCACAGACTTCAGTCATGGTGAAGGTCACTGGAGAGGGAAGGCTGTGTTCGAGCCTCCATCAGGATTTGTGTTATTGTTTGCTGCCTTGGAAATAAAATCTCAAAAATTGACCTGGGTATTCCTTTCTGTCTATTTTTTGACAATAGAGACATTACAAAAGTAGACATTAAACAGTAAACATTTTTCTGAAAGAAACAAATACACAAAGTAAAACACCTACCAACTAACTCAGCTATAATTGCAACCGAGCCCATTCTCATTTCACTCTCTTGAGTAGGTATTCTGCATCATTGAACAATAAGAATTACTTGTATTTCGGTTTTCGTCTAACATTATATAATCCATTGGGCTGGTTGGAAAATTGTCTTAGGCACTAACGTACTGCAGCTAATCATATGTTTTCCATTGCTATTGATTGAAACCGTATTTCTACCAGTAGTAAACAACACAAAATATTTACAATATAAAGTTCAATATTTAAATACTTAGTTTAGTTTTCCATTGTTTTTTGTAGATGTACCATACCTTTTAAAAAAGAGGATTGAAAATAGATTCTTGTCTCATACAATATATCCTGACCTTTTTGCCCTCCCCACACTCTTGCCCACCTCCCATCTCCCATCTTCTCAAGACACACTCCCTGTTTTTTCTTCAGAAAAGCGAAGGCCTCCGAAAGAAGACAAACACGACAAAGGAAGATACAATAAAACAGGGCAAAATCATTTCTTGCCTTTTGTTTAGATTTTATAATTAATGACAGTAACATATTATAGGCAATTCTACACTAAACACATATGACTCGTGCCTACAGCCATGACTATATCATTGGAAATTAAGTGGCAAATTTAATGTGTTTGCTTTTATAATTACCAATATTATGGAAAAATTCAGTTTTATAAGAGCAATTTTTACAGTCAGGTCTTAGTTTGCTTGGAATTGCTAAGAAATATATTCCTTTAAGTCATTACTACATTTATAATTAACAACATTTTTAACTTCATGGACTGTGTATTATGATTCAATTACCCTTATCTTTGTTAATCCCTTTTCTTGGCATAATCTTTTTATATAATCATTAATATCCATGGATATTACTGCATTCCAAAAACAATTTATTGAAATGTAAATCTAATTAAAAAATACAACTTTGCTCACACTCCAGCCATAAGAAAAAGAGTCATGTGATATATTCCTTACCCTTTAAAAATTTATGTACAGTGCACTTTCTTATAAAGAAGATGTGTTACAGCATCATCTAGAATTATAGTTTTAGGATTAATGTTTTTATTTATATTACGTTACTTACTTATATATTCCCAAACAACCTTTGCTTTTCTAAGAAAAGTCTATTTTGTAAAGAGATGTGTGTTACTGGAGGAGGGAGTCATCAAAACTGTCTAATCCAAAAACCACACCAGAGTGAGCAAGCCAGAAACCCAATTCTCAAGTTGTTCTATGTGTGAAGGCCTTTGCTCTCACATACTATTGCCTGGATCCTTGAAACAGAGTCCCTGATCTATTTCCTAAGTGATTTTTTTCCTTTGTCTTCAGAACTTAAACCCTGAGGGAAAGCCTGAAAAATGTTGGTGTGGGTGGTGCATTCTCCTTTTAGAAATAAATGGGCTTATTGTCGAGCCTACTTCTGGAGCTCAGAATTACACTATGCTGCGTATACAGCATGACCTGGATTTTAAACTTTAAATCAACTTTCACAATTTCTAGTACTGAAACAACTGTAAGAAAAATCTTTCTATTTGTTGAAAATGTCAGCAATCAGCAGTGAAGACAGTAACATTCTTGCATATGTTTATGATTTTTACTTAAATAGCATTCATAAATTTTACAAGATTACAAATTAATGAATGCTCACATTAAAAAGTCTGTGGATTTAAGTTTTAGATGGCTAAATGTGTAAGACCTCACTTTGCCCTACGAGAATTCTAAAGTTAATACTGTTCACCTCTTTCTAAAACTTCATCTTAAAGTAGTTTATAAGAAGCACAGTATACCGTTAACCTGGTTTTCATTTAATAGCATACCATAGAAGATTATTTTTTCCCATTAAATTACAAACTTATAGAGCTAATTCAATTTAAATTGTTGCTATAAACAGAAGTGTTATAGTACTTCCCTACTATGTTGAAAGCCATGGGTTTCATCTCCAGTACCACAAGCACAAAACAAAACAAAATAACAAAACAAAAAATATAGAGGAGAATAATAGAAATATATGCTTTGGTTGTAATTTTTCTCTTTGTATTTTCATTGAGGTTATATTTATTTATATTTATTTATTCATTTGCTAATTTATTTATTTATCTATTTATTTATTTTACTTTTTGGCTGCAGTTTCCTGTTTCTCCTCTCCTTTCCCTCTTCACCCCTGCTCCATGTCCAATCCTCTAATCCACTTCTCTTCTGTTTCTGTTCACGAAGGAGAAGTTCTCCCTGGATATCAACAAAACATGGCATGCCAAGTTGCAGTAAGACTAAGCACCTCCCCATGTATTAACACTGGACAAGACAACCCTGTATGAGGAGTAAGGTTCCAAAAGCCAGTAAAGAGGGTCAAAGACATCACCTACTCACACTGTTAGGAGTCTCACAAGAAGACCAAGCTACACAACTGTAATATTACAGTTGTAATAAAAGAGAGTGCCTGGGTCAGTCCTAAGTGGGCTCCCTGGTTGTCCGTTCAGTCGTTGTCAGCCCCTATGAGCCCAGGTTAGTTGATTTTGTGGGTTTTCTTGTCATGTCCTTGACCCCTCTGGCTCCTACTACAGTACTTTTTACCCTCTCTTCTGCGGGATTCTCTATCAGTTGCTGGATGAAGCTTCTCTGATGACAATTGGGCTAAACACAAATCCAGCACACCCCATAGTGAGGAGAGACTCTAGGTTGAAGGTTATGAGGTTGATTCATGGTCCACTCTCTCTACTTGAAGTTTTGCCTGAACACAGGAGATGGCCAGATCAGGCAACATATCTGCTATTGCTAGAAGGCATAGCTGCATCATTTTTGTAGATTCCTGAAAGATTTTTTTTGCTTCAGATTATAACCTGATCTCAAAATTTTCCCTCATCCCAGCTTTCCAGCAGTCTCTTTTGGTAGTTTCATCCTTTATCCCTCCCCAACCTTTTCGCTCAAGCTCCCATGCCTACCCTCCTGAAGTCTACTCATGAATTTTTTTCTATTTCCCCTTCCCAGGGAGATGATTGCATACCCCCTTGATCCTCTTGAGCCCTCCGTATTACTTAGTCTCCCTGGGTATGTGAATTGCAGCACAGTCATCCTTTATTTTAAAGCTAATATCCACCTACAAGTGAGTACACATCATGTTTGTCTTTCTGGGTCTGAATTACTTCTCTCACTCAGGATGATTGTTTTTCTTGTTCGATCCATTTGCATTTCAAATTTCAACTCATTGTTGTCGCATAAGTTCTAATAGGTGTTAATAGTAAAGTTTCGAGTCAGATATTGGAGAAAATGCTGAGAGAACAGAGAGATGAAGAAGTAAAGCTACCTTATCTACTCAGTTTTCCCAGCAGAAAAGAGTTCCTGTCTCCTCCCACCTATCACTTCCTCTCCCCACCTAGCCTTATCACTTCCTGTCTGTTTGTAAATACAGACCTTCAGACCTCTATGGTTAGCTAATGGCTGACTCAGCCTTCTGATCTTCAGGCAAATTTTATTTACACAAAGAAGATATCAGCACACATTGTTTTTAACAACACTTCATTGTATAAATGTATAGTCTTGAAGGGATTGGCACAGGAGACCATTTCCTGATTAGGACACCATTAGTGTAGACACTAAGATCAAAACATAATAAATGGAACCTCTTGAAACTGAAAAGTTTATCACGAGGCAGAGGCAGGCCAGAGGCAGGCAGATCCCTGTGAGTTCGAGGCCACCCTGGTCTACAAGAGCTAGTTCCAGTACAGGAACCAAAAAAAAAAAAAAGCTACGGAGAAACCCTGTCTAGAAAATAAAAAA
>NW_026067937.1:12693721-12712121 GCF_014885135.2 Alexandromys fortis | reverse complement strand
AGAATTGGCCTGTAAGGGCTAGAGTTCATGGGCCAAGCAGTTCTTTAAATGAATACAGTTTGTGTGTTGTTATTTCGGGCATAAGCTAGCCAAGCGGCCGGGGTGTTGGGGACGCAGCCCTGCCGCCGCTCTTATTTCAACAATTATGCCTGACCTTCTACTTGACTTAAAGCACAGTTCTTCCTCCAAGCCCATAGTAAATGTAAGCCAGATAGTGATACCTCTTCCAGCAAGCTATGTGGTCAACGTGTTAGCAACAAAAGAGAAAGGACCAAGTGTTCCCCAAGGAACAGCAGAAGAGACTTGAAAGCACTATGTTGTGTGTGTGTGTGTGTGTGTGTGTGTGTACATGGAAATAGCATGAAGGTGCCACATTACCCATACAGAAGTCCAAGGATGACATGCAGGACTCAGCTCTGTCCTTCTGCCATATGTGCTCCAGGAATTGAACTCAGGCTGTGATTCTTTGCCTCAAGGTCGTTTGTCCATCCTGTCAGCTTGTTATTTCCTTTCTTTTTACCCATAGCAACTCAACACAAAATGCTACTCTATCAGTGAGTGTATTTAATTGGTAGAGAATCAGATTAGCATCTAAATTGGGTTTCATTCCAACACTTCAAAAATGAACAACAATAAACTACAAAACTTTTTTTTCTTGTTAGAATGTGAGAATGACAGATGTAGTTGTTTAGATGTCTCTAGTAAAACAAAGATGCTATCAAAGATGCTATATAACTCCCAAGGTACAGAAACATATGAAAATTTGCTATATCATCAGAGGGAAAGCAGTAAGAGACATGAAGTAGAAATCTGAGGCCATATGTCCCTATGTGTGATTTCTAAGTTATAGCTCGGTTTAATTATCCTGTGCTTCACTAAAAAAAATATATCTTTCCAATTCCAGTCTCTGAAGTCAGCCGTGTTTTATATTCCATCTCCTTCTTTTAAGGTCTAGAATAAAATCTATTGACTCTCATGCATATCCTAAATTTGGAAAATACTAGAATTCCATTCTTGAAGTTGTCCTATCTTTCTGTTTTATCGATATACTTTCTTTCATTTTGCACATGTATATGCCTTGAGAAAAATAAATTTATTAGATTTTAGTTCTAATTCAATGAATTGTGGTTGGTGTAAAAATTTAGTTGTTTTGTTATTTTAAATCATTAAAATGTTAGTTTTCTAGAAATGTCTACATTACTTGTTATTTAAAATTACAGGATAATTTGTTACTGCATAGGCATGGCTCTCATTCTGTCTGGACATCATGGAATATTGTATTTATTTCAATCCAGAATCTCCAGGCATTAAAGTTACAGGTCAAAGGTTTTTCGGTTAAATGTGTTGTGTGCAGATCTTTGTGCATGAAAAGCCATTTGTAACTCAGGAATATAAACACTGAAAGAAAGGCATATCAACAGTAAAGTAGATTTGTTCAGGAATTAAATATAGTGAAGTAGAATGAAGGTAAACATTTTTAAATGTCTCAATTGTTCTATGATGCAGACCATTATAGATAATCAAACTCCAAGAAATTTCTGGTGTTAGGTTTGTGGAATGTGTTTCATACGTTTTAAAGATCTCTGCCCTTGAAATATTAGTGAGGTTGGGAGACTCATGAGATTGCACATATTTTAAAAGTACGTGCAAAGATCTTCAGTGTTCTACAGTAAGAAAAGGTGAACATTTTATAAATCCATGTTTAATATATTAGTAGAACATAGTTTTTAAATTTAGTCCACTCACTGATATATTTATGAATGATTTCATAAACTATTACACATCACTCTGTGCCTTTTCAAATTTGTTAATAGTGTAACCTGATAATTCAAAAAAATGTGGCACATTTTCTCTACATTTATATCTGAATGATTTCTTTTTGTTACACTAAAAATAAAATTGCAAGCCAGTGAGATAGTTCAGTAAGTGAAGGTGCTTGCTGTGTTAACCAAGAAATGTGAATTTAATCCATGAATCACAAGAACAGAAAAACATGACAGAACAAAGCTGTCCTCTGACTTCCTCACACACTGCTCCATTTACATGTCCCTTCCCCACACAATAATAGCAACTTAAATAACTACTAAAAGCTACGAAGCTCGCATTGCATTGCTATTTTTTTTTTCATCTTTTTTATTTAATTTATCTTATAATGGGTGTTGTTTATGTGGACGCATCTTTGTGTGAATGTGTGTATGCATATTTGTGCATGTGCACGTGGTGAGTAGCTATCCAACCTGCATGTTTTTCCTAAAGTGATGTCAATCTTTCCTTTAGAAAAAGTATTCCTCAATAGTCTGTAATTCACCATGAATTCTGTTCTGTCCCAGGGATTCACCCACTTCCCCCTTGACAGCCCCAGGGTCACATGTGCATGTCATGGTACACAGCCTTTTTAGGCGGAATCTAGTAATGCAGCGCCAGTCCTCGTGATTGTGTGACAAACCCTTCACAGACAGTGCTCTCTTCCCACCATTTTATCATTCAAAAGAAGAATTTCCACACTTTCTTGTTGAAGTGTCTGAAGTATGATATATTGTCTCCTCTATGAAATTCTTTCTGAACCAATCTATAGACTATGTTTGGGAAGTACGTACTCCATGTCTACACTGCTCTGATTTAGCCTGTACTGTAGGAAAGGAAATGCTGGCTGTAGTGATGAGGCAAGCAGGCCTGCTTTTCGTCCTGCCCAGCTCCCGCAAGGTTAGTTTAGCACCAGAAATAATAACATGGAAACTATATTCTTTTAAACAATGCTTGGCCCATTAGCTCTAGCCTCTTTTTTATGTTTTAATTAATTTATTAATTTATTAACTATTTCTGCCTCCACCCCGCCAGCGCCTCCCATTTCCCTCCCCCTCCCTCAATCAAGCCCCCCTCCCTCATCAGCCCAAAGAGCAATCAGGGTTCCCTGCCCTGTGGGTAGTCCAAGGACCTCCCACCTCCTTCCAGGTCTAGTAAGGTGAGCATCCAAACTGCCTAGGTTCCCACAAAGCCAGTACTTGCAGTAGGATCAAAACCCAGCGCCATTGTTCTTGACTTCTCAGCAGTCCTCATTGTCCGCTATGTTCATCAAGTCTGGTTTTATCCCATGCTTATTCAGACCCAGGCCAGCTGGCCTTGGTGAGTTCCCGATAGATCATCCCCATTGTTTCAGTATGTGGGTGCACCCCTCGTGATCTTGAGTTCTTTGCTCGTGCTCTCTCTCCTTCTGTTCTTGATTGGGACCTTGGGATTTCGGTCCAGTACTTCAATGTGGGTCTCTGTCTCTGTCTCCTTTCATTGCCTGATGAAGGTTAATATCCAGGAGGGTGATTATATGTTTTTCTTTGGGTTCACCCTCTTATTTAGCTTCTCTAGGATCACGAATTATAGGCTCAATGTCCTTTATTAATGGCTAGAAGTCAATTATGAGTGAGTACATCCCATGTTCCTCTTTTTGGGTCTGGATTACCTCACTCAAGATAGAGTTTTCTATTTCCATCCATTTGCACGCAGAATTCAAGATGTCATTGTTTTTAACTGCTGAGTAGTACTCTAATATGTATATATTCCATACTTTCTTCATCCATTCTTCCATTGAAGGGCATCTAGGTTGTTTCCAGGTTCTATTACAAACAATGCTGCTATGAACATAGTAGAGCATATACTTTTGTTGTATGGTAGGGCTTCTCTTGGGTATATTCCCACGAGTGGTATTGCTGGGTCCAGGGGTAGGTTGATCCCGAATTTCTTGAGAAACCGCCACACTGCTTTCCAAAGTGGTTGCACAAGTTTGCATTCCCACCAGCAATGGATGAGTATACCCCTTACTCCACAACCTCTCCAGCAAAGGCTATTATTGGTGTTTTTGATTTTAGCCATTCTGACAGATATAAGATGGTATTTTAAAGTTGTCTTGATTTGCATTTCCCTAATCGCTAAGGAAGTTGTAGCTCTAGCCTGTTACTGGCTAACTCTCACATCTTGACTAACCCATTTCTAATAATCTGTGTATCACCACGTGGTTGTGGCTTATGGGGAAAGATTCAGCATGTCTGACCTGGCAGCTGGCTCCATGACATTTGCCTCACTTTCCTTCTTCTCAGAATTCTGTTCTGTCTACTCCACCCACCTATGTTCTGACCTATTAAGCCAAGCAGTTTTTTTTTATTAATTAACCAATGAAACAACAGATAGATAGAAGACCCACCTACATCAGCTGGCAAATTTTTTAAACTCATACTCATGAAATCTGAGGAAATACTCAAAATAGCTTTGCTGATGAGCTTAAAATCATTGACTATTTGAGTGTAAAATTATTTGTTCACAGAAATTTATAGTTTTATTTTTCATGTCTATTATCTAACCATCATTCTTACCCACTCCCTTGTTTTGACTGTCTACTTTTCATCCGATTGTCCATAATTTCCTTCGCAACACCCTGAGTTGTGTGGTATTGTCAAGCAGCAGAAACACTCACTAGATGCCTCAGCCAGCAGACATTTTCTCCAAGTTCTAGAAGGTAAAGTTTCAAGGTCAGGATTCAATCAGCATTTGTTTCTGGAAATGGAGATGTTTTTAACTTCTTGATCAAAAGAAGAATATTTGGGGTGTCAGATATGTCCACATATGGCTTTCGCTGAATTTTTACAGTAACTATGGTTACAGAAACATCATCCATATTCGATTAAGGCTCCACTCTATTACCTCATTTTAAACTTGCATACTTCGCTAAAGGTTTCACTGCCAAACCTGGTCACATAGGATCATGTGTGCCAGCCCATGAATATTGAGTACATACAATTTGTGCTTTAGAAACATTTTTCATGTGTTAAAATATAAACTTTAGCCTCTGTGAGATGTGGGATTAATTAATCTTGCTTATTTTGCCTGTGAGAAAAAGATTAGCTCAAAGTCGATGACTTTAAAAAATTCATTTATTTTGCTTATAGAAATCATCTGTATAGTGATGAGTCAGAGTAGTGACTTTATCCCAGTTTTTAAAATTCAGACAGGACAGGGGATAGTTTGTCATGGAAAGTGACTGCAGGGTAAACAATATATCTTTAGTAAGATGCCTGGCACCATTCACCCCCCCCCCCCAAAAAAAAAAAAACAACCCAGGTGTGGTGGAAGTAGATCTGTAATTCCCTAGGAAGAGAAAGGAGGATAACCCAGAAGCTTGCTGGCCAACACATAGAAAAAGAGAAATCTTACTCTATGAGGAACAATAAGAAAGTAGACTATTGAAATTTGTCCTCTGACTCGCATGCACATACCCTGACATGTCTGCTCCTTTTGCCATAAATCAAACACACCCACCAATAAAAAATTGAGAAGAGAAATCAATGCAGTCTTCAGAATTTATGTCAAACTATCAGGCAAGTGTTATGAAGAAATAAAGGCACAAAGCCATGATTTCACCAGCTATCTTAAAAATGATTACAGTAAATACAAAAGTCCATATTGTATATTTTATCCATTTGTCAGTATTTCTTGTAGAAAATATTTTCCATATAGTTGTTTAAATCTGAAATTCTACTTAGATATTTATGAAGCTAGATTATATTGTGTTGTGAAACGAAAATGCTCAACGAGACATCTGTCTATAGCACTCATGATGCTTTTCCTCTCACACTTATCTCCTGTCCTGGGTTCTGGTTGGACTTAAAGATTCTTTCCTTTCTAGAAAACACATCATGACACACTGAACAACAATGTGAGTTTCCTTATTTTTCTTTCAACATGATAAGCAGACTACAACCAACTTACATGATAAGATTTAATGAGATTTTAGGCTTCACTACTCTTACCAAAGCTGGTGATGATTATGTTAATAAAAATCTTACGTATTATTCTCTGACATGAGTTTAATTCTCATTTCATTGTTGTTCTTGTTCTTATTTAAGAAATTTCATCACAATATCAGTTACGAATATCCCCAGGCTCTCCTGGTGATGGTATTTGTATTTAATAAATTAACTGCCAAACCTTCATTTATCTTTGTGCTCATTTATTTTTTACTCCTAGAGATGGCAAAGGATCTGCTGTCAGTCTGTTATTTTCTCGGTTTTCAGTATTAGTATCTGGACTGACTCCTAATTTCTATAACATGCATTATCATAGGTCTTTCACTCCCTTTCTTTCCTTCCCTTCCTAATAGCCATATGAAAGAAGAGTAAATAAAAAATTAAGAAATCAAAAGGAAATTAACCCAAGGTTGCTAAAATGACAGCCATTTGGACTTAAAATGATAATGTTTCATATATTTAATTGCACGAGCTTTCTTTGGGCTCAAACTGGAAAATACAGTGATGCCAGGGAGGCCTCCTGGCTGGTTCTTGCAGACATTCTTGTGCGTGTTTCTCTATGAGGCCACTTTATAGTTCTCACATTTCATTTGAAGTACTAAAGTTGGACTTCTTGAGTCTTGTAGCAATTATGATTAGGCTGGGTGTAGAGGTGCAGGTCTGATGTTTCAGTATTTGTGAGGTAGAGGGTAGTGGTCCAGAAGTTCAAAGTTATTATTTGTGATATATTAAGTTTGAGGCCATCCTGGGCTCCATGATGTCTCAAATCAAAACTAATACAAAACAAGAACAAAATGCTGGTTATACTCTCCTAAAAAATGAACAATTGTTCTTTCTTTGTTTGAAAAAAAAATAATTGTTTTAAAATAAAAATCTCATTTTAAAAAGAGAAAGATTCAGGCAATAGAAGTAACATGTGAGTCTAATCTAATTTGGACAATTCAATTTGGTCTTGGGGTATGTACCATTTACTGTTAAGATGAGGTTGACCATGAGATTATAGCGCAACAGAGGATCATTTGCATAGCTGGTTCATTTTGTTGTAACAACTTATGAATATGCATTAGAAAGATTCAGAAAATTGGGCAAACATACTGTATAAAAATCTGTGTAATACTCCATCATCTAGATTTGTCAGATAGAATCATTTTTGTGTAGTAAGGACACTCGTCTCGTTTTTTAAACACAAATATGTCATTCTGTGAATCTGAAACATACTTTTATTGATGTTCATAGAAGTGTGTTCTAAATAGGAATCTCTTAATTATGGTCCTCACTGCACTGTTGTAGTGATGTGAGATAGAGTCTTAGGACTTTTTTATGGCTTATCTTCTTCAATGTTAGACATTTAAATAATCCACTAATGATCTCATCACTATAAACTATAAATTCACACCTTAATTTAATTCCTATTCATGCACAAAGACAAATGTATGTAATCATTTAGAAAATAAAAAAAAGGGAAAAGAGGATAGGTAGAAAAACCAATTATAGGGCCATTGCATGGGGTTCACCTGTTAGAAATTTAGTTGGATACTTAAGTTTCACTAAATAACCTCATTGCTTTCCCTGAGTTCCCTTGCATTCATTCAGTATTATCTTTATTAATATAATCCATCATTTGTGTTAAAAAATATCACCTTACCAGATATATCAAGCCTAATTTTTGTTTGATCCAAACCACCTGTTTTCAGACTCACTATAACACATTTTACTTGTTCAATTATTGATTACTTTGCCTTTAAGTTCTATTTTCAAGTAGAGTAGATATAAAGGATGAAATGTGTGAGTTCTTTTTACAAAAAAAGAGAGTACTGAAGAAATCAGTGGTATAATAAATTATGATTAAGAATTGGTTTTCAACTTACACATCATCAAATTTCTTTCCTAGCAAACGTAATCGCCCATAAAGAATTGAACTGGAAGAGCCCAGTTTTGTTGAGTGAATGAGTGTAACAATGAGTGTAGTCTTCATACAGAAAATGTTCTTATGCATGGAAAGGGATGAAGAAAACTGCAGAAGCTCTCCTAGTGCATTGATCAGGGACAAAACTTTCAATTTGGTTAATGAAGTACATCATCAGAAAAGTTGTTCGTAAGTAGCAATGTGTGCAACACGGTGACCACCAATGAGCTTATCTTCTCACAAATCCCAGTGACAGAGAGCATAGAGTAAAACTGAAGGGCATGATTGTCAATCACATGCTTTGATAGGATACACATAAATATTACAGGGAAGCCTTAGGAACCCAGAATGTCCATGACTTTGATACCTTCATTCCCCATAAGGCACCTACAAACAACCTTCACTGGACTGTTCCCATAGCAATTGCAAACTCTTTCTTTTACTATTTATGGAGATTTTTACCATTATACAGGTAATTTCTACACATATAGTAAACATGAAAAAAATAGAAAAGAAGAATACTTCTTATTAAAGACAGCCATTGTTAATGTTTTGCAAAAGTTCTGCCAGCTTTTATGTGTGCTCTTATTATTAACAGTTGTAATTATCCAATATGTACAATTTTATCTGTGTTCTCACCTACATTTGAGCAATTTTTATATTAGTACAACCACAATAATTACAGCTACCTTTCTCAGTGGTTAGTCTGTTCCCTGAGATTGTTATAATTGATGATACAAGATTTGAGCAAACTGAACGGTGGGCGATACACCTAAAAAATAGCAAATGTTTTAAAAAAGCATATTTAACTAGTGATGTTGGCATAACTGGATATCAACATGCAGAAGAATGAAAATAGACCATATCTATTACCATGCACAAAACTCAAGTTCAAATGGATCAAAGACCTCAACATAAAGCCAACCACACTGAACTTTATAGAAGAGAAAGTGAGAAGTACACTTGAACACATTGGCAGAGGAGACCACTTCCTAAATATAACTACAGTACCACAGACACTGAGAAAAACAATTAGTAAATGAAACCTCCTGAAACTGAAAAGCTTCTGTAAAGCAAAGGATATGGTAAACAAGACTGTTGAAATAGGAGCGGCGGGGCTGCGTCCCCAACACCCCGGCCGCTTGGCTAGCTCATGCCCGAAATAACAACACACAAACTGTATTCATTTAAAGAACTGCTTGGCCCATGAACTCTAGCCCTTACAGACTAATTCTCGCACCTGGTCTAGCCCATTTCTAATGATGTGTGTAAGCACCCCAAGGTGCGCTTACCGGAAAGATTCTAGCCTAAGTCCATCGTGGGTTGCAGCTGCCTGGGAGAGCTGAGCATGGCGTCTCTGCTCCAGCAGAGCTGTCCGGTCTCTCCGGAAGCAGAGCAGAGTCTGACCTCACTTCCTCTTCCGCCCAGAATTCTATTCTGTTTACTCCTCCCATCTATGTTCCAAGCTGAGGCCAAGCAGTTGGTTTATTATAATTTAACCAATGAAATCAACAGATTGATATATGACACTCCCACATCACAAGACAAAAATACAGCCTACAGAATGGGAAAAGATCTTTACTAACCCCACATCAGACAGAGGTTTGATCTCCAAAATCAACAAAGAACTCAAGAAGTTGGTCATCAAAAGAACAAATAATCCAATATAAAATTGGAATACAAACCTACACAGAGAATTCTCAATAGAGGAATCTAAAATGGCCAAAAGACACTTGAGGAAATGCTCAATATTCTTAATCATCAGAGAAATGTAAATTAAAACAACTCTGAGATTCAATCTTACACTTGTAAGAATGGCTAAGATCAAAAACACTGATGACAACTTATGCTGGAGAAGTTGTGCAGTAAAGGGAACATTCCTGCATTGCTAGTGGGAATGCAAGATGGTACAGCTCCTTTCGATGTCAGTGTGGCAATTTCTTAAAAAATTTAGGAAACAACCTTCCTCAGGAACCAGTAATAACCACTTTTGGGTATATATCCAAAAAATGCTTAATCGTGCCACAAGGACATGTGCTCGACTATGTTCATAGCAGCATTGTTTTTCATAGCCAGAACATGGAAACAACCTAAATGGATGAGGAAAATGTGGTACATTTACACAATAGAGTACTACACAGAAGAAAAAAATAATGATATCTTGAATTTTTCAGGTAAATGAATGGAGCTAGAAAACATCATTGTGAATGAGGTAACCCAGACACAGAAAAACAATTATCACATGTACTCACTCCTTAGTGTTTTTTAATCACAAAGCAAAGAAAACCAGCCCACAAATCACAATCTCAGAGAACCTAGACAACAATGAGGACACTAAGAGGGACATACGTATATCTAATCTACATGGGAAGTAGAAAAAGACAGAATCTCCTGAGAAAATTGGGAGCATGGGGACCTTGGCAGAGGGTTGAAGAGAAGGGGAGAGACAGAGGTGAGCAGAGAAAAAATGTAGAGCTCAATAAAAGACTATAAAAATGATGAAAACAATGAAGAATGAAAAAAATACACTCAATTTCATAGTGTTTTCAGATTTGGGTAATGTCAAAGGTTTTTCTCGTTTTTGGTTCTGGTTTGAGATATTCAAGTAGCCAGCTTTATGGGTAGATATTTACTTCTTTGTATCTTACTGTTTTTAAAGATTAATTTTGTTTTTAATTATATACACGCATGTGAATGGTATGTGCAAATATGTCACATAGGAGGCCAGAGAGTGCCAGGTGCCCTGTCTCTGCAGTTAGAGGCTCTTGAAATCACCTGGTGTTGGTGGTGGGGCTTGAACCTGGTCAGTCACCTGTCTAGCCCTGAATGTCTCTCTTGAGACCCAATAAAATGAGGATGCAGTTGATCGCCTCCCACTTGGACAGTCGTGGGTCAAACTGTCTGTGTGTTTGGCTCCTCTGGAGGCTAAGGTTCCATGTTTGAAGTCTACAGCCCAATTCTTTTTGAAATTTCAAATATATATGGGCTCAAAATTTTGTCCTACGTGAATTATTTTAGTCACTTCAATACAGTTACTAAGTGTAAATGTATGTTAAGGTTAAGAGACCTGTGCAAACTAGATGAATAGCCATGAACTGAAATATACACAATACCTTGGTAAACATTGTCTTTGCCTCCACTCAGGTTTCTGAGTAATAGAAACTACTGACCTGATTTATCCAGAGTCTGGCTCTTCCCTCTCAAATCTGGAGCTGCAGAAACAATAACAATGAAACAAGAGAATTTCAATCAAAACTTAATTGAAGGAGTGTTTTAAACTCAGAAGGGATTTTTCTCCTACCTCTTCTGATTTCTGGCTATATAGTAGTGAGATAATGTCAGTGAATCGATTGCCTTCTTTATCTAAGCATTGGTTTCCAGATGAGAACTTATTCTGGTTGAATCTCAAAATAACTGATTTTCCATGCTTCAAACCACATTTAAAATCTCTTTCCAGTGGACAGATTACCTATTTTACACAAATCCAAAAAAAGAAAAATACTAAGACTCTGCACTCTTGTTCTGTGGCCAGGTCATCCATGACTTTTCCACATGCTTCCTTTTCCTATGCCCACAGATATTTTGAAGCCAGTACATCCTTGTGTGAATTCTTCTATCTTTTTACCCACAGACTCATAGGCTTCTGAAAAGACAGCACCCAAGTTTTCTGAGATGGAATAAACTAGCACATAAATCCTTTCTTTGTCTTGTAACTTAAAATATAAAATATATACTGAGTATATATTTTTCCATTTTAATATTTGAACCCCATTGATTGACTATTATCCTTCTATGTTCAGCTCTGAGTTTGACAGCGACAACCTGAAGTTTGTTAGACTGACGTGATGTGACTTTCCAATAATTGAATACAGCTCTTCACAGTTTTAGATGCTTTTCCTTTGGCTGTGATAAAATACTCTAGAAGAATCAGCTTAAGGAAAAGAGGGAATGTTAATTTAGTGTTCCAGAGACATAGACTCTGTGGGCTGGGGAAGCTATGGCATCAATCAGAAAGGTCACAGTTTCAGGAGCAGGAGGCCAGCAGTCCATATTGTATTCATACTTTAAAGCAGAGAGTAAACAGAAAATGAGGTCCTGCTGTGAATGCTTCATGTGAAGTTATGATCTCAGTGACCCACTTCCTCCAGAGTCTTCAGTCCCAAAAGACCCTACAGCTCCTTGAACAGTACCAACAGCGGGGCATCCTGGGATGAAGCATGTTGCCTAAAGGAAACATTATCTGGGTTGTATTTAGAGTGGATTAACTTGGAAACACTAGACATACACATTGGTAACCAGGTTGACTTCTGAGCTGACTCTGATGTGCATGGATTTGAGGTCCACCAGTTTAAGCTATAGTCTGATTTCTGCTGTGAAACTGTTCTCTGACATAATCATACCATTCTTTTTTTTTATTAAGTAGCAAGCCAAGTGTATCATTTTAAAACTCATCTCCAGCCCTATTTGACGTTCTGCCCATTTCTAACGGAAGACTGAGCACCGTGAAGTCTATTTCCAGAGCTGCCATGAATATTTATACGTTGCCTGCATCTTTACAAATTAGAGAGCTGTAAGATGAATGAGAGTAGTGAATCAGAGAAGACACACAGTGTGATGCGGGCAGAAATTTACTATCTCATTTCTATTTAAAACCTGATGACTCAGAGAAGGAGGCAGTCCACATCCATTTCAGTAAATCCCTTAATGCTTTCCAGTATGGCATTTTGGATTTTAGCACTACTAGGGGTGACTTGATTTATTCACAGGATGGATATTTTTCTGCATATGTGTCTGTCTATATGTAAATGTGTATGAGAAAATATGTATTTAAGTGAGCTTATTTCAGAATAAAATGGAAAGAAATAAATTTACTAGGCTAATTGTTCATTATTTCCTGCAAGTCTCATTTTCGGTGTTGTCTTGGTGATAGGGATGTACCTACGACCTCTAATAAATAATTTTTAAGTCTGACAAAAATGCTATTTATTTCTAAATTGATTTTTAATGTCTTCAGTTTGCATTTTCTACACTTAGTTAGCTTTCCAACAATAATGCATTAGATTTCCCTGACTTTCCATCTTTCCCATGTTCAAGATCAAAATAGATTTTTATAGGAGACAAGGGTCAAGATTTATTGTTGTAATATTATAGCTTGACATCTCTGTACTGCAAGGGCATGATGAGGACAACAAAATGCATAATTTTATCTTAGTCTTTGATTATCTGGCAAATGTGGAACAATTTAAAATCTGCATAGTATAGCACAATATAAGTAAAAAAAATATCCATAATGTTTTTCAATGCCTTTATCAGAAACACAATGGTGAATTCAAAATGTGCAGAGTGGTTGAGCATAACCTTGATAGAAAATCACAAATAATATTATTAATTTAGGAGTTTTGCTTAGGGACATAAACACAAATGGCAAACACACAGTCACAAATTAGACTTATAGGTGAGTACATTATTGTTACGCAGTAATTCTAGAAAAATCTGTATTTTTTATGATTGTTTTCTGTTTGACCATGTCTATGTGTGTGTTACCTCCATAGTCTAATAAGGGCTTATCTGATACATGCTTGGATCATGCAACTTTGCTTCACACATGTCATATAAATTAGACTTTCATAACAAGAATCTTTAACCTTCCTATTCCCTCAACAATTATCATTCTATTTTGCATGTATTCATTCAGGAACTAAATAGTGTGTTCAGACTTGACATGAAACTCTGCAACGGGCATTGAATTAAGTTACCACTTGGTCTTTTGGAGCTGGCTGTCTGCTTAGTAATAAATGAACTAAAAACACAATGTAAAACTGTCCCTGAAAGCCTTGATGAGTGCTATGATGATTTTGTGTCAGAAATTATATCAGAAAAAAAAAACACAGAAATGAAGTTGAATCCTAAGGGTTTCAGGGGCAAAAGTAACACTTCTGTAAGGCCAGTGTGTTCAAGTTCAAGTTGAAAAAAAATTGCAAGGTTGTTTGGGTCAGAGTGGAAGAAAAGGGTGGGAAATGACATTATTTTGGACAATGATATTTTCACATCAAGGAACTCTTTTCCTACAGGGATATTTTAATCATTTTATGTTAGTAATTAAAGATATTTATTCCAGTTTTTGCTGTCCAAACAGCCATCTGGTCATTAAAGCACTGAGCCAAGTTGCCCTATGGCTGGAGGGAAAACGACACAGGTCCAGTTCTGTGGAAGCAGAAGCTAGAGATAAAATTATGGTTCAAGGAATTTATTAAGGACACAGTCTCAGAGGAACAGAATAGATGTAGCAAATTAGCAAGGAAAGAGAAACTAAGCAAAAGAATGAGCTCAACCAGTGTCTAGCTTTAGGCTTACCCATCGGAAGCTCTGGAACTTACCACAGTAGTGGAAGCACACAACTGCTCTCCCACCTGTCCTGATTATCAGTGTCCGTCTGCATTTCCTGTTCCTGTTACCTTTTTGAAAATTTTTTTCCCAAGAGCAAATTAGCAGCAATAGTAGAAAAGAAGAGAGTTGCAAAGACTTTCGATTTGTTTTACTCACTACAGTGTGGAGAGTCTCAGTAGAAGAGCAGCAGTCTCCGCTCCAGAAATAATTGCTATTGTCCGATAGGAGCCTTTCATGGCATCTAGGAGAACCACAAAGTCTGTCTCTCACCACAAATAAGATGCATGAAATCTTTTTCTTTAATGAACACTGTCTGAATGAGCATGTACTATCAACATGACCTAGCTTACCATCATCTGAAAAGAGAATGTTATTGATTAACGATTGTTCTGTGGGCATGTGTCTGAGAGATTGTCCTCACTGGAATTTGATATAGGAGAGCCCATACTAGTGTGGGCGTGGTCCTTCCCTGTACAAGTGGGTCATGGCCCTTCTCTGGCCCAATGGTCATCGAAAGTAAAAGAAAGCCAGCTAATCATGAGCCTGAAAGTCAGCTAAAGGGGATTTAACAAGCAGCATTCCTCTGTGATGACTGGGTCTATGTTCCTGCTTTAAGTTCTAATCCTCAGTTGTCTTCATGATGGATCTAGAGGTAGATACTGGAAAACAAGTAAACCCTTTTTTTCTCTAAGCTGCATTTGATCAGAGTGTTTAGCCATATTAACTGAAGGAAGCTAGAGTATTCTCCTTCAGAATCTGTAACATGCCAGGAAGCATTTAATGGAATTAGTTGAAAGTCCATGCTAACCTGAAAAAGATCAGCTAAAGGAGATACTAGTAGTCAAATATCTAGTTCTCTGAAAACAGATCACAGAATTGCAGGTGGAAGAGAAGACATATGCATCAGTTTCTGGAATTGGACTGGAATTGGAATTGTGTTATCCCTGCAAATATTAGGGTTTACCCTGAGTCAGGTTCAGGAATCAGCTTTTGGTCTTTACCTTAGGTCTGTTTTAATTAATAAACTGTTGATAAGCTAAAGTTGCATTTAAGTCAAACTGATAACACTGATCACTGGTACTAGACAGTCATGGAACCATCTAGAAAATCATTTCACTTGCTCTTTTAGTTTTTTCTCCAAAGCCTAACTGTATTTCATAGGTTGTGGCTTTACATAATTGGGTGACAATTATTTAAGGTAGTCTTCCATCTTAAGATATTTATTTATTTATTTATTTATGTACATGAATATGTACAAGTGTACCATACGTGAATGAGCACATGTATATAAGTATGGAGACATGTAGTTGATGTCGTGTCTTCTCATTGTTTTTGAGATAGGCTCTCTGAAATTGGATTTTTATTAGCTACAATTTTAAACTCTGGAATTCTGCTGTCTTTGCCTTTCCAGCACCGGTGTTAAAGTTGTAAGCAGACTCATGTGGCTTTTACAGGGGCACCTGGGCTGCAAGTCCCACCCCCATGCTTGTTCTGCCAGTTCTTATCAACTGAGCCGTTTCCTTATCTTCAAATTTCTTAATACTTCTATACAATATATCTTTTTGCCTCACAGTCTAGCATATTTACTCAAGATCTCTAGCTACTCAGATTTGGATATTGCTTGTGAATAGAAATGTTGTCTGCAGGCCTGTTATTTAAAAGAGATATGAGGGGGCTGGAGAGGTGGCTCAGAGGTTAAGAGCATTGCCTGCTCTTCCAAAGGTCCTGAGTTCAATTCCCAGCAACCACATGGTGGCTCACAACCATCTGTAATGAGGTCTGGTGCCCTCTTCTGGCCTGCAGGCATACACACAGACAGAATATTGTATACATAATAAATAAATAAATAAATAAATATTTAAAAAAAAAAGAGATATGAGTGCCTTTAGAAACACCCGTGAATATAACTCAGCAATTATGGATTTTGATATATGACAACCAGTAAGTATGGGTCAATCATCTATTTGTGAATTAAGATACCATTTTGAGATTAAGTAATATTCAAAGTACCATGAGAGAAAGCAAAAGATTTTGAATTGAATGCAATAACAAAAATGCATTTGAAACCAGGACCCGTGCCAGCATCTTGTGGAGGAAACATGATCACATGCACTTGTCCTGACACATAGCAGGGCATCCAAAATTGATGTTAGTAGAAGAGGAAGGTCCTTAGGGAATATTTGGAGATCCTAAGGTGCTGTGTCACCCACCTTTTCATCTGTGGAGGTGAAACGGTGTAGGTCTGGGAAGACTCACACTCTTCATGCTAATCATGCTAATTTGTCATTGGAACTGTGGTGAATCTTGTAATTGATAAAGCCTGTCTTAGGCTTCACTGTGACCTCAGTTAGAACCAAATTTGTGCATCATCTGTACTGTGCAAAGGATAACTGTGTTTCTCCAGCCATTTAGATATAAAAGCTGCCTTTGCACCATTTATGTTTTTCAATTTTTTTAGCTTCTTGCTTTGAAAATAGTCTTTTATTCTATGCTTCAATACACCTTGCAGATAAATCTATGTATAAGTTTTCATAAAACTTCTCAATAAGGAAAATTCATCCTTAATAACTTAGTGTGAAGATATATGGTAGTTCCCATGTCAATATTTACTTATAGAGAAAAATGGTGCCACACATAATTTTTGCTAATACTTTATACTGGTTTGTTTTCCCACCATATGGTGAAAATCTTCGTGAAAAAAATGATTACACTATTATTACTTCTGATTTTACAACAGTGATTTTATCAGGGTGCAATGGTAAATCTGACAGTGTAATTTTCCATCTTTTATTGGAACAAACAACCAGTATGGCATCAGCATCATTGGGCTGTCTTTACACAACACATTCTGTTCCACTTTGGGATAAATTTCTAATGGTAGAACTCTAGGATAAAACTCCATTTTAATTTTTATGGTTGTGGCATAATTTTTAAACCAATAAGTTTCTGAGAAATCAGGGTGATTAATTTTAAAACAGTGCATTGAAATAGCCCCTGTCTCTTGCCACTTAATTCCCAAAGGTTAGTAATGTTGGACAGTTAGCAATTTTTCACAGATTATAATTTGAGATTTCTGCTTGTTGAATTTATAAAAGTAGAAAATATCTCCACATAGATAATTGGTACTTCCTGTTGCTCACTCATTGAAATTACAAATCTGGACTATCTTTCTTTCCCATACTTTGCATTCAGTCCTTCATAAAATCTTCCTAGTAGACTGAACAGAATGCTGGGAGAAAGAAGCAGAGTGAGGCAGTCGCCATGATTCTTCAACTTGAGATGGATATAGGCTAGAATCTTTCCCAGTAAGCCACCACCTCGTGGTGCTACACAGATTATTAGAAATGGGTTAATCAAGATATGAGAGTTAGCCATGAAGAGGCTAGATATAATGGGCCAGGCAGTGTTTAAATGAATATAGTTTGTGTGTTGTTATTTTGGGGCATAAGCTAGCCAGGCAGCTGGTAGCCGGGCAGCAGGAACACAGCCTGCAGCTCTCACTACACTTCCTAGTCTGATGCTTCCATTGGACAGGTCTACATCACTAGACTACACAGGTAGCCTTGCTGGGCTTCATATGAGGCCCTTGATTCTCCATAGTTCTCTCAAACACAGAAATTTCATATGAGCTTTTACTATGAGTCTCCATCACTGAAAATCTCCCATTGGATTTCCAAATATAAAGGTTTCCTACACTGCTCATGCTTTAAGCTTGGCTACTGCTACAATCTCCTTGTTCAGTTCACTCCACTTGTTCTTCTCTATTCTTCTGTTCCTCTGCTAATGTCTAGTATGCCAAGCACATCCCAATGTTAATAGTTTATGTAATTGGAAACTTGGCCTCTCTGCCCTCCAGTGTCACCTATTCCTCTATTGCCTAGCTACTGACTATTCAGCTTTTTATTATTTTATTTTTGCTTATATATTAGCTTAAGAAGGAAAAGTAACATATCTTTACATGATTAAACAAACACAGCTTAAATTTAACACATCTTTACAACATTAAACAAGTGCAACATAAACAAATGAAACACACCTTTCATAGTTAAAGTATCATTCTGCAACATAAGTAAATGTAAAATTTCTTTACATAGTTAAAATAATATTTTACAGCAGAAAACACCATATTTTCTGTAAAGAATCTATTTGTGTTTATTATTCATGTGTCTACAGACATCTGGGTTTTTTCCATATTTTGACTACTATGAGTAGTGCTTTGGTGAAAATGGGAGCCCAGGTATTTCATCTGAGGGTTGTATACTCAGAATTGGTATTGCTAGATCATGTGGTATTTATGTGTTTAATGCTTGAATTA
>NW_026067937.1:12676095-12692698 GCF_014885135.2 Alexandromys fortis | reverse complement strand
TTTTTTTTTTTTTTTTTTTTTTTTTTTTTTTTTTTTTTTTTTTTTTTTTTTTGTATCTGAGGTACCTGAAAATTTTACTGCAAGTTTCAAGGAAATCAGAATGCTCAGAAAATGCTAACCATAGCCCTGCATGATTTTGCACAGCATCCAGAGAAGGTCTACATCACTTCTTAGCCACCCACCGTACTAATTAAATTTACCCATGTGAAAAGTGAACACCCACCTCAGTTATTTTGAGCCAGTTTGTTGAAACACTGGTTGAATCTATCTGAATCCTTGCATTTTCCCATCTCAAATCCATAGGAACCCACAGAATTATCACAGGGGCAAAGGCAACCAATTTTCTTTTGAAAACACCACGGAGGATTTATAAAGAGAGAGAGTTTTAATCCCCAGCTGACTTTCTATGCTAGTTTTGATGTTGCCCGCTAACATTTCTTTCCTTTATATTTTTTCTCTGTTAAATAACTTGTTCCCTGGAGTCAAGTAGATCTAGTCTGAGTTAAAGCCCCACATTTCTCTTTGTATGACTCTAGGAAGATCATTTGAACTGTCTGCATCTGATACAAGATAAATGATAGCGCCCATCAGGTTTAGAACACACATTAAATGTTATAATGCATAAAGAACATCTAACATTTATCATTAAGACTTTTCTCTCCTTCTTCTGCTATATGGTAGGTGGTATTTTTCTTTTACTTAGTGAATTAAAGCCTTACCGAGGAGCTCTTTGCTATAGAGGGTGAATGATGATAAGTTCCTGCTATCATGGCGCTTTTGTCTTATTTGTAAAAGAACAAAAAATATACAAACATATATTAAATAAGGTAAGTTTAGATTATAATACCTTCTTAAAAAATGCAGCACAGATCTGGATGGAATGATTATGAGGAGTGTGCACCAGTCTAGGAAGTATGATCAAGGACAGCTTCGTAATAGATGGGAAATCTGAGCTAAATCTGAGTGAGAGCCGCCCATGAAAATCAAGAGTTAGGTGTGGGAGTTTTGGAAAATGGTAGTTGTAGAAGTGAAAGGAATATTGCTGTTTGCAGAACAGAAAGGAGGAAAAGGAGAAGACTGTGAGCAGCAAAGTTAAGGTGGAAAATGATGATTGTGGCTGTCTACTTAGAGCTATGGTAGATGTTAACCACTTGGTGTGGTCTTTAATGGAAAGCTCCTTTGGTGGTTTCTCTCTCTCTCTCTCTCTCTCTCTCTCTCTCTCTCTCTCTCTCTCTCTCTCTCTCCATGTGTGTGTGTGTGTGTGTGTGTGTGTGTGTGTGTGTGACATTTTTATCTAATAGTTTAGGTAAAGAATTGGACAAAATGAGTGTAAAAGGACAAGAATTCAGAAGACTGATAAAATCTTGTGGCTAGTATACAATGCAACTCTAGTTGAAAGAATAGTTTTGCCTAAAATTGCATGCCCTGGTTTTAATTCTGAGAATCTGTGAATATGATCTTATTTAGAAATATGGTATTTTACATGGAATTCAGTTAAAGATCTCAGAATAAAATCATGCTTGTCTTGACATGGGCCTCAAATCTAATAGTTAAAGGAGAGGAAGACATAGTAGCGAGAGGTCAGGGTGGTGATCCTGTAAATAAAGGACATCAAAACTTCTAGAAATCACAAAAAAAAATCTAATAGAAAAGATACATTTTTAGAAGGAAACATCTTGAAATGCATTGTATTTCTGGCGTAAGAATGATGATTTATATGACGCTTTTGAACTGTTTAAATGTCATAACAACACCTAAGAAATTCACCTAGCAATGAGGAAGCCAGTTACAAAAGGAAATGCAGAATGCATCTCTGACAGCTATTGAGGTGGGAGGACACGAGTCAGTGCCGCCTTTTAGACACACCAGAAAGTCAGTTTATTGGCAAGAATTTGATTTCGCACAGTTTCACTAAAAATGTCTTGTATGTGGTGGGAAGATACCTTGAGGTACAGACTCTAAGAACAAAGGCTTCCTTCAGGGAGTCCACACTTATGACTAGCTCCATTAACAAGAGTTTAACACTGAGGCCATCTTGTTCCCTTTTGCAATATGTTTATTGTTCATGCTTCCTTATAATTTGCTTATATTATAATATTACCAGAAAGAGTTGGTAATGAAAATCCTAAAGTAGGACACCTTCTTTAATATAACAAATATTTTTCATTACCTGCAAAACTGCCTCAGACAAGAAATAATTAACAATGCAATATGTGGAGAGTGTTATTCTGTGCTTAATGGGAAAGAAGGAAATTTTTGGATGGGGCGGTTGTTTGCCTTTGTCATTTGTCAAGAGGTGACAATATCAGCATATATTGAGTTTCTAAAATAAATGACATCCTAGGTGATACCTTCTGTATTTCCCACTTCTAATTCTTGCATTTCTTGGAGGATAGATATAATGATAAATGTGTTTTAAAGAACATACTGTGGAGGTTCAGAGAAATCTAGTCAACTACTTACCAAATATTTAATATTATATAAATAAAGACCTTACCTATTAGGCCGTGCTCTTAGTTATTCTTGAAGCAAACCTTACTTTGGCCATGGAGTTATCACTAACACCAAAATGATTTGGCTACAGACCTTTTGATGGATTCAGGGCTAATGTTTATATTTGGATTGTAAAGCCAATACCTGGTCTTAGAGATTTATGCTGGACACTTACAAGAGCCTGTAGACACTTAGGTCTGTAATATGCAACAGGATGGCATATTACTAAGGTAGAGGGGGGAAGCACTGTTTTTCTTCTATATTGATTGATTTTTCTCAGGAGAACACACTTATAGCTCCTTCCATTGGCCTAAGAGAAACAGGACTTGATAACTGAGTGTGTCATCTTCTTTCAGTTCTCTCCTATCAAGGCACACTGCCTTCTTCTGGACTGTCCTGAGTTGACACACACACCTGAGCAATCATTAAATACTGATTAGGTTGCTGCTTTACTCTCCTTCAAGTTTTAATAAACTGCTTCCTTCTCTGTCTGTGTGCTTCTCCTGAACTCCCAGACACTGCCATTCCCCCTTGGCCTTCTTGTGTCCATGGCTTGAATTCACATAATGTGTGTGTCTAGTCTATTTTGAAGAAAGATGAGATAAATGGTAGAAACAGGCACAGAACCTTGTGTAATGAATGCACTCACTTCTTAGGGATAAATCTTTTTCTCCAAAGATATCTCAGATTTCAAATTCTATGAGTTGCCCTACCATAATAGTCTGTCCTACTAATCTCCCAAGGATTTTTCTTTGGTATTAAAAGGAAGCAACATTCAGAGGATCCAGTTTGATCCCATGCTCGTTCAGTCCCGGTTCAGATGGATTGGCTGAGCTCCCATTAGCTCAGGCATACTGTCTCAGTGGATGGACCAAACTCTTGTGGTCCTGAGTTCCTTGCTCATACCCAACTTTCTCTTAGAACTGGAGTGGGAGAGGGGAGGGTGAGTGGGTGATCAGGAGGGAAGTGGGAGGAGGGGAGGAAGTGGAAATTTTGGTTGGTATTATTTATAGTAATAAAAAATAAAAAACAAATAAAAGGAAGTAAAATTATGATTTACACATTGGTCATGGTTAACTTTATCCAGACCACACTAAATATAAGAAAGAGAAAGAATTATCTTATAAAACTCTAACTATAACACCTATGAGTATTTTGTCTTTATTCTATGATTTACATAGATACCAGAAAAAACATCAAGACAAGAATTAAAAGAGCATTATATTATTTTGATAAAATATAGATGAATATTTTTCTTATTAATACAAGTTAATGAATGATATGCCCTTTTGTATATAACTTATTGATCATAATCCATATTATGAATTAGGCATGATTATCAGGATATAATGTGTTGATATATATGAATGTAATATTTTCAACCAAAGGTTTCCATTACTAATGACAATGAGGGGAAGCATATAATATGAGACAAAGACCAAGTTTTTGAATGTACAGATATGTAGTAAATATTATATAAAGTAATGTGAAAAATTTAAAAGTAAATAGATATAACAAGGAAGCTACCTTCATAATACCACAACAATATGATTGCCTATATATACCATAACATTGACAACACCAATAGAAATGCTATCACAGAAGCAAAAATCATATGGGCCCTAGTCCTAAGCAAAGAACTACAGGTGGCTGATGATACCTGAGAGGGGAATTTATCTTCCCTATTTTGAGCCACCTAACATAAATCATTTACACATAAGGAAGCAGTAGACAGACTCCGTATATTATATTTGTATATTTAGGCATATATGTAACAATAATGACCAAAAGAGAGGCCATGGACTTGAGAAGTTATGGAAGATGTTGGAGGAAAGGTATATGAAAAAGTTGAAAGGAAGAAACAGAAGAGGGAAATTTTTGTAATTATATTTTAATTAAACACATCTTTGAAAAAGCAACAAATCTGAACTAATTTAAGACAAAAATAGATGATAGACAGATGATGAATGAATACCTATATGTGATATGGGAATGTCATATATCAATCTGTTGATTTCATTGGTTAAGTAATAAACACACTGCTTGGCCTCATAGCTTAGAACATAGGTGGGTGGAGTAAACAGAATAGGATGCTGGGAGGAAGAGGAAGTGAGCTCAGACTCAACAGCTCTGCTCTCTGGAGCAGAGATGCCATGCTCCGCTCTCCCGATAGCTCTGCTCTCTGAGGCACACGCGATGAAGCTCCGACCCAGGATGGACATAGGCTAGAATCTTCCCGGTAAGTACACCTTGGGGTGCTTACACACATTATTAGAAATGGGCAAGTCCAAATGCAAGAGTTAGCTGAGAAGAGGCTAGATATAATGGGCAAGCAGTGTTTAAAAGAATACAGTTTGTGTGTTGTTATTTTGGGGCATAAGCTAGCAGGCGGCCGGGGTGCTGGGGACGCAGCCCCGCCGCTCTTATTTCAACATATATGGTTGATAATGATTGAAAGATAACTAGATGTTAAATGATGGAAAGACAGATGACAGATTTGAGGCTTAGAACCTGATCTTAAAATTTGTCTTGATCAGTAATCAAGCTTGATGTAGCTGAATCCTTACTTATGACCTCTAACGATGTCACAATCAATCTCTCAGTCAGGACTGGGGTCTCACTTAAGGTCTATGTGGGGGACATGAACTCCTTCTGGGTAGTAAGAAGATAAGTGCACATTATGAGGAAAAATGAAGATGAGACTTGAGAACACAGAGGGCCCTCATCAAGTGTTGGTATCTTTACAATAATTCATCTTCAGTCTTGCTTTGAATGGAATCAAAACCCAAATCAAAGGCATTTGATTTTATGCAGTTTAACAAAGTACAGATTGTTGGAATGGTGTTGAGGATGGAAATAAGCAGAATCGCATGGTCCCAGTGAAAGGATAAGCTATGAGGCTCTTTGCAAGAAGCACCAGGTGCAAGCAGGTCTGGGGGTGTTGTATGAACACAGATTGCCCTGCATGTGGTCACATATGCCTGAAACTGCAGCTACTTTGGAGGCTGAGGCAGACAGAGCTAAAGTACAAGATTATCCTGCATTAAAACGCAAGCTCAAGGCCAGTCTGGGTAACACCCCAGAATTTAACAAGAAGACTGCGGCTATCATTCAGTGATAGAAACTCATCTAGTATACATGGGGATGTGGAATTAGTCTGGAGTACTGTGAGCAAACAACGGCAACAAACAACAGCAAAAGCAGAACCAGAGGCATAGAAACAAAATCACAATCTTGGCAAGCATTGCCTGTGAAATTTTTATTTCTACTAATAATGCTATGAACTTAAACTCTGAATAATTATATTATTTGAAACTATTACTCATTTGCTAATTTCTCCAGTCATTGAGAGGGCATTGATACTGTTTCTCTTTTTAAAGAAAACAAGATCTAACTGATTAAGGAACTACCCAGGTCATACAAAAAGAAAGGGGACATCAAGATTCTACAGTCTTTAAAATATATCTTCAGTTATGTCATGCAGCTCCCCCAGAAAGAGAAGATATTGACATAGTAACACTGTTTTTAAAAATCTGGAGGAGTTTTTTTTTTTTTTTTTTTGTGAGAATTTAGGTGAATTTTGTGTTATAGTCACATGGACTACAGTTTGCAAAACAATTCTAGAGTTGTAATCATTTGTTAATCAGCAGGCGAAATGCTAGGCACTTTACTTTTGCAAAGTCCATTTGCAACAGGCGCAGATGCTATCATTAATGTTATTCCTCTTTATTTGCTTAGTATGAGGGTTATGAGGGTGTGTTTTCTCTGTGGACAAGTCATACTTACCTTCCTTGAAAGTAATTTACATTATTTTTACTATGCCAGCAAACCCTTCTAAACACTAACTCTTTCTGTGAGTAGCAAAGCAGAGAAAAAAATAAATAGAAAACTCTACACATGTGCTTACAGAAACGTTTAGTAGCAAATCCATTTCTGTTTCATACGTATATCTGACAAGGGCATTTAAAAAGGTTATGAAGGGGCTGGAGAGATAGCTCAGTGGTTAACTTGATTCTGAGTTCTACAGGTATTGCACATGGGTGTAGGTAAACCACTCAGACTCATAAGAGGATAAAAATAAATTTATCATTTTTAAAAGAGGATATGCATATGTTCCAATCAATTTGGCCATTTTAGCACAAGGATCTTCTCACTGATGCTTCTCAGTATAAGAGTACTGTCTGTGAACTGTGAAAGCTGCCATTTTAAGTGCTGAAGGCAATACAGACTGAAAGCCAAGAGCAAATGGAATTTTACATCCAGCCCAGTATGTGCTGAGTGGATTAGCCTTCGTGAACTGTTACTGGACTGTTTCATACATTGCTTCGTGTGGCACTTGCACTGCTGAGCAGAAAGGGTAAACCACTTTCTTTCCCAAGAGGTAAAATTCTCCTTGAACCAACACGACAACATGTGCATACTTTCTATCAATCCTTTTTCATTTGGTGGTGCACTTGCCTAAATTGATTCATTATTAAGCACAGAGAAAACAAGAGAAGGGAGCCTTGTTCCTGCAAACCACTGATGGGAACACTGATTCTGGCACCAGAAAAAGCCAGCTATTTGCATTTTGCTTTGTGGGGCTTACATCAAGAGCTTCAGATTACATTAAGATGATTTTAAAATTGGGATAAACCTTTTCCTCATCCATCGCTGTCTTTAGGAATGAATTGCTAGAAAACCAGTAGAATATTTAAAAAAAAATCACCCAGTCACGTTTCATTGCCATTTTAATTTTGTCTGTTTTCCTCTCATTTCAATTGCTCTTTTGTGTTTATTCTTCATGAATAAATACAATAATAGTATTTCAAAATTATACATTTCTCATTCCTTGAATAAATTTTATTTCCCTCTAAAAGAATAAAGTACAGGGAAGAATCAAGACCATAAACTGTGCTGGGTTTAGATTGACCTATAACCATAAAACTATCAAATTGAAAGGGAGTCAAATATAAACTATTCTTAGTTCTGGAAATACAGGCAATGTTGATATTTGTTTATGTACCTCTAAAAAGTACTATGCCTTAGAAAGATTGTAATCTGTGAGACATCTAAAAGCTATACCATAGACTATCTGGTTTTGGTTAATTAAAATGAGTCACACTTGATAAAGATCATGATATATATTTCATGTAGATAACTTAATTTGCCAGTACAGCTGATGTTGGTATTTCATGATAATATAGAGAAGATTAAAGAGAATCAGAAAGCCTTTCATCTCTGCATTGTAGTACTATTTATTCATGTAATCACACAAGAAGATGAAGATTTATCATCTTCTTTAGCTCTTCCCCAGTCAGTATGTGAAACAGACAAAAAGAAAAATAAAACACACTATGAGGCATTTTCGCAGGCCTTGCTTCTTACATACCACACTGCAAGAATTATGTTGAAAAACAAATGACTGTTGAAGAAGATAATTAATTTAAAAATAGATACGAATTAAACCTGAACCTGCTACCTCACTGATTTGAGAAGCAGTATCGGATGCTATTTTCAGGAACCCAGTTGATGTTAGTGCATTTGGAGATCTTTGAAGAAAAGTAGAGCTCTTTTCTGTAAGCCAGGAAGTCTTGGTTCAGAATGGAGTGTTTTTTAAAAGTAGGATGCCATGGATGATTTCATTATGTGCATAGGAAAAACATAAAGTTGCTATTTCTGGCAGTTTGGGTTTGCTCCCGTTTCTTTTTCTGTATCTCCTCTTAGTAATTCTCTATTTTTTAATGTTTAAATTAAACTGGACTCAATTTCTGGCTTTATGTTCCAGTCTGTGAATTTCCACAAGGAATGTGTTTGCTTCTGCTTTGAAGAAAAAATCCTTGACTTGTTCCAGACTTCCTACTAGTGATCTTTTTTCTCTCCTAAAGTTGCTTTTTCACCCACCATTTTACCCAGTGCAGTGTTGTGTAACAGAGGGATTTAATACTGCTTTTGTACTTTGCTATCATGGATACACTTTTGAACTTTGGTTTCTCATCTATAATGTGTGTCTTTATTCTATACTTGTTTGTAAAACAAAGGTACTAAGCAGAGTTTGAGTCACACAAACACACACACATAAGTGCACTCTGTTTTTTTTTATATTTTTGCACCCAATATTATCACACTCACACTATCTTCCAAAAGACATTGAATCTAACTTATGTAAATAGTTGGATTTCTCCTTTCTATTCAACCATTCATTTTTATAGAAATGTCATCCAGTTTTTGTGTGTGAATAAAGTGACCGGCCTGACCATTTAAAATAGGTCTCACTTAGAGAAGATGTGCAGTAAAGTAGTCCAGACCGAGAAAACTTTTAATCAGACACAGTAGATACATGGGTATAAAAAGTGAAAAAGAAAATAGTTTAAAAATTATATAGCCTTTAAAGAGAAAGTAAGGTATTATAAACAAAACAAAATAAGCCATGCAAAGATGAGAAATACTCAGGGTGTCTGGATCCTGTATGGCACTTTATTGACTTTGGATCTTTTAAATGCTAATGTACAAAAACACAATATTTGCTGGGAGACATTGGATTATGTAAACTGTTAAGAATAAAAGGACCAGACACCAATAAAGATGAGTTCTTATATTATGCTCTATATACTTTTACTACATTAGAGTTAAAACCTTACCTTTTTATTACGGAGAAGGTGAAAATGTTGTAAGATATTTATACACTGTATGAAGATATATTGCTATTATTGGTTTAAAAAAAACTGAACTGCCAATAGTTAGGCAGGAGGTATAGCCAGGATTTCTGGGGAGAGAATGGAAGAGGAGGAAGAATTTAAACAGGCAAGACAAGCCAGGAGACATGGAGAGGAAATGAGAGGTGCAAAATGGATGGGAGATGACACCCGATGGTAGAACATAGATTAAAAAATAAGGGTTAGTTTAAGTTATAAGAGCTAGTTAAGACAAGCTTAAGCTAAAGACCAAGCTTTCATAATTAATAAGTCTCCGTGTCATTATTGGTGAGCTGGCTGGGGAGATGGAGGAAGTTTCTCTCTCTCTCTCTCTCTCTCTCTCTCTCTCTCTCTCTCTCTCTCTCTCTCTTTCTTTGTTGGCTATTGTGAATAGCTGTACAAGTGTGCCTGTGGTATGCTGACTTAGATTCCTTTCCATGTATATATATGAGTGGTACAGCTGGGTCAATTAGGGGTCAATATTTGACTGTTTGAAGAATTATATGATTACTTCTATAGAAGCTGTACTAATTTACATTCTTGGCAACAGTATATAAAGGTACCTCTTTCCCCTTATCTCAAATGAGAATTTATTTTCATTTATTATCTCAGTGATAGTCATTCTGTCTATATTGAGGAGGAATCTCATGAGATATGAGTAACATTTCCCTGAGGGTTGGGAGTGTTGAACATTTTTATTTAATGTACGGTTTTGGCCAGTTATATCTATTCCTTTGAGAACTATGTGTATATTTCATTTGTCAATTTTTTTGATAGGATTGTTTGTTTTCCTGGTATTTAAAACTTTTATGTTCTTTACAGATTTTAGATATCCACCTGTTTGAATTATAATTGGCAAAGCATTGTATCCATTTTTACTTTTGTCTCTTCACTTTGCTATTATTTTACTTTGTTTACTCAAAACAATGCCATTGGTCAAATTTGGTTATTGTTTCATAAACATCACAGGCCTTCTCGGGACATTTACATATTTTTTGTTCCCTACTGGGATGGTTAAGTGTAAATGTAAAATTTCCATGACCTAGAATTACCTGTGAAGAGAGTCTCAAGTAAATTCTTTATAACAGTTTGGCCTGTGGGCTTGTCTGTGGGAAATTTTCTAAGCTGTTAATTGACCTTGCACACTATAGGTGTCAGCACACTCCCTAGGCTGGGTCCAACAGTTTCAGAATGAACAATACTAACAGAGTAGCAAGCCAGCAAGAATTCCATGCCATTCATTTCTGCTGCCTCTTACCTGCAGATGTAATGTGACCAGCTATTTGAGTTCCTGCCTTCGTATTCCCTCAAGGGAGTAATGTAACCTGAACTCAAATCAAATGGCCCTTTCTTTCGCTGATGCTTTTTTTTTTTTTTTTTGGTTTTATCATAGCAATAGAAAATGAAAATTGAATACCTCCAATATGTTGACTAATATGCTTGACCTAAATCCTTTTATGTTCCCTGCCAAGAATTGTCTATTATCTAAGTGCCGATCTTAAACTAAATTCCCCTTACTAATCTTATGCTCTTATGTCTTTATCATTATTCCTTTCCAGGAACTAGCAGAGACTAATTTTATCAAGTTAGGTAATTACAAGTCTGAAATTTAGGGATTTTTTTTTTCTCTAGAAAGCATATAACATCATCTTTTGTCCCTTATCTATCAAGGATATTTACCCAGTCTATGTAATTAGCATAAATCATGACCACAGGAAAAGAATCATTATACTCTAGATTTTTATATTTGAATACTTCCACTCTCTTGTCTTCTTTTGCTTGGTCCATTTTTATATATAAGGTTTTATACAAATAGATAAAACTGATACTGCTCAACTAACACAATATGTTAAAAAATATTCATTCCCACATATATAGATCCCCTTGGGATGGGGAAATAGACAAGTTCTCCTGAGAAAATTAAGAGTATGGGGGTGAGGAGAGAAGGGAGGGTGGAAGGAGAAAAGGGGGAGAGACGGGGCGGAGGAGGAGAACTTGAAGGTACAAGATGGTCTAGATGGGGGAAGGACAGAGACAGAAAGCAAGGAAAGAGACATCTTAATTTAGGGAGCCATTATGGGGCTAGCAAGAAAAACCTAGCACTAGAAAAAAAATCCCAGGAATCCACAAGGATGACCCCAGCTTAAGACCGTAAGCAATAGTGGAGAGGGTGCCTGTACTGGCCTTGCCCTGTAGTCAGGTTGATTATTATCCCAAATGTTACCATAGAACCTTCATCCAGCAACTGATAGAAACAGATACCGAGATCTACAAAGGAGCACTGGGCTGAGCTCCCAAAGTCCATTCAAAGAGTGGAAGGAGTGAGAATATGAGCAATGAGGCCATGATGGGAAGACCCACAGAAATATCATACCTGAGCTAATGGGAGCACAACAGCTCCAGCGTGACAGCAAAGGAACAAACATAGGACTAAACTAAGCCCTCTGAATGTGGCTGACAACAGATGCATGGTTGGGGCAGACTGTGGAGCCACTGGTCAGGATTTATCCCTACTACTTGTACTGGCTTTGAGGAACCCATTCTCTTTGGAGGGATACCTTGCTCAGCCTAGATACAATGGGAGGTCCTTGGTCCTTTCTTAAAGCAATGTGCTATATTTTGTTGACTTCCCAAGGTAAGCCTTACCTTCTCTAAGGAATGTATGGGCAATATGTTGGGGGGAAGGTGAAGAGAACAGGAGGAGAGGAGAGAGTGGGAACTGGGATCGGTATGTAAAATGAGAAAAGATAGTTTCTTAATAAAATAAATGAAAAAGTATTCTTTCCACTAACGTGATTGTTGCATATCTATTTCCCCAGTAAAGGGCTTGGGAAGGTGATGGGAGCTGTGAACCCCCAGATCCTGAATTTCTTCTAAACAACTTGTTTTCCTCGGATCTGAGACAGCTTGCAGCTGCTCTGAGCGGGAGACCCTCAGGAGTTCCTGAAGGCAGGGGAGTGATTTCTGGTGGGTTTGGCTGGGGCATGGCTATCAGTTTAGGATCCCTATATAAGATGCCCCTGGACACAAGAAAGGGGGCATTCTTGTTTCAAAAATGACCTGTGTCTCTGTCTCTCTGTCTGTTTGTCTTTATGTGTTTCAATCTCCAGCCCCTTGCCTGGCTCACGGATTGTATGGTAGCGCACAGAGCACAGACAGGAGTGGTTCACTACAGGAAGATTCGTATGAAAGTTATTCATTAGTTATTAAACCAGTGAATGTGATTGATGGTGATGAGGATACAGCTATTAATTTATTTTGAAGTTATTTATAAAAATCGACAATATCATACTAATATCAGTTTGGTTGTATACTCCCAAGAAGATGGGTTTATTTTGAAAGAATTTGTGATTTCTTTTTTGATGTATAACTAATGTTGACACCATCACTGGAGGTGAGGAAAGAAAGTCCATAATTTTTCTGTAAGTGAACTCTTGAATATCTGAAATGCTGGAGATTTTTTTAAGGGATATTTTCTATTGTTGCTGTTTTCACCGGGCAGTTTATTAGGAAACAAATTAAGAAAGATAACACTAAGAGACAGTGTAATATGTTAAGATAATGTGATGTGAAAGCCAATGAACAAGAAAGATGCTGATAAAATGCCATGCAATACTTTCCCCGAGGACTGCACTTAAATTCTCAGGAGTGTGGGTTTGTCAGGAAGCTCCTTCGAAAGCCACATTTCCAGAATGACCATTATCTCTCTCTCATTCTCGATAATTGATCTTGTGAATGGGTGTAAGGATGACTACTTATCAAATAATTAAAGAAAACTAGTATGTGTGCTTTAAGCCTCATAGACAACTGAGCAAATATTTGATATCTACACTACAAAATAGTATTACTTTGTAAGAACTTCCTTTATTAACTAGAATCACAAACAAGCTCATCTTTCCAGCTTTAAAGAGAATAACCTGCAATGAATGAGAAGGGGACTTGTGAAATAATAGAACTTCAAAATTAAGAAAACTCAAATATTTTTGGTCCTTCAGTTTATCACTTACAAGTGCGTGTTTAGAATGAATTTAGCATCACTAACATTCTATTACCAAAAAAACACCTCTACATGTTTATATTTTTGATATACTGATAATCTAGGTAGAAGTCAGCAAATTTTCTTCAGTTTACTAGAAGATAAAATATTATAGACTGTAGATTATTTAATTCTGCATACACTCTTTAATTTTTATTTGTAATGTATAAGTAACTACAGAAATATTTAAATTAATGTTCACAACTCTGTCAATGCAAACCTTATTTTTAAACGATGGCAGTCTAGCAGATAGATTTGTCTTCTTGGTCGTACTATACTTTAGTTAAAATCTCAAATATTGTATCAAGTCAGTTATCAGAAATTAAATACATTCACTACTATCATTACAAACCCATTATAGCCCATCTCTTTATTTTAGAATTTTAGACATAGATCTTCAGGTTTAAAAAATTTTATACTTTGGAATTTGCATCTTTAAAATAAATTTTCTATCTGTATCCATAATTTTTTTCTTAAAGGATAGGAGTTTATTTTACTTTTATAACTTCTCTCATTACATTATTAACATGAACATTTTCATTCAACCCTTTAGTTTGTATTTTAATTTTGGAGACAATATCATCATTGGAGTTTATATTATTTTGTATTTTAGACACTACTTAGGTGAAACGTTCAGAATATAGACTTTGATGGTCAGATAAGTAGCTATACTGTGTTAATTAAGGGTGTCAGTCTAAAATGATATTTCTTTCTAAACAAACCAGAACATTCAAAAGACAGCTTTTCTCATCTTTTCTTTTGGAAGTATATGCCTGGTATATAAGAATTATAGAAATAGGCAATGACACCATAAGCTCTAGTTTTGTTGGTGAGATACATACTTAACCATATTTCCCATTCAATTCCTCAAAACCTATTTACTGGAAAAATTATATCTATTTATTCTCAAATATTGAATAGTTCAAGTAATAAAATCTATGCTCATTCCATCTGGGAGACAATGGAATGAAATGTTGACAAATTTTCACATTTGATATGTTATGTTTACTCGCTTTAAGATATATTGATGGCATTCTTCCTTAAAATACATCTGATGTCTACAAGGACAGAGACCCCCCCACTCACTTTTTCTTCCTAACTACAGAGGCAAGAAGAAGGCATTGGATCCTCTGGAACTAGAAGGGATTACTGGCAGTTGTGAACTAGTTAGAGTTGGTGTGGAAATCAAACTTGTGTCTTCTGAAAGAGAAATACATACTCTTGGCTGCTGACCCATCTCTTCAGACATCCTTTGCCATTTTCCTTATAGGTGATTATCTTTTGTAAATAAAACAATACATAGATACTTTCTGTTTTTTCTTTCTTATTCATTTGTTGCTTTTTTCCTGTTCCTACAGTGTTAGCAATGAATTTTATAGGAAATACAGAGTTATTGTCTATATTTACTTATGCATTATTCAGTGGAAATCATTTCCCTGCTTGTCTTTCATCTTCATGAATAGAATTGGGTGATAAGAAATCTATCACCTATCTTTACTTATAATTTTTATATATTTTAAATGAAATATAGTTATAACACTTCGGTTCTTTCCTTTTCCTCCCTTTAGCTCCTCTGAAGAGTCCTTCTGCCACATCCTGCCATGCTACTTTCACTCTGAAACTGACAGCCTCCTTTTCTTTGTTTATTATTGTTCACACACATATACGATATATGTGTACATTACATTTATTATATATAATGCATATGTTGTATTTATGTAACAATAATATATCATGAATACATAGCACAACTTCAGTTCCTCTATGGTGTTTCAAACGATGCAGTTCCTCTAAGTTTCCTTCACAAATTACATGTTCAGAGCCATTGGCTCTCCTTGCAAGTCCTTTTGTGAATTTTTGTATGTTCTCCTCACTTTCTGAGTTGTAGGCTCTAGAAAGAGGTGAGGGAACTCTGTATCACATACAATTGAAGAAAATTAAAGGGATGTAGTGAATGTAGATGAGTGATGAGTACATGAAAGTCTTTTGTCCGTATGAAATGTCTTTCCTCTCCCACTTAAGAAATGATGAAACTATCTTCCAGTGGCCTTGAAAAGGTTGCCCAAAGCTACATAAGTTTAGGATTGAAAACCTGATATTTGTACCTCAAATTATTAAATACCAAAGTTTATTTTATCCCCTATATATAGAACTCACTACATTAAAAAATAAACAATTGTTCTTAGGAGATAGAAAAGGGTAAATGTGAGCTCCTGACATATAATTTTATAAGCCATAATTACATTTCCCTACTTTATTGTACAACCCTCACCCCAAAATCATGTTGTTTAATTAAGAGCACAACGAAGTTCGATAATGGATAAATAAGGGACTCAAGAATGCTCAATAACATTTAGAAACCAGGCTAAAAAAAAACTAGGTTGGTTAACTGGGTCTCTGAGAATGTTCTGCTAATATCACAAAAGGCTAGGACTCACAAATCAGACATGGCCATGCCCAACATTGCATGATATAGATATAGAGGATGATTTACCTTAAAATGTTTTTTTCTTATATTTTTTTTAGTTGTTGAAAAAAAATTTCCACCTCCTCCCCATTTCCCATTTCCCTGTTCTCCCTCCTTCTGCTCCTCATTTGGGTCTTAAGAGCTCAGTCCGGTGCTCCTATTTGGGTCTCTATCTCTATCTCAATCCATCGCCAGATGAAGGTTCTAAGGTGATATGTAAGATATTCATCAGTATGGCTTTAGGATAGGGTCATTTCAGGTTCCCTCTCCTCAGTTGCCCAAGGTACTATCTGGGGACATCTCCCTGGACATCTGCGAGCCACTCTAGAGTCAAGTCTCTTGCCAACCCTAAGGTGGCTTCCTTAATTAGGATATATATTTCTCTGCTCCCGTGTCCACCCTTCCTTTATCCCAACCATCCCATTCCCCCAAGCTCCCCCAATCCTCCGCTTCTCACGTTTCTCACCCCAACTCCCCTTAGCCCCATGCCACCTCACCCCCAAGTTCCCAGTTTTTGCCTGGCAATCTTGTCTACTTCCCATATCCAGGCAGATGACTATATGTTTTTCTTTGGGTTCACCTTCTTATTTAGCTTCTCTAGGATCACAAATAATATGCTCAATGTCCTTTATTTATGGCTAGAAACCAATTATGAGTGAGTATATCCCATGTTCATCTTTTTGGGTCTGGGATATCTCACTCAGGATAGTGTTTTCTATTTCCATCCATTTGCATGCAAAATTCGCGAAGTCATTGTTTTTTACCGCTGAGTAGTACTCTAATATGTATATATTCCACACTTTCTTCATCCATTTTTTCATTGAAGGGCATCTAGGTTGTTTCCAGGTTCTGGCTATTACAAATAATGCTGCTATAAACATAGTTGAACAAATGCTTTTGTCATATGATAGGGCATCTCTTGGGTATATTCCC
>NW_026067937.1:12665703-12675575 GCF_014885135.2 Alexandromys fortis | reverse complement strand
GGGAGGAGGTGAAATTTTTTTTTCAACAACTAAAAAAAAAATAAAGAAAAAAAAAGATCCAAATGAAGAGCAGAAGGAGGGAGAACATGAGCAAGGATTTACCTTAAAATGTAATGCAATTCTTTGAGTATAACCAGGGCTTTTCCCTGCCTTTGTTCCAAGCAGTCAAACCTAATATACAGAGGTTAGAAATTAAAACAAAAAATCAATCCAACTGCCTGGAGGTCAAGTTTATAACGTTTTTTTTTCTTTTGTAAAAGGTTCATAGAGATAGGAACAAATTAATCAGGCTATGTACATATTTCTACAATCTACAAGATATGTAAACTCTATTAGAACAATGTGATTGGGTGCTGGAGAGATGGTTCAGAGGTTAAGAGCACTGCCTGCTCTTCCAAAGGTCCTGAGTTCAATTCCCAGCAACCACGTGGTGGCTCACAACCATCTGTAATGGGGTCTAATGCCCTCTTTTGGTCTTCGGGCATACACACAGACAGAATATTGTATACATAATAAATAAATAAATAAAATTGCACTGCTTATTAAAAAAAAAGAACAATGTGATTGCCAGAACAGTAAACAACATCTTGATATCCACAGGGAACAATCAAATCTAAGCAACACATGTAAGTGACTATTCTTAGAGAAAAGTAATGTAATTTATTGAGAAGTAATATAGCATGTACAAATATGAGAAGCAGTGGTTGGAATTGTCCTTTATGTAGAAATGAAAAAAATGAATTTCTACCATGAAATTTGTAATCAATTTAGAATTATGAGCTTAAGAAATTAAAATATCAGACTTTAAATATTTCTTTTATCTAAGCTTTTACTGTCCCCAACCCAATCAGCTTTTAGTGATGACTATTAAGCTTCATTTATATTGGTGATATTAAGAGGACTTCTGTGGATACTTCTTGGAAAACATCACTTCTTCTAGAATTACTAGCTTTTAATTCTGGAGATACGTTGTTTTATTCATAAGTCCAAGAAAAGATGGAAGATATACTTAATCTGCATTATTTGTAGCAGAAAAATGGTATTTTTCATATAGCTAGGCCTAGTCAAATACAGTTGTGAGAGCCAGAGAACTTGCAGTTAGAATCATTACACTCAGATTTTAAGAAAAGGCCATCCTTAGTGTTGCTGTTTACTATTAAAACTTAAGCATTTTCCTTAGTCATAGAGAAATTACTTGACTTTTATGAGCTTCTTTTTACATTTTTTTTTTGAGTCAAAGAATAGTTTCTGTGCTCCTGTTTCATATACAACATAAACATATCTTTGGTCTTTGTAGTTACATATTTTATGAGATTAAATCATACCAATGAATGCAAGAAGATAAAATCTTCACTAAAGATATGAAAATATATCCGGGTTCTCACTTCTAATTGTCCTCATTTACTACATGATATCAAATTTGAAACTTGTAATCTCACTTCAGGCCTAGTTTGATTACTAGTTGACCAATATCTAAAATGAGAAGAGTAGGCAATAGGATGTAGGTAGCCAAGTTATTAACCCCTTTGTGGATTCTTCATATCCCAATGTCCCTTTCTCTTACAGATAACCAAGAATTAATTATCAAAGTAATTTCTAATACAAATTATTTGCCTTAACATGTTGGGAATTTTATTGCTTGTAGAAGAACTTATTTACTGTCTAGTTCAGTGTTTAAGGTATCAGTATTCTGTATATCTAGGACAAAGTTATGATGGACACTCTGCTGACGCATTCCATCAACATGTGCTGAAGTCTGTGTTCAGTCGTTTATTTTGAGGCGCTGATTAATTCACTCTTCACAACCTAATATAGAAGATTTGTTTTCTGATTATGTATTACAACTCCATATGGTTTTCCAATTTTTTTCCAAATAATGAAATTATTTAGCCACACAAATGAACCATGAATAAATTATATAGCTTTAGAAGGGAAGGAAGGCAACTCATATATTTTGTACTTTTTGTGAAATGGGTATGGCTGTCAAACTTTGTTAAGGGCATCAGTAACGATTCCTGTAAATAGTGAAAGTGGAGATGATGTGAAGGTAAATGACAAAAATAAATACAACAGCATGTCATAGATGCAGCAGAAGGAAGACATTTTTTTGGAAACAGTTTTACAACAAGGACTCAAGAACTTCAGCCTATCTTTCAAACACATTGCCCAATTTTAAGTTCACTTGTTCTATGGTTTTCCCAGGTTGGTGTCTTACCAATAAGAAAATGACTAACTGAAAAAGGAAAATCTGAGATAACTGTCAGCTAAACTAAGAATTATTTTCTGTATACCACTTCACAACTGGAAAAGAGGTCTAGTGTTCCTTGGTTACTAGTCGGATTTTAACTACAACTTACATCTCCTTTTTACTACATTCAGAAATAGTTCTTATATTAAACTCACCTAAATTAACCAAGATTTGTGTGCCTTATCTCTACAGTGGTGGATGTGTTGGATATAAGGCTCTTGGTGTTTTGCCTTCATTTTTTTCTCAGCATGGCTTCAGCTTTATAATATGTTGATCTTATCCATTTCCATGTGCATTCTAGTGTTTTTTATTTACCTACTTAACATTATTATTATGATGATGATGATAGTGATGATGATGATGGTCTTTTCGAGACAGGGTTTTTCTGTAGCTTTGGAGCCTGTCCTAGAACTAGCTCTTGTAGACTAGGCTGGCTTTAGACTCACAGAGATTCACCTGCCTCTGCCTCCCAAGTGCTGGGATTAAAGGTGTGTGCCACCACTGCCCAGCTTCCTACTGTATTATTAGACCACATCGTATAATACCCAGTACTCAGGATTTTTCTGAGTTTTTTTTCCTGTTTGACCTGTATTAGAATAGAGTGAGAGTATATGATACTATTTTATCTGTCATTATGCCAACATAAAACAGGCCTTCCACACCATAATGCTAGCAAACACTATGTGTGTGATAGCTAACGAGTATTCTCCAAGTCTGATGCCCCTTTCTATCCCAACTGTGAGGTCTCTACCAGATTTTTTTTAATTTATTTATTTATTAAAGATTTCTGTCTCTTCCCCACCACCGCCTCCCCTTTCCCCCCCCCCCCCCCAATCAAGTCCCCCCCCCTCGTCAGCCCAAAGAGCAGTCAGGGTTCCCTGCCCTGTGGGAAGTCCAAGGACCACCCACCTCCATCCAGGTCTAGTAAGGTGAGCATCCACGAAACTGCCTAGGCTCCCATGAAACCAATAGGTACACTAGGATCAAAAACCCATTGCCATTGTTCTTGAGGTCTCAGTAGTCCTCATTGTCCACTATGTTCAGCAAGACCGGTTTTAACCCAGGCTTTTTCAGACCCAGACCAGCTGGCCTTGGTGAGTTCCCGATAGAACACCCAAAGAAAATCATATAGGCATCCTCCTGAATATTAACCTTCATCAGGCGATGAAAGGAGACAGAGACAGAGACCCACAATGGAGCACCGAACTGAAATCTCAAGGTCCAAATCAGGAGCAGAAGGACAGAGAGCACAAGCAAGGAACTCAGGACCGCGAGGGGTGCACCCATACACTGAGACAATGGGGATGTTCTCTACCAGAATTTTAAGGAAAAATCTTAGGATGCTTACAACTCAATTGTCTTCAATTTTTGGTAAAATGAAGAATAATTTTAACTAAAGACTTAATGATATATTTAATATACAGTCTTCTATGGTAAAACTGTGAGTACCTTATAGCGTCTTGAGAATTTCTGTTATCTAAGATTTTGTTATCTACAGGATGAAACTGTATTAAATTTTCTGGTGATCTAAACAAATACTCTCCATTTTCCTTCGTGTGAAACAATATTATTTTAGCAAAGCTGTCAGTCCCGTGTCACTAAACCACTTGTCTGTTGGATACAAGGGAACAACTTATTCTTTCCCTTTCTGTTTTACTTTAAAATTGTTATGTACAGTTTTTTTTTCATATGTGTGTTTGCCTGTTTATGATGTGTGTCTATGTGAGTTTGGTGAACTTGTGGAAGTAGGAAGGCCACTTTTGGGAGTTTGTTTTCTCCTTGCTCCATAGGCCCTGAGGAATCAAAGAGTGGTCATCAAGCTTAAACAGCAAGTACTTGGCCCATTTAGACATCTTGTTAGCCCTTTAGTAAATACACACATACACACTCAAAGACAGACTCACACATGAATACATGTACATATATATGTATGTATGCATGTATTTCTGCCTTTTTCCTTTTTGAAATCTTAGTTTCTGTGGCTGGACTAATTGTATGAGTACATGCTATGTATTTTGTTATCAGTATTGCTTGATCTCACCTAATCTCTAGATTTGCTGAACCTATTTTCCTGCCTTGGACTTCTGATTGAATGCAACTGCACAGATGAAGCATGGTGTAACATGGTGGGTCTGAATGCTGTTGATGATATTTGGAATGATTGACTAAAAAGTGCAATTATGATTTAACCTACTAAACTCCTAGCATAAAGGAGCAGCTGATTGGGTTAAGGATCTAGATAGTGTTCAGAAGAGTGTAAACAATTGTGTGTTACTTCTCCTAAGGTGGGACACTACTGAGTGAGATTGCTCATCCTCCTACATATATTGAATAACAGATAAGACTTTGGTTATGTTCTTGACCATGGTGACTGAACCATGAAGCCGTATTGGCAATTATGCTACATTGCTACAGAAGAGAAGATATTGAATAAGAAAACAAACCTTCAGATTCAGCCTCTTGACATCTCTGCCTTAAAGCATATTTTATCATGTCACAACTTGAGACATTAACTCCTTTTCTTCCCTGCTTATTGTTAAAAAGAAATCCAAAGAACCAGTGCTTTAGTTTTTCTGACAATAGGCCTATAGTGTGATATCTTTAATAATATTACTCAGCTTTACTTCTTTATATGAGAAACAGAATTGTACTGGCTACCTAAATCCTGGTGCTAATGCAGACTGACTTTTTGGAATAGTTGAATCTTGTGAACTGAGGCATTCCCACATGTCTCCGACACTTAATGGGCTGCATACTGGGACTTAGCAAAGCTATACAATCCTTGCTTTAATATGAGCACTAGCAAAGGAGAGGTAATTTTTGGGGAGATATGCAGTCAAGTATTCCCTTCTGCTTTCTTCTTAGTTTTCCCACAGCATAGGAAGGAATGAATATATACCAGTTTGGGTAAAAGAATAGCTGACATGCCCCTGATGTTCTCTCTTCCTAACCCACTTATGTCTAGAATACAAAATTTGCCTGACGTGTGACATGCTGCCTGGCATACAAATGTGAATACTGAAGAGGATCCACAAGGACTAAAAGATCAACAGATTATCCATTAAGCAACTAAGTTTCAATATGGCTTAATTTGACTAGGTTGTGATTTATTAGCTAGAATAAATAGGCCAGATCTGCTAATTTTCTCTGGGGTTCATTCTATTCAAAATCACCCCACAGCCAGGTTTTTAGTCCCATGTTACTGCTATGTACCTTTTTATGAGCCGACAGTATTCTAAAATTATTTTTTGGCACCATACAATTTGTATCATTTTAGCTGAAAAGGGCACAGGGCTTTCTGAAGGTCAATGGCAAATCACTAGAACAATGTAATTCAACAAACAAAGGAAAATCATCTATTTTGTTGTTTCCGTCTTGTGGCAGGTATCCAAATATCCTGTTCTTTGAAACATTCTGTGTATGTGGTGGCTGGGACGTATGTGCCAAGATTAGTTGATCTGCTGGGAGATCATGAAGTGTTTTAACTTACATTTCCTATTGAGATTTAAATGGATTAATTTTTTCTGGCCTTTAAATTCAGGAAAGTAAGCAATTTTCTGCATTTGTTAAACACAAAGAAGGTTTTTCCAAGTGCTTTCACTTTCTAACACATTCCCAGACTTGAATGTCATGCCACCTTGTATTATTCCTTGGTGGTAATCCAAGGTGGCTTGAGATGCCATGACATCCATTTGTAAATCTGTTGATGAAAACTCACTCACAACCAGAGCCTCCCTAGAGCAAAACTAGAAAGTTAAAATAGATGATAGATAATTATATATTATCACTACTCTCAAAGGATATGAACCGTGTGGAACTCTGTTCCAGAGTGTGGAAATGCTCAGTGCGGCCTGTAGTCTGCTCCCAATGTCCTCACACTAGGTATTCAGCTATAACTCCTCGGAAGGTTATCATCTTAGAATAAAGGGAGTTGATTATACAAGTAACAACAGGGAAGTTTTATTATGTCCATGAGTGAGTATTTATAATCATATTACAAAGTGTAATATCTGTCATTTAATGGTTCTGACTCCTGTCAAGATCATGGAGGATGCATTTAGATTTAGAGGAGTAGATATGAATTTTTTGCTGAAATTAAATATAGAAATGATGGTCTCCTATCACATGGTTGAAACTTTATTTATTTACAGACACTACTGATACCCAAATGAATTACATATTAAATGCTATCCCATTCACTATCTCAGGAGATTTGTACTTACATGTGTTTGGTAACTGATAGCACTATCTCAAATCTATCTCAGAAATATGAAGGCAAAGAGCAGGCCAGTTAACCTTAAAAAATAAAGAGAAAAAGCATGCTCCACTTGATATTAAACTTGAAAGAGATGAATTATTTTAGACTATATAGAATACCTTCACAGAATACACTTAGAGATCAAAGGGATAGAATAATTAAGAAGAAATACCCTTCTGATATTGGAAGTCTTGAATTGCAATGGAACATCAAGATGGGACTGGATTTTTTTTAATTTTTGTTATTTTTTTCAGTATATATTTCTGGATTAATTGTGAATGTTTGGATAGATAGATAAATAGATAGCTAGATTCTGAGAATCTTATAGGTTCTTATTTTAAAAGAACAATACATGCTTTTAAGATAGGGTAGAATATATTCATGTTTTGGCACATGATAAAATTTATTAAAATGAAATACAATCATAAAGGGAATTGTTATCATGAAAGCCATAAAATGGGAAATATAACTTCAATATACAATAACAGAAATAAATAATAACTATTAGAAATCAATTTAAAAGACAGACAATCTTGAACAAAATGAGCAAGAAGCTACTCAGTTAAGTTGAGCTGAGAAGACTGAACTTCATGAGATGGTCAGTCCCACAGAATGGAAGCCAAATAGTAAATGCTCTTGAGGGGTTAAATAATGACTACCCATTGTCAATAGAGCTTAAATCACTGAAACTCTGAATCTTGATATAAAAGCATACAATAAAACACTTATGATAGTTCAAATATGTAAGTAATTCAATATTAAGCAAAAAGAAAGGAATGTGGATTATCTTACAGTAACAATGAACTTTAACTTCAAGAAACATTTTGCACAAATCTTAAAATGTTAAGTACAGTGACACACACACACAAGCACAATGATTGTGATGCACCCTAACACTCCAAGTTTTGTGGACCTAACCCAGGGTTCCTTTTGCTTCACTGGGGAAGTTCTCTAATGGTTGTGGTTATAAAGGCAGTAATCAGAGGGACTAAGGCTATAATAGGTGTTTGGGAAGTCGGGCTGCAGTAATCTCTTTTTAAATGTTACTAGTCAAACTACACAAATGGATTCATTTTTGTGACAATTCTCTGTGTTCATTTTGGGGCAATTCCCTGACAGGTGTGTACATATTTTATATTCTTATAATAAAATAAAAGTAAATTAAATAAGGGAGAAGTAGTCATATGAGTGAATATCTTAACGTGTTTTAAACAAATAGCATATTATTGAGCTTATAAGATGTAAAATCTTATATGTTGCACTTTATATTTTAATTATACTTATAGTGTTTTAAAAACTGAGATAGCCAAATATAACCACAAACCTGTACCAAAAAGATCACAATGGCCACCTTAGTTTCAAGAAAGGATATAATGGTTTTTGTTAAGATTCATGATCTTTGTATATTTTGGAGATCAGACCTCTGTCTGATGTGGGGTTAGTGAAGATATTTTCTCATTCTGTAGGCTGTCGTTTTTGTCTTGTTGACCATGTCATTTGCTTTACAGAAGCTTTTCAGTTTCAGGAGGTACCATTTATTAATTGTTTCTTTCAGTGTCTGTGTTGCTGGGGTTATAGTTAGGAAGTGGTCTCCTGTGTCAATGCATTCAAGTGTACTTCCCACTTTCTCTTCTGTAAGGTTCAGTGTGCCTGGCTTGATGTTGGGGTCTTTGATCCATTTGGACTTGAATTTTGTGTATGGTGATAGATATGGGTCTATTTTCATTCTTCTATATGTTGATATCTAGTTATGCCAGGACCACTTGTTAAATATACTTTCTTTTTTCCATTTGATATATTTTGCTCCTTTTCAAAAATCAGGTATTCGAAGGTGTGTGGATTAATATTTTCTGTTTGGTTCCATTGGTCCTCTTGTCTGTTCTTATGCTAATACCAGGCTGTTTTCAGTACTGTAGCTCTGTAGTAGAGTTTGTAGTTAGGGATTGTGATGCCTCCAGATGTTCTTTTATTGTACAGGATTGTTTTGGCTTTCCTGTTTTTTTTTTTTTTTTCACATGAAGTTGAGTACTGTTCTTTCGAGGTCTGTGAGGAGTTTTGCAGGGATTTTACTGGGCATTGTGTTGAATCTGTAAATTGCTTTTGGTAAGATTGCCATTTACTCAAGAAATTGGTCATCAAAAGAACAAATAATCCAATAAAAAATGGAGTACAGACCTAAACAGAGAACTCTCAACAGAGTAATCTAAAATGGTCAAAAGACAGTTAAGGAAATGTTCAACATCCTTAGTCATCAGAGAAATGCAAATCAAAACAACTCCGAGATTCCATCTTACACCTGTAAGAATGGCCAAGATCAAAAACACTGATGACAACTAATGCTTGAGAGGTTGTGGGGAAAGGAGAAAACTTCTGCAATGTCGTTGGGAAACAAGATGGTATAACCCCTTTGGATGTCAGTGTGGCAATTTCTCAGAAAATTAAGAAACAACCTTCCTCAAGACCCAGTAATATCACTTTTGGGTACATATCCAAAGGATGCTTAATTGTGTCACAAGGACATGTGTTCAACTAAGTTCATAGCAGCATTGTTTGTCATGGCCAGAAACTGAAAACAACCTAAATGCCCCTCGACCAAAGAATGGATAAGTAAAATATGGTATATTTACACATTGGTGTACTACACAGCAGAAAAAAAAATAATGGCATCTTGAATTTTGCAGGATAATCCATGGAGCTAGAAAACATTATTTTGAGTGAATTAACCCAGACCCAGAAAGACAATTATCACATGTACTCACTCATAGGTGGTTTTTAAACATAAAGCAAAGAAAATCAGCCTACAAACCACAATCCCAGAGAACTTAGACAACAATGAAGACACTAAGAGAGACTTAGATAGATCTACTCAACATGGGAAGTAGAAAAAGACAAGATCTCCTGAGTAAATAGGGAGCAATGGGGACTTTGAGGAAGGGTTGAAGGGAGGAGGGGAGAGGCAGAGAGGGGATCCGAGAAAACTGTAGAGCTCAATAAAAATCAATAAAAACAATAAAAAATAAAAATAAAAAAGATTCATGATCTTGCTTCTCTTTTCTTACAGCATTTACTTTGAAAAACATGAAAATGAATTCTCTTATTTTTTTTTTACCCTGGATGTTGTGTATATTTTCTCAAAATCTTGATAGTTTTCTAATCCAGAAATTCGAGCTATTTCTTTAAAATGTAGGGGGCTGGAGAGATGGCTCAGTGCTAAAGAGCATTGCCTACTCTTGCAAAGGTCCTGAGTTCAATTCCCAGCATCCACATGGTGGCTCACAACCATCTGTAATGAGGTCTGGTGCCATCTTCTGGTCTGCAGGAATACACACAGACAGAACATTGTATACATAATAAATAAATAAATAT
>NW_026067937.1:12632644-12665359 GCF_014885135.2 Alexandromys fortis | reverse complement strand
ATTTACACGTGCACGCACACTTGTGTGTATTTGAGTGTATGTGTATAGATATGGCATTTTCTTTTTTCCTAAGCATTTTTAATTGCCACAGGATATCTCTATAAGTGAAATGCTTGCTGTATCATTTACTTTTTCTGGAGACAACTATTACTTAAGCAGGAAAACACACAATTACAATGTTCAAGTACTTGCCTCTCTCATCATATGGAAAAGACTCAAGAGCATACTCATTTTTGTGATATTTTGGTAATATTAAGGCCATGAAAATTAAACTCAGCTGTAGTAAGGAGTCAGGGCATGGTAATTAATACTCAATTTTGTCAATCAATTTTAGTAGGTTGCTTCCAAATTAATTCAGGCTCTTTCACAATCCTTAATTGTCCTACAAAATGTGATCATGCCATATATCATTGGAGATATTGTTCCCAAAAATACTTTTATTACTCTGAGTGCTAAATGGCTTGGAATAATACAAAAGGAGAAATAAGCGATAACTGAGGGAAAACAGAACACACATTTCAACAATAACGGCAGACTTTGTACAAAGATATATTATTGCAATATACATACAAGGACAGATCATGGTAACTTGTGGAAGAAAAATTGCACAATATAACATCTCACAGGTGGTAGACACAGACAGTGTGAGGTCCAAACAGGAGGTTGTCATTGGCAGTGAAATACAAAAGAGATTTTGTGTAGTGACATATTTTTGTTTTTGTTCTTACTTGTTTCTCCTCATAAAATAAAGCCTTCTCCTTAATAGAACTGAATGGCTTTCCTGTGTCATTTTCAGTGCTGATATGTAACATGCCAAGTCTCTGTGCAAAGGTAATAGCATGATCCTGTGAAATACCAAATAGTTTTGAGGGCTTTATACAGTTTGTTTTCTGCAGCTATGGTTTTATTCTGGCAGACTAAGAAAAATAACAGTGGATTGATATGTAAAAGATGAAATTAGAAGAATTTAAACAATATTCTGTAAAAATACAACCAAATAATTCTTTATAATTGTTTTTGGTTGATAATATATAAAATAATACAGCATATTTGAAAAAAATGTTATAAAGACACTTGGCTCAAAAAATCAGATTTTGTTTAACAAACTTAAGGCATTTAAATTTCTTCTGTCCCAACAATAATGAGTAGCATGTGAGTGATTAATGATTGTGAAGTAGAAAGCATATTAGCCTGAGTTTTGAATCATGTCAGGTTTAATTTAGCAGAGATATTAATTTGAAGGATGCATGCTAAATGTTACAGAGTTGAGATCAGAACACTTACCAAGACATGTCCAATCTGTTCAAACAGTATAGAATTTATTTGACAAAAAAGTAAACACAAACAAAACCAGTGAGTTGCTCTTGTCTGGCTACTCATGTTCCTCAGAAATCCTGAGCTATCAGATTTGTCTAAATCAATATTTCCTAATGATTTTGGCAGGACTCACTTTCCATTATATCAAAGAAAATTTAATTTCATATATACATGACCTTTACAAAGTAACACAAGGTAGTGTCAAAAGGTTACTTTTGGCCTCAGATTGCTGATATCTCATTCTTGCTTATGAGATTGCCTTGCAGACTACCTGGTTTAAAGGTCAATAGGCTGCCAAATTTTACTGTTCTTAATGCTTTCTTAAACATTTTTTTAAATCATGTATGAGACAATGCTGTTTACCTAACTTCAATATTGTTTAGAGTAAGAATCTAGGTAACTCTGGAAGTTATAAAAAATATTATGTGCTAGACATAATTCTTTCAACTCACGATACCTGCTATCCAAATAATTTCCTCATTATCTTCACAAGTAGTTATGGAAAACAGCTAGTGCTAAGTAAGTGGAAATATGTAAATTGGCATTAAAATATCATGAAGGAAACAAAGCAGGATAGAATGACTAATTCTGATGGGACTGCAGTAGTATTTTGTGTGGATGATTGAAAATCTTCCCTTATAAAAATATTTTAAAAGAAACCTAATGGAAGCCGATGGGGTGACCTAAAAACTGAACAGTTCATAAAACTGGAATAATAATTGTACATGTCCAGAGGTAAGAGCATATACCAGTTATTTAGGGACAAGGCTGTGGACCTACTGAGTAATCTGGGAAACTCCTAAAAGTAAAGCCCAGGAAAGATGTAACTGAATGTTATAAATCATCATAAAGTATTGATATTTCACTCTAGATTTATTAGGAAAGTTAGATTACTTTTTAATACAGGAACTAGTTGATCTGACTTAAATTGTAGAAGTTTTATTCAGACATCTTTAGGTCACATAAATCCAAGGAGAATAATATGACAATGATCAGAAATCTCTTACAGTATTTTAAGCAGAGAGAAAATATTTAGAATTAGAAAGTTAGAAGTGGTAATAGTGAGTCATGAATAGAATCAAAACACATTTTCAATGTAAATATAATAGCATTTGTTTGTGGATTGGACAGACAGTATGGAAAGGTCTGAGGACATTAAAACAAGAGTTTGTCTGCTAGGATGGAATTAGCAATTAATGAGCCAGAGAAGAGTGTATTTTGCATTGGAAGAGTTGATATTAAATGTTCTTTCTGAAAAATTGCAATTTAAAGATTGTTACTAGACTTCTAACTGTTGATATTGAATATGTTATAGTTCAGGGGAGAGGGCAGGTCTGTGGTAGAAAAATTATTTACAAATAAATGAGTGGAAAATGAAGCTGTACAGCCAAATGGAAGCAAATAAAGAGACAGACAAAGAAAAGAGAAGAAATATGTAGATAAATGTTGAGATGCTCAGCTAAATACAGCTGTGGGCAATGGGATATGTCCAGCAAAAAAGATTGCTATAGAGGAAGGGACAGTGGTTGTAGAAGAATAAGCATTGTTAGATAGGATCTTAGATGCCAACTAAAATACACAGCCCTTGGAGGAGTGAACTAATTCCATCTAGACTTAATGAAAAACCAACTACTTGGAAGTAACTAATTGTCATTTTAAAATAGAGACAAAGGATGATATTTAAAAAGTGTTTAGTCAACTCATGGAGGAAAATCCTTCCCAGCCTGGGTCCAGGAGATCTGTCAAATGCTCAGATAAATGGTTCTGTTCCGAAAGTTTTAGTAAGGAGGACCATAAAATGCCATAGGCATTAGTGAGGGAGTGAGGCAAGAGAGCCAACAGGGGTTTGTGAAAATCAACTCCATGGTAACAATGGAAAAAGAACCCTTTAGAAAATATTTGCATGCTTTCAGTTCTAGTATCTCTCTCTTTTTTATGTTTGCGGTTTTTTAAGTATAATTCATCCAGCTTGAATGTTCCTTATCTTCTTACATCATGCATTTCAAGCATCTTTTGACACTGGATTGAGCATCAAGAGTCCACTGAACCGTCTGCCAGCAAGAAGAATATGTCTCTTATACTGTATTGTGACATCCCTCCACGTGCAAATAGGCCAGCTTGGTGCTTCAAATTGACTAAATTGGAATCAGATGGGCTCATAATTCTGTACAGCCACTATCTGCACAGCTCAGTTGGATTTACTACAACTCAGCCACGGATAGCACATGCTATATAACTTCACCACCCGCATCTCTTTGAGTTTTGATTTACTAGAAAGTGGATGGCTATTGGCTGCAATGCAAACAAATGTTCCCTTCCAAAAACTGAGCATAATGATGGCACTTTCCCTTCTTCTCACACACGCACTCTTGCTTTTTCAAATTTTAGTACCACTTCTAAGACAATTAAGATAATTTGGCCATTTAAGTACTAACAGCCACAGCAGTCTTAGAACCACTTTTTTTTTTAGCACTAAAATGCAGTAAAAAGACATTATTGCTTATTGGAATTTTAATGTCTCTTTATCAGACTTCAGCTAGAGAGAACACTGGAATTTGTATTTGTTCTTAAGAGCATGCTGAAAAGCAAGAAGACAGAAAAGAAGTTTATTGAAATTCACCTCAAATTAGTTTTACAAACATCTTTCTGGTGCACTGAAAACCCCATTTGGAAATGGATGGAAAGTTTGCAGTCAGTTTAGGAAGGAATTTTAAAAGGTGAAGGACATTGACTATAGGGTAAAGGAAGAATCTCCATTCTTTTCAATGTGATTCACATTGCAGTGATGAGAAATTGATTGTTTCATATTTTAATGGATGTGAATCCTCTAATAATAGCTTCTCACCATACAGAATGCTCTCTAATAATGCAGTCATTCTCTTAGAAGCTAATTTTGTACTGCACTTCATTTGTATTGAACTCTACAATGATAAGGCTAGGAGAAGTAGTATTCTTTTGCCTTGAATGGTGGGAGTATACTTGAATTATTGAGTGTGATTTTCATGTATGTGATATTTTCATGAGAACATGCTGACAAAAACTTCTTATAGCCAATGTCACCACTGGAATGACACTTGAAAAGATGTTTTTTTTTCTTTTAGTTTACATATTATAATCGTTATGCAAATAGTTACGAAGACAATGTAAATAGTCATAAATAGTTGTTTTTATCGCCTAATTTTAGAGAAAATGGATGGTTTTGTGGGTGTCTGCCTATCAGGATATTAAGACAATAATATAATTAGAGGAAGCCACTCTACAGCTCAATAAAGGTCTTATGCATTTAAGCTAACTTCCCAATTTTTTTCGAAAATCTAAAAGGTTTTGAAGAATTGGTTTTAGAATAGTTAAATCAGGGGTGCTTACCTCATAAAGCAAAGACAATTATTACAAACTTCTAAAATCACCAATTTTAAAACACTTTAGGACCCAACAGATAAGGGACACTTACCCTGTCCTAATTATTTCATTGCTTAGTTGAGAATATTCTCTGAGTTTGGTCTTTAAATCAAACTAAAAGTTTGATTTAAAGTTTATTTAAAGAAAATAAAAAGTAAAGTGGATTCAAGGGGGAAAAGATCAGAAAAAGGAGTAAATGTATAGAGACTGGAGTCAGTACCATTTAAAATGCTCTAACAACAGAAGTAGATATTCATTTTAGTTGCACTTTATAGGTTAAGGAAAACTTTTTTTGGTATTTCAAAACAGGAGTTCTCTGTTTAACAGCTCTGGCTGCCCTGGAACTCATTCTGTAGACCATGCTAGTCTTGAACTCATAGAGATCCATCTACCTCTACCTCCTGCATGCTGGGATTAAAGGCTTATACCACCACTGTCCCGCAAGAAACACTTGATATATAAATATGATAAATAGCCTACCCAGGGTCTCTGTATGAGTAAGGAGAATAGATTATCCTTGATGCCAGTAGATAGGACTCAGGAGTAAATTCTTCTAATTATCTTTCCATTGAGTTCCTCCTAAGAAGTAAGTGAGATGATGTATGTATATATTCTGGTCTAACTCTGCAAAATATCTCTATGATTGAGAGAAAGCTTGAGAACTCAATATTTGTGTCATTAAATTTCTGGGTCTACCATGGATTTGTATATATACTCATCCTCTTTCCTAGGGTAAAGTCCATGTCTTTGTATCTTCAGTCAGAAGTTGGCCAGATAATACAGTGATAAATAGAATTTTTATTATCTAGAAAGAAAAAAATGAAGAGCAATGAGACAATTTCCTAAGATTTGAAGCTAAAATGCCAAGTCCAGGTGGGAAGAAACGCTTATGCTCAAATCGTGTGGACTCTTCTCACGAACGGTCTGGCTCTTGCTAAAATTGCTGTCTTCTTTCCTTGTCTCTGGCCTTTGGCTCTGTAACTGTATTGGGAACCTTCACTCTTATTTCAGCATCAGTGGCCATGTCAACCCTGGAGCTGCCTCAAATCTACTCTTTTCACTTTCTCTGACTTTATCTATGATGGCTATCACTTGAAAAACTTTTAGAAAGCAACTTTCCTACAAAGAACAAAATGAAACTCCACTTTGCTACTTTTGACATGAAGGGTGCCACCCTTTTTTGATTATGATTACATTCACATTTGCAAATTTTCAGGCAGATAAAGACATCAGCTGTTTGGCACTTTAAAGGTATATTTTCCAGATTTGTTTCCTTCTCCCTCCTTTGTTCTCCTTCTTTCTTCATTTGCCTTCGTCCTCCCAACCTTACTCTCTCCTTACCTTCCTTCCGTCATAATAGAGAGATATTTTGCTATTAACATGAGTGCATGAGACAAAGGATCCTGAGATCCTAAGCATTGTCTATTGCCTATGTGACTAGTAATTTCTGTTCTCAAGGCCTAACTACAGTAGAGTGTATCTAATTCAATGGTACTGCTTTTTGTTTGGTAAATGGATGCATTGATATGAGTCATTGTTTACTCTGGCAGTTCTCTATAATGTGAATCTGAAGCTATAGCTCATCTGTGCTCACTGAGGCCATTGGGATTTTTTATTCCCTTAAACAGAATCATAGAAGCCTCCTTCACATTATTGCTACAACACTGGTGCATTGAACATGTATTGAACCAAAGCAAACAGCAGAGCAGTGACAACGCAGCTGTCCAGGCTCAAGCAGTAGGCAAGGTCTGCAGTTTACACCAGTTAGCACTTAGAAGTCTAAGAAAGATGCATCTTAAGTTCATGCCTTGCTTAGGCTACATAGAAAGACCTATTCTCATATAAACAAAGTAGGTAAACAAGTTTATATTAAACTTGGTTAGGAAGGTTTTAAAAACATGGATATCTACCAAATTACTTAACCATCTCTAGTCTGTGTTTCTAACCTTTGTAACTCAGGATGGTTGCTAGGACTTCAGCCATAATATCCACCTTCTAGGCAACAGAGTGGAAAATAGTATTAAATAAAAGCAGTCTTCATTTCATTGAAAGCAATTTGGTGGGAGCCACCATATCAGGCACACTCAGTCATATGGCCACACATAGCTGTATAGATCAGGATAACATCCATTTTTCTATCAGCAAAATACTAAGCTACAGTTTGAGCTTCTTATTACTGATGAAGGAGTACCAACTGCATCCATGTATGAACTGCATCCATGGCTTAATTCTTCAGCTTGAAGGTTGAACTCTTTAACAAACCCTGTCTCTAATCTAGAATTTGTTTTTTCTTTTAGTTTCAATACTATAATAGTTATACAAATAGTTACAAAGAGGAAAATGTCTAAATAGTCATAAATAGCTGTTTTTATTGCCTAATTTTAGAGAGAATGGTTCTGTGTGTGTCTGCCTACCAGGATATTAAAAACAAGTGAGTTATGAGCCTAATGATAATTTCAATTAAGACGATAGGATGTGTTCAGAAAATGAAGCTAAGCAGAATCAGAAAGAGTCCATGACAACTTTGGTGACTGAAAGCAGGCTCATGGAAGCTATCAGAGGGTCAAAGTTTTTAATGGAACATGTTTTTATTTACTGAGCGCATCAACAAATCAATTTCATTCCATTCTCTGGCCTAGTTATTGAACAAACAGTATTACTAATGAGAAAAAAATCAAACATTGCTATTAATTGCACATATAACAAGAAACAGTATTTAACCAAGAAAGAGAATTACAGGCCAATCTCACTCATGAACATTGATGCAAAATTCTCAATAAAATACTGGTAAACCGAATCCAAGAACACATTAGAAAAATTATCCATTATGATCAAGTAGGCTTCATCCCAGAGATGCAGGGCTGGTTCAACATACGCAAATCTATCAATGTAATCCATCATATAAATGAACTGAAAGAAAAAAAAAACCATATGATCATTTCATTAGATGCGGAAAAAGCATTCGACAAAATCCAACACCCCTTTATAATAAAGGTCTTTGAGAGATTAGGGATACAAGGGTCATACCTAAATATAATAAAAGCTATTTACAGCAAGCCGACAGCTTACATTAAATTAAATGGAGAAAAACTTAGCCATCCCACTAAAATCAGGAACACGACAAGGCTGTCCACTTTTTCCATACCTCTTCAATATAGTGCTTGAAGTTCTAGCAATAGCAATAAGACAACATGAGGGGATCAACGGGATTCGTATTGGAAAGGAAGAGTTAAACTTTCGTTATTTGCAGATGATACTATAGTACACAAAAGCGACCCCAAAAACTCTACCAAAGAACTCCTACAGCTGATAAACACCTTTAGTAATGTGGCAGAATACAAGATCAACACCAAGAAATCAGTTGCTTTCCTATACACTAAGGATAAGGAAGCAGAGAGGGAAATCAGAGAAGCATCACCTTTCACGATAGCCACAAATAGCATAAAATATCTTGGGGCAACTCTGACCAAGGAAGTGAAAGATCTATTTGACAAGAACTTTAAGTCTTTGAAGAAAGAAATTGAAGAGGACACCAGAAAATGGAAGGATCTCCCTTGCTCTTGGATTGGGAGGATCAACATAGTAAAAATGGCAATTCTACCAAAAGCAATCTATAGATTCAATGCAATCCCCATCAAAATCCCATCAAAATTCTTCACAGACCTGAAGAAGACAATAATCAACTTTATATGCAAAAACAAAAACCCAGGATAGCCAAAACAATCTTATACAATAAAGGATCATCTGGAGGCATTACCATCCCGGACTTCAAACTCTATTACAGAGCTACAGTATTGAAAACAGCTTGGTATTGACATAAAAACAGAGAAGTCGACCAATGGAATTGAATAGAAGACCCAGACTTAACCCACAAACCTATGAGCACCTGATTTTCGATAAAGGAGGTAAAAGTATACAATGGAAAAAAAGAGAGCATCTTTAACAAATTGTGCTGGCAAAACTGGATGTCAATCTGTAGAAGAATGAAAATAGATCCATATCTATCACCATGCACAAAACTCAAGTCCAAATGGATTAAAGACCTCAATATCAGTCAAAACACACTGAATCTGATAATTCTCACATCTTGATTAGCCCGTTTGTAATAATCTGTGTAGCACCACGAGGTGGTGTCTTACTGGGAAAGATTCAGCATGTCTGACTTGGTGGCTGGCTCCATTGCATCTGACCAACAACACTTTCTTTCTCCCAGAATTCTGTTCTGTCTACTCTGCCCACCTAATTTTCTGCCCTATCAAAATGCCAAGGCAGTTTCTTTATTAACCAATGAGAGTAACACATAGACAGATGACCCTCCTCCATCAACTGACTGTAACAGCTAAAAAGAAAACAGAAGCCATTTCTACCTATGAGGAGATTCATTTCCATAGACTAAAGAGAAGTGGATATGTAGAAGGTGATGATGATGTGATTGAACCTACTGGACTTCCCATGACAATGATTGTTCCAAAGCTTACCTGTCAAGTCTAACCATTGAGCAACCCTATTACTATCCACCTCTTATTCCTATGACAAAGGAGGTTTTTCAGTAAAATTTCTCTGTGCTACCCAGAAATAGCTTTAATTTTCTCTTTCTCATTCACTCTACACAGTGATGGCATGGCTCCTTTAAGCTTCTTTGTCTATCTTAATGGAACATATATGCTAGAACTCAGGATATACCTGCCTAAGTATCTGTATTTCCAATAAAATGTTAAAACTCAAATGTTTTGCTTTGGTGTACTGAGGTTTTGTACAGTTCCTGTGTTCCCTCTCCCAGTTTTATAAACATGTTCACCTATAACAGTTTTACCACACCCATCTGTAATACTTTGTTTTCTCAGATGAAAGTAAAGTGTTATATGTCCTGATAGCCCAAGAGAGGTGATTATTCCTGTGTAGGTCTTTCATGGCATCTACTAGATTCAGTTAGGAATCCACTTAAGCAAAACAGTGATTGAGGAAAGCCTTTGCTGGTTTCCAAAGTTGTTTTCCCAGAAGGGAAGGAACCATTGTTTTTCCTCAAATTCATACTCTCATGTATAAAACCAGATTGCTTTTTAAAATAACATTACATTGTGCAATTAATATAATAGCCTCTTTTGTTTTGTTTTCTTTTAATTTTCAAAAAAAAAAGAAGAAGAAGAAGAAGCTGTCTCCCAGTAATCTGCCTTTTCAGGCTGTTTGTTTCTAACTCAATCCATCTCTCTCACAGTCTGGTCTGCTTCTGCATTTAATCACTATGAAAGAAGCTCTCTGCATTTTTCTGATTTCTTTATATTTTTCCCCAAAGCATGGCATTGAGAATTAGATGCAGTGATGCTTGGGGACAGCTGCATTTACCTCAGACATCCTTCAGGCAACCCAAGATAATTTAATCTAATAGCCTGCAAATATCATGATATACAGAAAGTTAAAGTTTTCCATTTTTTTCCTTTTTTGTTTGTGCCAATGTGAGATAGGTTTCAAGGGTACCCTTTTGAAGAAGGAGGAAATGTGCTTTCTCTAAGCTTTGACATTTGATTTTTGTTTTAAAAAGATCCTGCCCTTCATTAACTTAAAAGACTACTCATTTTTCATAGCGGCATGAACATAATTCACCAGAAAGGAAGAATTCTGCAAGTTTCTGTGGTTTTAGAAATCACTAAGATAATCTAAGCCACATAAACTCTACCTGGCACTTACAAATAAGTGTTTCTTTTTTAATGAAAGGAAGAAAAGAGTAACAGATTTATTATGTTTCATCTGTCCAACCAAACAGTGTGAAAGGGTTGTTATGTTAAAGTTGTACTTCTGGGGCTTTGGAGTAACACCCAACATTGCAAAATAACCCCAGAATTAATTTCTACCCATGGTACTTGCATACTGGTAGAATGAGAGAAATCTATAAAAGTAATATACTGAATATAACATACATATTAAAGTGTTTTAAACATTTATATGTAAAATATAATGACTAAGAAGGTGGGTGTATGTGATATTTTAAATAGGATGCACCCAGAGCATGCCTCAGTAAAGGGCTGTCTGAATGATCATTTCAGGTAATATCATCTTGTGTGTAGCCGGGACACAGTGACATATTCCAGGTAGAGTAAGAGTCGAAGGCAGGTGGAGCATTCACTCAGGGTGAAGAGCAATGAAAAGTGTCTATGGTGAAAATGGAAAGTTCATCCCATTGGTTACTAATATTATTTTGATAATAGTTCTGAGTGCAATAAAAAATTGTTTGCAGCATTTTGATCATGGAAACTTTTTTTAGGATTGTGCACCAGGTGACAACTACACCACCTTCTTAATCTTAAAGACAGAGAACATTAGGATGAGGTGCAGTAGTGCCAGGAAGCCAAAAATAAAGTCATGGACCTAATAAAGCTACTTCGTTGGTAAAAAATGTGGAGAAAAGAGAAGAATTTGTTTAAGATTTTAAAGTTGAACTCTATGATTTTGTTTGGGTTTTGCTATATTTTATTGGTTGTCTTTTCCCTAAATCATCTTGTTATATTGTTATATATCCCAGGTTTTTCCTCAAATACATATCCTCAGATGATACATCTGCATCAACATAGTTAAAATATTATAACATTTGATGTTGACAATAGTACATATCTATCCCTATCCCTGCCAAATTCTCTCTCTCTGTTTTTTTTCATTAGATGTTTTATCTGCTGATTGTAATGAAGTATGAAAAAGAGAAAAGTTCTGAATATTGATTATATCCATTCCAGCTGAAGCTTTATGAAGACATGAAGGTGGTTTTCTGTATAATTTGCCTTTTATACAAAGGGCATAACTTCAGTAGTCTGACTCATTGTTGCTACAACAAATGGGTCACTCTTTGAAGCAGCTAGTGCTTAGGTTCCGATTGCTGCTCAATATTTAAGTGCTCATCTACACCTTTGTCTAGAGACCAAGGTGTATGTTTGGGGAGTAATCCTATTCCAAGACAAGAGCCCTCCTCTGCAAAATGGACTTATTCATAAGATGACGGCTCTGCAAATTGGACTTATTCATGGGATATTCCAGATCCATAGAACTTGTGAAAATATAATACTCCAATGATCAATAATATCCAGTATTTTTATGAGTAATTAAATCATTACTATATACTGGTACATCACATGTAAAACAGTATAGTCACTTTGACACTTTGGGTCCACGGATATAGACACAATTAGCTGTTTCAACTCTTAAAGGAAACTAACAAGGAAAATAGATACCATACTTCAAATATGATTGCACAATAGTTGAATTGTGGTAATGATCTGCACTAATTTCATCAGCAGCATGGATTAGGAAGAGACCCCAGGCACATGCACAACGTGTTTAATATGTTGTTTAAAATGAACTGTGGGTCAGAAGTGAAAGTAGTGAAAATCTAGTGACATATTTTATTTGTAGGTAAGAAACGATGTGTTTATTTTTGAGAAAGAGTAATAGTTGAACTATTATTTCAGTAGTTAGTGACTTTTTTCCTGTGTTGAGTGGTTCAAAGGGATAATTAAAATAACAAAATTCATTAGTTTAAAACCAGGTTTATATTTAAGAAGCGATCTCCTGTGCCCATCTGTTGTAGGGTACTTCCCACTTTCTCTTCTATCAGGTTCAGTGTGTTCAGACTGATATTGAGGTCTTTGATCCATTTGGACTTGAGTTTTGTGCATGGTGATAGATATGGGTCTATTTTCATTCTTCTACAGGTTGACATCCAGTTGTGCCAGCACCATTTGTTGAAGATGCTTTCTTTCTTCCATTGTATACTTTTAGCTCCTTTGTCGAAAATGAGGTGTTCATAGGTTTGGGGATTAAATTCTGGGTCTTCTATGCGATTCCATTGGTCGACTTCTCTGTTTTTATGCCAATACCACACTGTTTTCATTACTGTAGCTCTGTGATAGAGTTTGAAGTCAGGGATGGTAATGCCTCCAGAAGATCCTTTATTGTATAAGATTGTTTTGGCTATCCTGTTTTTTTTTTTATTTTTCCATATAAAATTGGTTATTGTCCTCTCAAAACCTGTGAAGAATTTTGATGGGACCTTGATGGGAATTGCATTGAATCTATAAATTGCCTTTGGTAGAATTGCCATTTTTACTATGTTGATCCTCCCAATCCAAGAGCAAGGCAGGTCCTTCCATTTTCTGGTATCCTCTTCAATTTCTTTCTTCAATGCTTTAAAATTCTTGTCAAATAGATCTTTTACTTCCTTGGTTAGAGTTACCCCGAGATATTTTATGCTGTTTGTGGCTATTGTGAAAGGTGAAGCTTCTCTGATTTCCCTCTCTGCTTCCATATCCTTTGTGTATAAGAGGGCGACTGATTTTTTGGAGTTGATCTTGTATCCTGCCACATTACTAAAGGTAATTTATCAGCTAAAAAAAAAAAACAGGTTTAAAAAAGTAAATATAAAGGCTGGGCAGTGGTGGTGTATATATGCCTTTAATCCCAACACTCAGAAGGCAGAGGCAGGCAGATCTCTGTGATGTGAGTTCAAGGCTAACTTGGTCTCACAGAGCTACTTCCAGGACAGACTCCAAAGTTACAGTAAAACCCTGTCTCAAATAGAAAGAAAGAAAGAAAGAAAGAAAGAAAGAAAGAAAGAAAGAAAGAAAGAAAGAAAGAAAGAAAGAAAGAAAACTGATGAGGATGGATTAAACTTACATGTCTTATTCCAAATACACTAACTCAGTTGATGTATTTTGGGACTGAGAAACTGGCATTGTAATCAAATTTTCAAAGATGGGTACTAGTGCACCAGGATACACTAGGAAGTATCATTTAGTGAACACTAAACTAGGGTCTAAAGATCTTCAAGAGTTATTAATTTTAAAAGTCACATTTTATTTGTAGGAAATTTCATGTAGCTTTAATTGAAAGCTAATATTTGAGTAATTAAGATTTAAAAAGATAGTGAAGTGATAAATAGGAGTAAAAATACTGAAAGGACTGTTCACACTCTTGCAGGAATGTGAATATTAAGAGAAAAATGACTGTGAGTCAGGGCGAACGCCTTTCCTTCACACCATCAACAATATCCAAAATGGTACTAGTTCTCTGAGATACTGATGAAGCATTGGTTTTTTGCAGAAAGAAAGTCTGTATCTCAGAGACATGTCATGTGACAGTTGCTGTGGTAACTAGTTTAAGACATGCCATTGAGTTAACAAATAAATAATTTCATAAAGTAGATATTATAGCTGACATGTAAATTAAGGCTGCCCTGTCTCTATTAGCCTTTCTATTCTGAATACCTTTGCTTTCCATATTTAATAAAGAATTCCTTTCCCTTGAGAAAAATCTCCCTTTCTTCACTAACCAAACATCATTTGAATTCACAGTTGACATTCTACTGTTTCTTATTTTAGCATTCCATAGTGTGCCACTAATTCTTCAATACTACTTACTCTGAGGTTGTAATAACAATCATTAAGTTGGCAAAAATGATCCAATAAGGTTGTATCTTTTCAGCGTGGGGAGGTGTCAAGATAAGCAAATGACAGAACCCACTCTTAGCATTTTCTAATCCAAAATCATTTCTGCTCACTATAGGACACTGATCTCCGTGACTTCTATTTTAGTGTTTATTATAGTATGCAAAGCTGCTGGTTAGAAAGTGTCGCCACTTATTTCTAGAAACAACCTACAGTTTTCTCTGGGTGCACACATGTGGCTCTCTTCCTGATCAAGCACTTAGTTTTTTAAAGCCATATTTGTTGTACCATGCTTGAGAGTTGCTTTTTATTGTTCAACACATTCCATATACTTCAGGCATCTCATATTATTTTCAAATTTGTTGATAATTAGCTTTAATGCATAACTGGACTGAAAGGTTAACTTTGGAAGAATGAATCATACAAACATTTTTTTTATTTTCTTTATCCATTTAAAAACTTGAATTAAAAATATAACTACATCATTATCCCCCTTTTTTTCTTTTCTTTTTCTTACTCCAATCAATGCCATGTTCCCTCCCTTCCTTCCCATTCATGCCTCACCCTTAGTCTTTTCCAAACTCAGTCTCTAATTTTTGATTGTTACTGTTTTTATATATAATATTTACATGTGTTTAAATATAAACCCACTCACAAAGATGATCAAAGATCTATGAATTTGATATGGATATTCATTTATCTATATAAGGGAAGTTCATAGCTTGGTAATATGCAAACACTATAGATTTTTGTGTATTTTTCAATTAATGTTTATATATTCATGAACTAGAGCAACAGAAATTTTAGAACATAAGCAGAAAATGGGTAAACTCCTCATGAAGAAGACCAAGGAAGTACTGGTTGAAACTGGCCTCTTGTTAACTCGGTCACCTCCTATCATTGCCCTCTGACATTCTCCATCCGAACTTCCACACTTGAGGTATTCTCTACACTCACCATACTCCTTCTGTAAATATTTGTCTGTGTAAGAAATAACACAGATGACATGAAAGAAAGAAAAACTGCATGGACCTTTAGAAAGTACCCGTTTCATGAATATGTTTTTCATCTGGAAAATTCTGTGTCTGTACTGTTGTCTGTTAACTAATTTGATAGTCATTTCTCCTGAAATACCAGGGGGGCACGGACAATGATCTCATTCACTGATCATATCTCCATGTCAAGTCTCGATCGTGTGTGAAAGGGACAAGGAAAACTGCTCAGAGTGTCAACTGCTAGGATGTCACCTCACCAATGTATTTCAGTACTCCTATTTTTTTATTATATTAGTAGTTTCATTATCCCTTTTTCTTTTTGTTTTATTCAAATATTTTTAATAGTAAGTGATTCCTAGCTAGTAAGGAAAATATCAAACAATAGCTCCCTCATGCTTTAGCAATGTGCCAACCCATGCATGTTCATTTTGTTGTTATCATTTCTGAAGGATAATGAGGTGGCTGTTTTCTTTATCTTCATTCAAGAACTAGAAATATTGATAGGCAAGAGATATTATGTAGTAGTAAAGAAAACCCAAGAAATCCACACACACACACAAAAAAAAAAAAAAAAAACACATGGGTTTCTAAACTCTATTCTTTAGCTGACAGGCGTATCTGCCTATCAGCTTATACATCTTTCTACCCTATGTACAAATTGGTCTTCATTTTGTGCAATAAGATTAAGTTTCCTCAGTGTTAAGATAATTTTGATAGATAGTCACAAGTTGAAGGAATGAGTCACGTAGGTATCTGGAAATAAATAGTGAATGGGGGACAGGTGGTGCTGTTTAGTAGTAACAATTTACCCAGTGTGTGCAAGACCTAATGTTTGAGCCAAGGCACTGGAAATGAAAAGAAGCAGAGAGGATTCAATAAGTGCTATGTTTCCTGAGAAGATGATACCAAGCTATTAAAGGGAAAACAAAAATATAAAATGTTATTAAGTACCTGTAGATAAAATCTCTTGTCGAGGATAGAGCTTTAGAGGACTCAAAAGAAATTCACTCATGGGTTTATTATTTCTAACCCAAAGCTTTACATAGATTCCAAATGTTATTTCAGAAATAATGCAAATGATGCAGAAGCTGAGAATTAAGTGGAAAGAAATGGATGCATCTAAATTTACCTTGCAGACTCACGTCCCTGGGTAATCAGCACCTTTGCCTCTAGAAGCACTTTTTTTTTTTGCAATAAAAGACACATTTCCTACCCAATTATGCCATAGCAGGTGAGAATAAATGCCTTAGGTACTTTACGTGAAGTCATTATGTTAATAAATCTTTTCAACAAATCTGTGAAGTATATTCTCCTCTGTTTTATAGAGGAGTTTGGGAATGCTGTTTTTCAAGGTCACAAGAAAGTATAAGATCTGAAATTTAAGTTTTCTTGAAGGTTAAACAAATGCTAAATGCATAAGTAGTTCTCAGGAAAAAAATCATTTCATTATATCAAAATTTAGATTGCTTTTGTTTTTGATTGTAGAAGACATGGCATGCTAAAACATCACAGAGGTATGGATAGATAAAGGCATCAGGACGAAACCAAAATGAAACACTCAGAAATCTTCACTTAGGGATTGAAAATGCAATGATGAGTCCATCACACTGTCATTGATCATTCACTGAGCCATTAGTCATCCAATGTGTGCAGCCCGGCTATTTATGTAGCAAGTAGTGGTAGAGCTAAGAATGCATAGTTCCTGAAACCAGCTAGGTCTTTGTCACTACAGAGGATGTAGTTAGGAAAAAAGCCAGTCTTAAATGCTTACAGATAGAGCTATTTGAAGTACCAGTGTTTGTTAGAAAGAATTGAAGTGATTGGACATAGACTGATAAGGGCCATTTTTCAAAAGAAGAGCAGCTCAAATATGCATCTATAAAGTAAGACCTTTTAAAAATAAGGCCTGAGTAAATGTAAGGGTGAGCTATTGGTTACAGGCAAATACTTCAGACAGAAAGAACACAGATTATGTAGGCAGGGTCATTCAATGCATTAGGGTGTGCTTAGAAAAGATCAAACTAATCCGTACACATGTGAACAATAGCATCTCTGCATATGTAAATTATAAGGACATTTGTTTATACTTCTATTTAAATAAAAAAATTTATGGGGAGGAGCAGTCAGAGTGCCTAATTCATGGGTAAAAGTAAATGCAGTTCTGTAAAACATTACTATTGTTTTAATGCCAGAGTAGTCTAAGGTTGCAAGGGTATGTTCTTGTTTTATTCTTAGGCAGCTTTTAAATTTTATTCCAGCTGTGAATTTTCCCTGTAAGTATACCCTTTCACATATTAATTACCTATTTTCTTCCAGGTGCTGGGTATTTGTCTAAGCCTCAATGTCTATCTTTAAGTAGCATGCAAACATGCCTCTAGCTCTCAAGAAGAGAGAAATAAATGGGTACTTTCTGTTTCCCGAATATTTAAGGAATTCCACTGGGAAACAGAACACATATAAACTACCAAGCGAATAGGAAGTATATGAATCTTTGCGACAACAATGATGCAGTTTACATTCCAGTGAGACCAATGTTTCTTGGCAAAGAAGAGACATGGGTGTTTATATATTTGATCCTCTTCCTCCCATCCTTTCATCTTTAACACAACTTGTTATAAATTCTCCAGATAACAGTAGTTGTTGCATAGGTTCTAAATCACAGTCTTCAGTCATTTTTGTGACTGTGCAAGACAGGAGAGTTGAAAGCACAATCCAGGTAAACAGGATGATGTTATCAATTATCAGGATGTGTATAGATCAAAATAACTATGCAAATGGAAATCAGTGAAATGAGTAAATAAATGAGCAAAGAGAGTAGATCAATCTTAGAATTAGGCTAATGGAATCTCTAGTGCATGCATTTTTTTAGTTTGTTCTACATTATCCCCATCTCAGACATAATTTTCCTTTGCCAATTTTATGTACATGTAAATTTGTAACCATTTCATGTTTTCTTTTAAAGGAAATTGACCTTCCCCATTCATTGCCTTGAGGGTAGGAAGAAGGAAATCTGAATAACAATTCTAGACCAGTATATATTGAAGAGCTGTCTTTATGTACTTCATGATATGCATGTATGAGGGCAGATGAGTGAGCACATACATGTGGAAGTCTAAGATAGCATTGAAAATCCTTGATTGTTCTTCCTTCTCATTGTTTGCATACTGGTTCTCTATCAGACTCAGAGCTTGCAGATATAGCTAGTCTCCCTTGCAAGCTTTCTCAAGGGATTTTTTTTTCCCATGCTGAAATTGCCTATCTCCTGCATTTAAGTAGGTTGGGTAGATCTGGTTTTCTTGATTGACAGTGTTGTAACTGTTGAACCACCCCTCTAGTTCATAAATAGAGTTGATTTTTTTTAATTTTTTTCTTTTATTTTTAAAGTTTTAACATAATTTCATCAGTTCTTCATTTCCTTTCTACCCTCCAAACCTCCCCATGTACCCTTATTTGCTCTGTTTCAATTTCATCTTCTCTGTTTTGATTTATTTTTATCATATGTACCTACACCTTAATTTTCTATTCCTCACACACTTCAACAGGAAAATACGAGATCCAAAATCTGAAGACTCATACTCCTTGAGTTGTGATTACTGGTTAATAGAAAGACATGAGCTAATAAATTTAACAGTAAATCTGTTAATTGTTCTTTAGAACTATAATTCATGAATTTACCCAGTAGATATCTGAAACTGATATCTGAATTAGACAGTTATGTGATAAATAAGATGAAGGAGATAACTCAATATAGTCAAATCTAAATTTTTCAAAGAATAAAACCCAGGTTCAATTTCTCGTGTTTGCATATATATTCAGAATAAATTGATATCACTGTAATAACTAAACAAGAACTTCTATTACTTCTTTTAGCAGAAATACAATTAAGATTAACATATATTTTCTTTCTGGGCAGTAGTGTAGCATGCCTTTAACCCCAGGACTTAGGAGGCAGAGGCAGGTGGATCTCTGTGAGTTCAAGGCCAGCCTGGTCTACAAGAGGTATTCTAGGAAAGACCTCAAAGCTACAGAGAAACCCTGTCTCAATATATACATTATTCTAGTCATAACAATATTTAGATAATGAATTATGCACATAAATTTGCTTAGATTCAAAGCAAATGTAAAATTCTGTTTCCTAGTACTAATTTTCCAGGTGAGAAAAAAAACCTATTCTTATCATTATGGTATTTTCTATTCTACCATTTTAATGAATGTATATATTTTGCTTATCCTTAAAATTAATATTTTCCTTTTTAATATTGTATAAAATTATTAATCTGAATATTTACAATGTCCTTTTAAAATCAAAAAATTCTATTCTACATATTTTAAAAAACATTAGATTTATTTCATTTTAAGAGTTATTTCCAAGGCTCCTTGTCAGCATAATTACTTGTTTTGACAACTGTGCGAAGAGTTATATTTTATAATGTTCAGAGTTGCTAACAGTTAAATCCAGCTCTTTCAGGGAAGAGTAATATAATTGACATAAGTAATCACTGAAATAAGCATTAACACTGACAAACTATGTATGAATAGGCAACTAATTCACAAACTTGTAAACTGCTCTTATTTGACTTTGACTCTCACTGGGCATTTCCTCTCTTAGTGTGCTATGCTCATTCCTTCTCAGTCTCATCTTCTTCTTAAGACTGTGCTCATTTCTTTAAAATGAGATTTGAAATAAGAGACATCAAAATAAAATAGTATTTACATAATAGTTTATGACTTTATTTATTACACACTCATTCAGCCAAGGAACATTTTGGGAATAGAGCTGCTGTCATAATATTCAAGTTAAGACACACATTTCCATGTATAAATCAGTGTTTCAACCAACAAGAATTTCAAACATATTTTAGGAATAGGGATAGAAGAATAGTAGACACCATGGTTCATAGATTGGTGGGTCTGGGAACGGGAATCTTAGTCTTCAGAATGACTGAGGCCAGCCACATCATCCAATGACAATTCAAACAAATATTATCTACTTACAATGTATTGAAGTGTTAGAGCCAAGTAAAATGAAAAACAGATTAAAAGCAATAAATTATAAGAGATCTTAACAACTAAAAGAATGAACATTGGTGTTCTGGATGTTTTAGACATTTGGACATCTGTGGGGACAGAGTCCAGTAAAATCATGACAGTAAATGGTAGCTTGAAAATGATAGTAAATTTGGTCTTTATATCTGAAGCCAAAGTAACTTAAGATTCTATTTAAGTGGAAAAATAGGTCCATAGAATTCTGAGCTTCCAAACAAAAGCAGAATTTTATACTTTTTACTTAGTGTGTAATTTAAATTATTCAATTTTCTTAGATTCTGTCTACAAAAGTATAAAAATATGAGCAGGATAGCTGTGTATCCTACCTTATGTAAGTATATTAACAATCAAAGTGTGCTGTGTAGTTCTTGGAGAAAATAGGTGTCTAATATATAGTAACTAGATGAATGAGAGAAAGGACCGTGAGAATGACACTGAAGAACAGGAAAGAACTTAAAAGGAGAAAGATTCCATCACTTATTTTCTTCTTTCATGAAACATTTAAATTATAGGAGGCTTAGAAAATGAATAAATGGTAAAAACAATTGCTGCCCAAGAACGAGAATTAGAATTTATATTACAAGAATTTATCCCAGGAGGGTATAACATCTCTTTTGAGTTTGTAATAGATGGAAAATAGAGATGGGGATCCCTGTAGGAAACTGTAAAAACACAAGTGCAGGTATGTATGAATGTCGTCTGTGTGTGTGTGTGTGTGTGTGTGTGTGTGCATTTATAATGGTAAGGATTTGAACATTTTGGAAAAGAATAAGCCAATAGTAAAGGCGTTAAGGATGATACAAAACTAATGGTGGATCACTGACATATCAATCAGTGGCAAAGACAAGTGATGGTAAATTGAGCACACAGATGGAAGAGCTAGTTCAACGAAAAAGAAAATCACTTGCTTTGACATTTGAACAAGGAAATTGAATTCTCAGTACTTACAGTGATAAGAGTCTGCATGGGGGGGGACAAGACATTGAAGTTGATATCTCTCAGTTTAAAATTTTTCTCTAGGAAGTATGAAGCAATGTTCTTCTTTGAGAAAAAGGAGAACATGTAGGCTTTGATAACCTGCTAATTATTTTTTGTCTGCCTTTTCTTTGTCAACAGTCTGGACAGAGGAATTGGAGAGCTTTATTAAGTCTCTCTTCTAATAGGAACACTTGTTTCCAACCCAGTGTGCCTTCCCTGACTTTCTGTATAGGCAATCATTGCTTGGGGCTCTATAGTAGCACACTGATTTCAGAAAGCCATGACAAGTCTACAGGATTGTAAAAGTTACTGGATAAGGCTTTTTGGGAAACAGATCAAAGTTTCAGCTTTCCAAAACTACGCACATAAAGGCTGTAGTCCCAGTTGAACAGACTATTAGTGATGCAAAATGATTAAAAACCGGCTGGAACTCCAAGCAGTCATGACTAGTAATAGAGCTTCTCTCCACCCCTTCAAAGGAATCACACTTTAATTGACACATGGACAGCAGCATCCTCCTGAGTTGAGTGGCATGGGATGAAGTTGCACTTTTCATGTGATTTATTAAATGTCCTTCTGTGATATTTCTCTGTAACCCTCATGTTCCTGTTCCAAATAGAGGTGTCAAACTGACTAGTGTTTTATGAGCACAGGTCATAAGACGCTTTCCAAGTTTCTGCAGTCATGCATTAAATGTTTTATTGTATTTCAAATACCTTAGGTAGCTGAAAAAGGAAAGAAAATTCTTAACATAAGGATCCATATATGTACCTTAATCTTAAAATTATTTTTATTGTGCTACACTTAAAGTCACATAAACCACACAAAAGAACTTTTAGCTCTAGGGTGAGAATCATAGTTACAGAGCCAATAAAGCTCATGGATAAAGAAGGTGTGCCTCAACCTTTCAAGAATCAGAGCACAAGATCAGTGCTGCCCAAACTTTTGAACCAACGTGGAGAAGATTTTCAGACTTACCCCTTACTGAGGAGTTATTGGCATTTGGTAGCTGCTGAAGAGAGAGAGTCACTCTATGTGGCCACCCTAAACCCATATGGCCACCACTAATTGCACTAGCATTTTTCTACGCTAATGCATTTTCTAGTTGTATTATATTTACTGTTATATGCATAGACAATTGTGACTTATAATTCTCTTCAAAGAAGCTCCCTTTTGCAAAAGCTGCAGACTTCTACTAAGATACACAACTAGTAAAAATTCAAGAATAAGCCAGTTGTGTTAGCACACACCAGTAGGATTTACTGAAGGAGACAGAGGCAAGAGAATCAGGAATTCAAGGGCAGCCTGAGTTACAAATTTAAAAAAAAATCAGGAATAAGTGATGACTGAGGAGTGCCAGCTGATACATCTCTAGCACAGTTCCTATAATGAAGGCTGAGAGAAAAGTCACAGGAGAGAAGAATTGTAAAAGCCACAGGTACAGTATGTTACTTCCCCTAGACATAAAAACAATATTAACCTATGAAATATCAGTAAAAAGTATAAGTTGTGAGGTAGCAATAATTATTCAATAAGAAGTTATGAATTTAGATAAAATATGACCATGGAGGGAATTTATGGAAAGAAAAACTTTAGTGCTTGTGTATGAAACTCTTAAATTTTGGGAGGGGAGAATGGGGATGGGGAGGAGAACATGAGGTAACAGGATGGTCAAGATGGAGAAAGGACAGAGAGGGAAAGCAAGGAAAAAGATGTCGTGATGAGGGGGCCATTATTGAGTTAGTAAGAAACATGGCACTAAGGAAATTCAGAGAAATCCCTAAGGATGACCCTAATTAAGACCCTAAGCAGTAGTAAAGGCCTGAACTAGGCTTCCCCTGTTATCAGATTAATGATTACCTTAATTGTCATCATAGAACCTTCATCTACTAACTGATGGAAGCAGATGCAGAGATCCACAGCTAAGCACTGGGCCAAACTCCCTGAGTCTAGTCAAAGAGAGGAAGGAAGGGTAGATAATATGAATAAATAGGTCATGACCATGATGGGGATAGGGACAAAAACAACAGTCTGAGCTAGTGGGAGGTCACCGACTCTAGACTGACAGTGAAGGAACCTGCATTGGACCAAACTAGACCCTCTGAATGCTGATGACAGTTGTGTGGTTTGGGCAGTCTGTGGGTCCACTGGCACTAGGACCAGAATTTATTCCTAGTGCATAAACTGTCTTTGTGGAGTCCATTCTCTATGGAGGGATACCTTACTCAGTCTAGATATGGGGAAAGGATTGGTCCTACCTCAAAGTGATGTGCTAGACTTTGTTGATACCCCATGGCCTTACCCTCTCTGAGGAGTGAATGAGGGGTGGGGTGGGGGAAGATGGAGGGAACCTAAGGAAGGTGGGGGAAACCAGAGGAGGGGAGGGAGTGGGAACTGGGGTTGGTATGAAAAATGAGAAAGTATTGGTTTTTTAATTATATTTAGAAAGAAAGTAAACTAAACATAGTAAAATGAAAAGGATACATTTTTGGGAAAAATAGAGATGGAGGTGGAAATGAGTATATATATAATCATATGTCATTGTATATGTGTATGCAATCCTCAAAAATTCAAAACCAGTGGCAAATGTCTTAATCCTGTACAATACATACTCCACTTCTTGTGAGTGAAGAAATGATTATATTTACTTCAGCCAAATACCTCTAAGAAAGCCAAAGCATTCCCAGTAGAAAAAAAATTATTCTCTCTAAGCATGGCACATTCATTGTGTGTAAAAAGTCGTTCTTCCAACTGTATTCATTTAATGTATTTAGGTGTTTCACATCTTCTTCCATGCTATGAGTTTGAGTGATTAGTGCCTTGATCTGTATCGTATGAAACATCAGGTAGCTCCAATACTTGTATTAATGAGGAAGCGTGTAAAAGGAAGCCACTAGTTAGTTCCCGGCTGCCAGCCCCGAAATAATCACACATAGCCCTAGAGATCCCATTCTTTAACATGCATGATAATGTCATGACTGCTCAGCTTTTAGCAGACATTATTACTTCAAGTTTTGGGCTGTCTCTGTGACTTATGAAAACTATTTCCCACATGCAACATCATGTATTGTTTTCTTTTTCTAATCAAACAGCTTCAGAGAAACAAAGTAAGAATGTGCCTCTTTGGGAAAATCTAAATCTTCTACAAGGAGATTTTTTGTTTTCTGATCTGAAAGTCAGGATGATTTCCTCATCAAATACAGCATACCTTACCAACGATGACATTGTAGCTAGCCTATAAGTTAATGGCTCTCAATTATTCTTGTGCAAACCATAAATTTGTTTGTCTTAGTTTTCTTTGAAAAAGGATAAAAAAATCTCTTTTATAGTACTAAAATGATCCCCTGGTATCAAATCCTAAATTATAATGACAGCGAGCAGTTTCCAATGCTTTCTGTGCGAATAATATGATAAACACTTGACACAGATTATCTCATTTAATCCTCACAGAAACCAAATGAAGTGTTTACTGTCATTATCTCTATTTGATGAAGAGGATACTGAGTCTCAAAGAGAATTAATAACTAGTCCAAGATCATCTAAAGCTGAGTAATCAAGAGTGAATGCCATGCACACACAAAGGCCAGTCTGGACCAGCCTATTTTTGAGAGGATAACCCACAAGGACAGAAGTAGCAGGTGAGTGTATCTCTCAATATTAATTTACCTGGATATCTAAACATCATTGAAGAGGGGACCAAGAACTAAGCTACAAACTTATCTCATTGAGAGGATCATTGGCCTTCTGAAAAGATCAGGGGTTGAGTCAAAACTTTGTGGTTGCATTTCTGAGATGTAAGCAAATGAGTTGCCTCTTCATTTATAACTAATTCCCTGTTGTGAGAAGAGATTCATGTCCTTTTGTTGTTGTTGTTGTTTTCGGTGTTGTGGTGCCAAAGATTCTTGGTCTTGTGCTTTTGTATGCCCCATGAACATCTCAGAATGCTTGATGTAAAACACTCAGCTCTGTAGACATTTTCCACAACCTACTGAGATTGAGTCTCCAAATAATTTGGCACTCTAGAGCAGGATAAATGTCTTTCAAAAAGGCAAGTCTGTTGGGTTTCCAAATCCACAAATAACAGTGTCTTTCATTTAACAAATCACTGGTGGAACTGTAATTGAAATATTGTGATAGAGAACCTTCAGCTGTATGGTATTTGCAATACAAAATTGTTTGGAAGTGGTGTGCTCACATCGGTAACATCACAATAATTAATGGATTTTCTGTTGTTTGTTTCAGTCTTGTGTTTTTAGTTGACAACTTGCAGTCCTCTGGTATTATAGCACTGTGCTCCAACAGAAAGTAAAATTTAACTTGGTTTTGGAATTCTAAGTCAATGTGTTGTTGACTAGGAGACTGGAGAGCCTATTCAATGGACCGAAAGTGAGAGCTGGGGAGAGGTCAAATCTAGTATGACCCAAAAGAAATGAATGGAAATTCAGAATTAGTGATTTCTTTTGTGCATGCCAACATATTTGGGAACTTTTTTCTGTGCCAGATAGATCACCATGCTATTGGTATGGTTTGTTACCTTTAACTTTGTTTGTAAATACTATAAACATAATTTTATTCTTTCCAAACCTCCCAATTGAGATTAATATATTCATGTACTTTATAAATATAAAATGTCTCAAACTAATTCAAAATAATTTATAATTTAAAAGTAGAAGTATGTTTGCAAGTCAATAGAGGTTCATGTGTCATAGAAATGATTTTTTTTACCCTCCTGGAAAAATTAAGCTACTTGCCCAAAGAATAGCTGTTATTGCGAAATCAGCTATGCTCACAAAACAGGATATTCTTCTAGTGTGAATATCATTAGAGTCTTTGAATTTTTTTAATATTACAAGATGATTGGCATGTTTATTTATATCATACTTTTATGTTTTAATTTAGATAAGTATAATAAGCTATTATATTTCATGTTTTACCTCAATAAATCTCATAGTTCTTAGTGTAAAAGAGCAGTAGTTCCCAAAAGAATATTGTTCAATATAGTTTTGTGATTTGTGATTACATCTTGTGCTGTAAGTATTCTTCACTATGTAGACAGGCTTATATGTATGTATGGAGACTAGTAATTATTTGAAAAACATTTTGTTTAAACACAATTTTTTATTGATTATTTATAAATTTTATATTTTCACCCCAATTCCCCTCATTTTCCAGTCCTTCCTTATTTGCCCTTCACTCTGGTAGCATCTGCCACAAAGAAAACTTAAAAAGAAATAATGATAATAAAATAAAAATAAGAAATAAAAATAAAAAAATGCAAATAAGAGTATTAATTTTAAAACAAACAGTCAAACAAAACCAAACAGACAATAAAAAGGAAACAAACAACTAAAAACCCACTTTGTTCCTCCTTTCCACTTCCTCAGCACCTCTTCCTTCATTTTAGTAGCATTAGAAGCTGAGGCGTATGACGCCGTGTATCCATCGTCCAAGCACCTTTACTTGCAAATGTCCATTGTCCAACATGTTACTGGTCGGGTTCAAGGTCTCTGACTTTGAACTGCTCTTTAGAAAGTATTCACTGTGCTACCAATAACCCAAAGGACAAGCAGAGACATGGGGCAAGTTAATAGGTAAGAAACAGAGAAATTCCTTTTTATTATAGATCTTCTTTGCAAAAAAAAAAAAAAATAGTTTATGTTAAGAGCATGAACACTTATTTGCTACTTGGATGCCCTTGATAAAATTACTTCATCTCCTGCTCTGTTTTTGTTGTTGTCAGAAGGACAACAATAACATCACTGACCTCATGAGTCAGTGAAGCTGTGCCCACGAAACATGAAGAACTGTGTCTAGCATAAAGAAAGCACCAGAAGACATTATCACAGTTGTTTTTATTTCATAATGCGTAAAGTTTCCCACTACTCAGGCAATGTATGCCAGTCTGAAATGGTCTCAACATTGATTTGGCTTTTAATATTTGTTGATCCTTAAGGAAGTCTTTAAGACTCTCTAGTTGTCTCTTAATGGATATCAAGGTTGAACCAGATGATATATTTAAGGCACCCCATGGCACCTTTTCTGTGCTATTGAGATTGGATTTTCTTATCACTCCCTCCAATCCTCCTTGATATGCTCACAATTTCTGAATACATCTTGATTCTTTTGGGATGTTTTAAAAAATTCAGACAATCTAGAGCTTGGCAAGTGGAGTACATATGCGAGCATCACTGAACTACACCTCTGAGACCCCAGTTGACTTAGTATCTGCATGCACACTGAGCAGAATTAGGCAAACACCCCCTGCCAGTCCCATAAAAAAAATCTATACTTTTACATGGCTGGGATAAGGCTAACACACACACACACACACACACACACACACATATATATATGCTTACTAATAGGGAAAAAGTTACCTTGGCCAATAAATAGAAGTTCCTTTAGGCTATGGGAGGCTCAACAGCACTAAGCATAGTTATACCTATATGTAAAAGAACATACCCACATTTCAAGAAAGCATAGGAGTTGATGGACTGTTTCTTGAAAGCAGTCTTTCTATTTTCTCTTTGGCTAACTTTTTATGGTGCTCTATCTTTCCTGCTGGCCCCTTTTCCCTCTGACTATTTTTCCAATGACACATTCTCTGACTTTCTTGAGAGAACATGAAAATACTGGCTGTGCAGATACCAGTGGTGAAAGTCCTCTTCTTCTTCATAAACAGCATGTAGCAACTCTCCTTTACTCATTCCTGAAGGTGAGGGGAGCTTTGCAATCTTTGGGGAAATGCATAATATCTGCACCTTAAGTTCATATAGAAAGGAACATGAACAATGCTACTTAATAACTTAATTGACATGCTTTAGTTTAAAAATACAAGCAAAACCAAAATATTGAATCAAATTATTAAGTATGTTTTTAAAATTTGAGGTGGCTTTTAGCTCTACTAAAATGGCAAACACAACAGAGGATGCATTGTTGTAGTTTAAACTTTCACAATTCAATTTCTTTATGAGTAAAAATTAAAAGATTATCCTTAGAGGATAAAGAAATATGAGCTTAATTTAAGGAACATATTTAGAAAAGCCCATTTATATATTACATGGAAATTAATAATCTCATATTAAAACCTGTGTATTAAGTCTGAACATTGCCAGACTCAACAACTATCACAAGACCATGCTGTGCAGGGGGTGAGTTTAAGAGTTCCAAAATCTCAGGCCCTTTCTGTGTTCCGCACATCCTGGTAAGCCAAGGAGCATAAAATTCATCCTCTTTTCCTAGGAGTAAGATGGCTAAGCAACAGGAAGCTTATTCCTTTAGTATATTCTTGAATTAAGTAAATTGAGTCCAGTGCTAAAAGCAGCATCCTATAATGTATTCATTCTTCATTGGATATTTACTAAATACTTCCTAGTTCTTTTCTGTGAGATATAGGTTGGGTAATAAATAAAGTCTGTTCTCTGTCCATGTGGAAGCCATACCCACTTGCAGAGAAGAGTCACCCAAATAGCTGAGTACACCGTATATGGGTGTACAGAGAAAGGCAGGTTCAAGTTTACTTGGAAAGAATCACAGAAAAAATACACATATAAAAGAAAAAAATGATTAACTAAATTTTGCAAGTTAAGTGGATTTCACCAGGAATATAATATGTTTTAATATTATTTTCCAGGTGAGGTAATTCTCTACCAGAGTGCTATTATTAGCTATATACTACCTTATTCTATGCACATAACAAAATGTATTAACTCTGTTTCTCTTTTTGACCATTAGGATGATTCTAGCTCTTAGAAAAAAAGCAACAAACAAAATTTCTATGTCTGTTCATATAGTGCATGTGACTGATTCTATTCTTAGACCACAACCCTATATGTAAGGTCCCTCAATCAATGGACCACCATGTTTTTAAACATTACTAAATAATACTACTTTCTATTTGGCCAATCATGGGTCAGAAACCTAAATATTTCTTTTGTTGCTTGACCTCGAGCAAGCTGCTTAAGCGTCAATACTCCATATGTTAAATTGAAGTAGAAAGAAGCTTTTATTTTAATTTTTTGAGATTATAATAGAGTTACATCATTTCCCATTTCTATTTCCTCCCTTCAAACTTTCCCATATCCCTTACCTTGCTCTTTTCAAATACTTGAGTTTTTTCTTTAATCGTTTTATACACATATATTGCTGTTTTATATCTACATATATAAATAATCTATATATTTTCATGTGCATATATTCATATTTATAAATTTATAAATGAAAACTTTAAAGTGTGAGGACAATAATACAATAAAATTATTCTTCAATAATTAGAACATAATTCTGATTCATATATTATTGAACATAGATCTACGGTAAGTGCTAAATCCTTGCATCATAACCCATGCGTACTAAATTTGTTAATTTAATGTCTTAATGACTTTCTAACAAGAATTAAGCGAGGCTTAGAAAGGATCGTTGGGAGGATTTTATCTTACATTCACTATGTGCCTTAAATCTCATTCCTAACAACTGCTCCCATAACTAACTTTATGTAAGCTACCTAATAGTCTATACTCAGAAACTATGCAGCCTGGCGGTGGTGGTGCACGCCTTTAATCCCAGCACTTGGGAGGCAGAGGCAGGTGGATCTCTGTGAGTTCGAGACCAGCCTGGTCTACAAGAGCTAGTTCCACGACAGGCTCCAAAACCACAGAGAAACCTTGTCTCGAAAAACCAAAAAAAAAAAAAAAAAAAAACTATGCTTGCAATGATGACATACTGCAGTACTAAGTGAGGGGAAAGAAAGGGGTATGATATTTTAACTCTGAAACTTAATACCCTTGCTAATCTGTAAGACCTTTGCTCAGATATATGAAAATGAGGATATGGTTGTATGTTCATTCTTTGTTGAAAAACTAAGTGAGTCATCTAAATTAAAGTGCTGGGTAGACAGAATCCATATTCAAGCAATTATTATGCTTTAAAACTAACATGGATTCCTTTTCTGAAGGAAAAAGAATACAGCGCAAAACAAATACTTCCCCCACAATTGTCTATGTGCTTTGCTTTCCATATTATATTAATGTGGGACATTGACTTGAAGGACTTGGATTTATTTTTGAACTCCTGTCAGCACTCCATAATTAACATTGCCCAGAAGAGAAATGCTATATTGCCTTCCATATCATCAACATAACTGTCAGCAAATAAGAAAATTGTCTTTGCCATCACTGCTGCTAATGCACAAAGCAGCAAAGAACAGCTGGACTGCTGCACACTGGGCTGTGAGCAGGACTGTCATTTAGTACAACACGTTCAGTTTCTACCCACCTATTTATGCTTTAAGAATGTGTCTTGAAATACCACTACAATTACAATCTATTTTTAGATTCCTAATTTGATGTATTTGCTGATCTCAATATTGTTTATCTCAATCATCTCCACAAAATAAAATTGAATAGTTAATGCTGACTTACTTGTGGCTACTCCACTTATCTACATTTACTATGCTGCTTTGTTTTGTTGTTGTTGTTTTATAGTCCATATGATGATTCACAGCTTTCTGTCCTAGAATTTTGTTGAAATTTATAATAGCAATAGGTATTAATCCTTTTTGAAAGGTGATAGTAAAAGATAAATCTTTCTTTAGTAAATGAGTAATAATAAAGTACAGCCTTTTACTCTTTGATGATGAAAAACTTGTGTGGCCTTTATATTCACAATGTATCCAAATTCCATAGTATAAATAAAATAATGTAAGGTAATTTTCTGACAAAAGGTGATATATTAAAATTTTTAAATGCATATATGATAGGATATTGAGATGAAAGAAGCACTTCAAAAACATTGTGACATTTTTTTACAAATGGTAACAATTCATTTCAATTTTAGCCCAAAGATTTTGCTGTTCCTCTTCCAAACTGAAAATACATATAATAGTTTTACAATGATTTTTACAGTAATTTAGTTATAGTACCTAGAGGTGAAAATAACTCAAATGTCATCTGATTAATGAATGAACAAAATGTTAAATATTCATATACATGAAATCACTAAGAAATTGAAAAAACAGTGAAACACAATGTTGTAACATAGACTATTAAATCACTGTGTTATGTGAAGGAAAATAGACACAAAATGCTACATAGTTAATTTAAGAACATAATAATAAAAGCAAATAAAATTTGTATTAAGTGGTAATAATAAGCAAATCCATAGAAACAGAAGGTAGATTTATGACAGATGTTCTCAACAGAACCAAGCTAACTAGACACTTGAGATGTTTCAGACAATAGAGGTGCTTGTTGTGGAGCCTGGCTACCTGAGTTCAACCCCTGGGACCTACATAGTAAAAGGAAAGAACTGCCTCCTGCAAGTTGTCTTCTGACCTTCACAGGCATCACTGCATGCCTAACAAACTAGTAAATAAATGTATTAAAAAGAAAACTACGTTTATACCCGACAGAAAAGGAACGCTAAAAAACCTAAGTTGTCGGAGCTGACCTTGTTTTTTTAATATAACTTTAAAAAACAACCTTGATGACTAACAAAAAGAAAAGTGAATTCATGGTTCCAGGGCTTGGAACAAGGAAGGTGGAAATGATATCCTTCATAAGTCAGTAATGAAATGTTCTAAAATCAATTATTGGTGATCATTATACAAGTTTGTGATGATATTAAAAGCCACTAAATTATTCTCTTTGATAAGATGGCATTTTAGATAGGCAAATTATATTTCAATAAGTTATCATAGAAATATACATGTATATATATACATACTACTGAAAAACATTATAAAATAGAAACAAAGAGTAAACACAGAAGGAATTTAGGAATATGATTGATCATCTTCAAGTTTTCATCTTACACATACCTGATCAATATTTATATTGTATATCTTCGGATTCTCTTTCAAAGAAGTACAATTTGTTTAAGCATGCTTTCTAAGCACAAGTAGATGTTCACGCCTTACTGCTTTAAGACTGATTGTTAAGTGTTGTTAATAAGAAACAAGGAAAAAAAATTTAAAAAAAGAAACAAGGAGAGGTGTTTGTGGTCAAAGATACACCCTGGTTAGCCCTTTGGGACATAGAAGTAGTCAGGAACTAGATAAAATGGGGAGGCGATGGCATTCCTGTCATCTGGAGCACTAATGATGTTAACCCTTTATAAAAAATAGACCAATGCCAACAAACAAACAAATAAGTAGCCAAGCAAGCAAGCAAGCAAAAAGTGCTGTCGCACACACCTGTGATCCCAACACTTGGGAGGCTGAGGCAAACAAATCTCTGATTTCAAGGCCAGTCTGATTTACAGAGTAAGTTTCAAGACATGGAGGGCAACATGGAGAAACCTTGTCTCAATAAAAAAAAAAATTTAAAAAGATATAAATAAAAGAAGAAAAAACAATGTTTATGTTCACTATTTTTCTTACTCAAGGTTAAGTAAGTGTGCCTCAATTCTTTTCCCACTGGAAACAGATTTTAATGTTTTACCTACCCATATGTGGCAGGTAGATCACTTGAGGAATTTCAGAACACCAATTCTGATGCCTAACATGTAGAATAAAAAAAAAAAAAAAAAAAAAAAAAAACACATGGGTTTCTAAA